>NW_016807807.1:843067-907480 GCF_001698545.2 Rhinopithecus bieti
TTTTTTTTGAGATGGAGTCTCACTCTGTTGCCCAGGCTGGAGTGCAGTGGAGCCATCTCGGCTCACCGCGAGCTCCGCCTCCAGGGTTCACGCCGTTCTCCTGCCTCAGCCTCCCGAGTAGCTGGGACTACAGGCACCCACCACCACACTCGGCTAATTTTTTGTCTTTTTAGTAGAGACGGGGTTTCACTGTGTTAGCCAGGATGATCTCGATCTCCTGACCTTGTGATCCGCCCGCCTCGGCCTCCCAAAGTGCTGGGATTACAGTTGTGAGCCACCGTGACTGGCCGGTCTCGATCTCTTGACCTCCTGATCCGCCCACTTTGGCCTCCCAAAGTACTGGGAAGTCTCAGTCTCTTGACCTCGTGATCCTCCTGCGTTGGCCTCCCAAAGTGCTGGGATTACAGGCCTAAGCCACTGCGTCTGGCCGTATGTCAGTTATTTCTATTAGTGTTTATTACATTAGAAATTAAAGAAAAAATATGTAATCATTAAAAATGTAATAAGCCCATTGCATGTTACTAATAATAGCTTTTTTTTTTTTTGAGACAGTTTTGCTCTTGTTGCCCAGGCTAGAGTGCAGCGGTGTGATCTCGGATCACTGCAATCTCTGCTTCACAGGTTCAAGCGATTCTCCTGCCTCAGCCTCCCAAGTAGCTGGGACTACAGGTGCCCACCACCACGCCCAGCTAGGTTTTTGTATTTTTAGTGGAGACGGGGTTTCACCATGTTGGCCAGGCTGGTCTTGAACTCCTGACCTTAGGTGATCCACCTGCCTCAGCCTCCCAAAGTGCTGGTATTACATGCGTGAGTCGCCGCGCCAGACCAATAATAGCATTTTTTATGAAAAATAATTATTTTGCAACAGCAAAAAAGTAGTCAGAAAAGTGTCATTGTTTTGCATTTTGTAAATCTTTTAGTGTCTCACTTAATAGAACATGGCTAGATTCTCATTTGCTTCCTCTTTCAGTCTGTAAAACCATATTACATGTCATGAAGCCTCTGGAAAACTCAGCTCAGCCGGGTGGGGTGGCTCAGGCCTGTAATCCCAGCACTTTGGGAGGCCGAGGTGGGCGGAAAAACAAAAACAAAACAAAACAAAAAACAACTCAGCTCTACATACATGAGAAAATGGAAATGTAAAATATAATTTTTTTTTGGTATTATTGTAAAAGTAATTTTAACCTCATGGATCCCCTGAAGGGGTTTTTAAGGACCCTCAGAGATCTTTAGACCTCAGTTGCTCTGGTTGCTTTATTGTAAGCTACTTTAAAATCATGCTTCACGTTTAAGTGTTTGCTTTTACTTTTTTCCAAAGTGAAGATTTGGAGAAACATTAGGATTTAGAAGAACTAATTTAGAATATAGATTACAAATAATAGGCCAGGCGCAGTGGCTCACACTTGTAATCCCAGCACATTGGTAAGCTGAAAAGGCGGGGAGATCATGAGGTCAGGAGTTCCAGACCAGCCTGGCCAACATAGTGAAACCCCATCTCTTCTAAAAATACAAAAAAAGTTTAGCTGGGCATGGTGGCAGGCGCCTGTAGTTCCAGCTACTCAGGAGGCTGAGGCAGGAGAATCACTTGAATCTGGCAGGTGGAGATCGTTGCATTGCACTCCAGCCCAGGTGATAGTGAGAGACTCCGTCTCAAAAAAAAAAAGATAATTTAACTCTGTAATGATTTATATAGTAAAAAGAGCAATTACTGTATTGTTACTCAAATATCTGTCAGTTATTTACTTATAATTTGGAAATGGTATGTCTAATTTGAGAAATTACAAGTGTTAATTAAATAATGAAACTATATGATCAGGAAGAAACTACAAAGTAGTCTCCCAACTTTATCCTGGTTTATTTTGAAATGTCCACCTATAATCACCAATCTTATATTTATCCCCTGATTGGAGGGCTGGAAATAACTGGGAATAAGACATCATTTGAGAGGTTAAGCTTGAAGTATAGGAGGTATGCAGGATAAAAATAAGCATTAGATGATTCATAACTTACAACATGGGGAATAAGAATTATTAGAAGCTGAATGTGGAAGATGAAGCTTGAAATAAAATTTTTATTTTGTTTTGAATTAAATAAACCATGATTATTCACAGTGCAGTAAGTGGATTATCTGTTTGATATTTTCATATTACAGTTTTGATAGTGCTCTTCAGTCCGTGAAATCTTCTTTGGGTGGAAATGATGAACTGTCAGCTACTTTCTTAGAAATGAAGGGACATTTCTACATGCATGCTGGTTCTCTGCTTTTGAAGATGGGTCAGCATAGTGATATTCAATGGCGAGCTCTTTCTGAGCTGGCTGCATTGTGCTATCTCATAGCATTTCAGGTAAGTCTTCCACTTGTAGGAGCAATTGGCATTTCACTGAGTCTTGATGTGTTTTAAATGAAGGTGTGCTCTGGTATGTAATGACAATATGTGAATAAACCTGTGGAATTAAAATGAAATAGTCAATTTGATACAGTGGAAAATAATTAAGCGTACACAATACTGGTGAGGCTGGTGAAACAGGGATGTTGAATGCACTGCTGTTGAAAGCCTGCATTGCTATGATTTGTTTGTAGACAAATTTGAAGAGTTTGATTTTATTACTCTGCCATTTTTGGGAACATGATAACGATGTAATCCCACTTTATGGGTAAAGCTGGATCCAAAAAGATGTGTGACTTGGACAAAATCCTAATAAGTACATGTAGGGCAATGGCTTTATAACCTATGAAAGAAGACTATGATTGCATTTAACATGTTAATTGAAAAACATGTATATAACATTTATGACTGTGTTGTGTATGATATGTAACAGTATATTAATCTTTGAAAACATAAAACCTTTTCTTATTATTTATTTTTTTGAGACCAAATCTCTCGCCAGGCTGGAGTGCAGTGGCGTGTTCTCGGCTCACTGCAACCTCCACCTCCTGGGTTCACGCCATTCTCCTGCCTCAGCCTTCCGAGAAGCTGGGACTACAGGCGCGTGCCACCACACCCAGCTAATTTTTTGCATTTTTAATAGAGATGGGGTTTCACCATGTTGGCCAGGATGGTCTCAATCTCTTGACCTCATGATCTTCCTGCCTTGGTCTCCCAAAGTGCTGGGATTACAGGGGATTACAGGCGTGAGCCACTGTGCCCTGGTCTTTTTTTTTTTTTTTTTTTTTTGATGAGCTTTGCATTCACTTTTGAAATGGAAAAGGAGATAGCAGGTCTCCCCAAAAAAGCATTAACCCCGAGGCTTAGAAAAATGATTGTGAATTTTTAGAGGAACGAATTTTTTGTCTGCGGAGGGAGAAATAAAGGATTCATGTAACTTTTAGAGAGGCCCCCTCCTTCTAATATGAAATTTTTTTTTTTTTTTTTTTTTTTTTTTTTTTTGGGGGGCGGCGACGGAATTTCTTGCTCTTGTTGCCCAGGCTGGAGTGCTTGGTGTCAATCGGCTCACTGCAACCTCTGGCCTCCTGTGGTTCAAGCATCTGACCTGCCTCTCGCGGCGCAGCTTCCGATAGCTGGGATTACAGGCCACGCGTCACCGACGCCCAGCTAATTTTTCTGTATTTTATAAAGACACGGTTTCCACCATGTTGCCCAGCCCCATGGTCTTGATATCTGACTCCGTGATCCGCCCTGCTCAAGCCTCCCAAATGCTGATTATAGGCGTGGAGCACCACACTGGCTCAACATAGATCGGAGTTTTTTCTTTTTTTTTTTTTTTTGGGAGAGGAAGTCTCCGCTCTCGTTCCCAGGCTGGAGTTGTAGTGGCGTGAGCTCCGCCCTCACTGCAAGCTCTGTTGCCGTCCCCGAGGTTCACGCCATTCTGCCTGTCTCAGCCTCCCGAGGAACTGGATAGTGAGCGCCCGCCCCACGCTCTAGCTAATTGTTTTGTATTTTTTGAGTAGAGACGGGTTTCACGTGTTCCAGGATGGCGTCTTATCTCCTGACCTGTGATCTGCCCGCCTCGGCCTCCCCAACAGGTGCTGGGATTGTCAGGCCGTGAGCCACCGCCGCCCGGCCAATTTTTGTATTTTTTAATGGAATGGGGTTTCACCATGTTAGACAGGATGGTCTCAATCTTCTGACCTTGTGATCCACCCTACTCGGCCTCTCAAAGTGCTGGGATTACTGGCATGATCAACAGCACCCGGCCTGTAAATCTTTTCAAAACACTGTTGATAGGCAGTTCACATGTTAATTGCTAATATTGGCTCAGTACTTCTGAGTTAATGGATTTAGTGAGGTTCACTAGGTAACATGAACATTAAAGGGTTGTTAAAGAAATTCTCAAGTAGCTGATGGTTCTTATTTTATTTTGTTTTTTTTTTGAGTCGGAGTCTAGGTGTTTTGCCCAGGCTGGAGCACAGTGGTGTGATCTCGGCTCACAGCAAGCTCTGTCTCCCGGGTTCACACCATTTTCCTGCCTCAGCCTCCCGAGTAGCTGGGACTACAGGCGCCTGCTACCATGCCCGGCTAATTTGTTTTGTGTTTCCAGTAGAGACGGGGTTTCACTGTGTTAGCCAGGGTGGTCTCAATCTCCTGACCTCATGATCCACCCGCCTGGGCCTCCCAAAGTGCTGGGATTACAGGCGTGAGCCACCGCGCCCGACCAGTAGTTCTTATTTTTAATGGAAACTTTAAAAGTTATCTGTCTTTGTGTCTATTAGAGTCTTGCTGTGTCACCCAGGCTGGAGTGCAGTTTTGTAATCGTAGCTCTTTGTAACGTTGAACTGGACTTGAGCTTCCCAGGGTGCTTGGGATTATAGGTGTGAGCTACTGTGCACAGCCTCAAATTTTTTGATATGTAGTTTTTGGAGGCAGAGTCTCACTCTTGTTGCTCTGGCTGGAGTGCAGTGGCATGATCATAGCTCACTGCATCCTCGAACTCCTGGGCTCAAGTGATCCTCTTCTGCCTCAGCCTTAGCTCAGTAGCTGGGACTACAGGTGCGTGCCACCATGCCTGGCTACATTTTTAAATTTTTTGTAAAGACAAGGTCTTGCTGTGTTTCCCAGGCTGGTGGTTCTTGAATTCCTGGCTTCAAGTGATCCTTCTGCGTTGCCCTCCCAAAGTGCTGGGATTACAGGTGTGAGCCACCACACCTGACTGTGAACTTTTAATAATAAAAAGTTAGTTTCCCCCTTAATCTATTCACTCAGGTCTCCTTTCCTAGATGACAACTACTATTAGGAGTTTCTTGGGTGTTCAGAAATATTTTTTGCATATGCAAATGTGCAATACATTCTTTCTGTACTTTTGAAAAATACTGTGCCTCAGTGTGGGTGTGCTTTACCTATTGCCAGATGCCTTGCTTTTCTAAATGTTTCTTCATTGTTCCACTTCAACACAGAGATGCCTACCTAAGTCTTTATTAAGTACCACATATTTCTTTAGAATGAATATGTAATAGAAACATCTTAGATGCTTGTATTTTATCATTTTATTTTAAAGCTTAATGATTGAATGATTATAAGCATAAAATGTAGGTTATGTGCTGGCATTTGGGTATTTAAGAATTGGCTAACTTTTATGGTATGATTTTCAGACTCTTAATCAGAGGAATACTGTCGTTCTAGTAAGTACATCTGCATTGCAGCTGGGTATTTAACAAAGTCTCTTGAAACCTTTTAGTTAAGATGAGGAAATAGCCAGGCGCGGTGGCTCACGCCTGTAATCTGAACACTTTGGGAGGCCGAGGCGGGCGGATCACCTGAGGTCAGGAGTTCGAGACCATCCTGACCAATATAGTGAAACCCCTCTCTACTAAAAATACAAAAATTAGCCGGTCATGGTGGCAGGTGCCTGTAGTCCCAGCAACTCGAGAGGCCGAGATAGGAGAATTGCTTGAAATCAGGAGGCAGAGGTTGCAGTGAGCCGAGATCATGCCACTGCAGCAGTGCAGCCTGGCTACAGAGCAAGACTCTGTCTCAAAAAAAAAAAAAAAAAAAGGAAATAGTGACTTGAGATGATTTGACTGAGTGGATTCACAGCTAATTAACTGGTCACAAATTCAACTGTTGAGTGATTTTGTAAAAGAGGCCAGGTTTATGAATTGAGGTCAGTTTGAAAACAAAAAGAATGATGTCAACATTTTGTTTCTTATTTTGTGTGTTCTTTTCAACATATAGATGACAAACATTGATAGGATGTTTAGAAAACTTGTGAGTACAAGGATAGGCAATGTGAATGTTTCTAAAATTCAAAATCGGAAGCTTTTAAGTTCATAAAGAATATATTTTGAAAAATGAGAATGTTTGGAAAGAATTATATATACATGGTTTAAAATTCTAGGGGGTCTTAAGAATATTCCTTTCTGTTCCCTAGTTATTTACTTTCTCCACCCGTAAAGAAACTAATGTTACTGCTTTCTTGTGTGTTCTTCAGGAAATGTTTTATGCATTTCCAAGGAAACACGCACACATCCCCTGTCCTTAAAAGAAGGAGGAAAACGTTTAAACATTGTATTTACTTTATTTCCATTAACTGTATCTTGGAGATATTTCCATGTCAGTATATATAAAGGGCATTCTCATTAGTTTGGATGCTTGCATATTATTCCATTGTATGGATGTACTGTAGTTTCGAAGTTTTTAAAACCAGGGCTCTAAAACCAGGACATTAGCTTGCTTTTACTTTTTTTTTTTAATGCTACTTCAAGTAATTTAGCAATGATTAACTTGTGCCATGAATTCCTGAAAGAATTGCAGTATCAAAGTGTATCTGTGCATTTATAATTTTTAGAGCTGTTGCCAAATATCTAACCCTAAAGAGTTTGTATCAAATTACATTTCCACCACACGAGAAAGTGGTGATAGAATTAAAAGCCAATGCTCTAGTCCCCCATGTAGTTACTTTTGGCATGTTTCTAGTAAGTGGGCATTGCCTATGACTGGACATTTTCAGTGATGGACATTAATTACTTTTCAAGATAGCCCAGTGCATGTCTAGGTGATTTGGCTCTTGGTAGTTCCTTATATAGAATAAAAATATTCCTCAAACCTTCTGCCTGTTGATCTTGTTTCTTCTTTTGATGATTTCTTTTATAAAATAATTTTAATATTTGAAGGCAGCTGTCACATCTTCCCTTTGCCATTCTATTCATCATGCTTTCAGCTTTTTTTTTTTTTTTTTCATAGGTTATGGCATTAGGATCTCTTTAATCTCCTGGTTGTCCCGTTTATTCCAGTGCTATCCCATATTATCCATACTCTGAAAATGTGCTGTCTACAGTGTGGCATTTCCAAGTGTCATTTCACCTGTACCTTTTTTTTTTGAGACAGAGTCTTGCTCTGTTGCCCAGGCTGGAGTGCAGTGGCCGGATCTCAGCTCACTGCAAGCTCCGCCTCCCGGGTTCATGCGTTTCTCCTGCCTCAGCCTCCCGAGTAGCTGGGACTACAGGTGCCCGCTACCTCGCCCGGCTAGTTTTTTTGTATTTTTTAGTAGAGATCACCTGTACTTTTTAAAGTAGAGTTGTCATACCTACTCAAGTAGGACAACATCTGCTGTTGTCCTATTCAGGGTAGAAAAGTAATGTAATTAAATTTTCCATTTCTCTGAACGTGACATGAATGTGCTTTTAGTAGAAACTTAATTTCTCAGAAGTGCTCTGTGTATGCATTTTTTTTTTTTTTTGAGATAGAGTCTCACTCTGTCGCCCAGGCTGGAGCACAGTGGCATGATCATGGCTCACTGCAGCCTTGACCTCCTGGGTTTAAGTGATCCTCCTGCCTCAAGCCTCTTTGTTGCTGGGACCACAGGTGTGTGCCACCACGCCTGGCTAATTTAACAAAATTTTTTTTAGAGATAGGGTCTCGCCACGTTTTTCAGGCTGGTCTGGAACTCTGGGCTTAAGGGATTCCCCCACCTTGGACTCCCAAAGTGCTGGGATTACAGGTGTGAGCCACTGTGTCTGGCCCATCTTTTTTTTTTTTTCCCCCCACGAGATGGAGTCTTGCTCTTTCACCCGGGCTGGAGTGCAATGACACAGTCTCGGCTCACTGCAGCCTCTGCCTCCCAGGTTCAAACTATCCTTGTGCCTCAGCCTCCCGTGTAGCTGGAATTATAGGTGTGTGCCACCATGCCTGACCCCCCCTTTTTTTTTTTATTGTATTTTTAATAGAGACCGGGTTTTACCATGTTGGCCAGGCTGGTCTCGAACTCCTGACCTCAAGTGATCCGCCCACCTTGGCCTCCCAGGGTGTTGGGATTACAGGTATGAGCCACTGCGCCTGTACCTGGCCAGTCTTTCATAGGTTATATAAATTCCTTGGTTCCCAGTTTTTGCAGTCGTTTCCAATTCAGTTTAGTTAATGGTTAACTGTTAATTCATTATCAAAAAAAGTACAGTGTAATAGAAAAGACCATCTTAGTATTAGAAGTGTGGGTATCATCAAATTAAGATTTTTGATTTTAAAATTATTAGGTTCCAAGACCAAAGATTAAATTAATAAAAGGAGAAGCTGGACAAAATCTGCTGGAAATGATGGCCTGTGACCGTCTGAGCCAATCAGGTAATAGTAATATTAAACTAATTTAATTTAAACAGAAAAAGGAAATTGTTAAGTTATATATTACAATAAAATCTTCATCTGTCCAGGAGATAATTTGTCAAAATTATTTCTTTTTGCTGTATCAGTTAAGAGCAATAGGTATGGAAGAAATGGGAAGAAAATAGCACATTCTTTAAAAGAAATGAATAGTTGATGTTGTTTGTTCCTAGGTGGAGAGGATTTCTTAACTCTTTCTTTATCTGGCTGGTAGAGCCTCTATCCTGAATATTTAGTCACTTCCTGAACTAAGTATAATTATTGATTTGCCAACCATTTAACACCAGCTGCTTCTAAAAACACTGCTGTGGGGATATAAAGATGAAGAAGATACGGATCTGTCTTAAAGAGCTGAGAGCATAGTGAGGAAGGTAGACGATATATACTTACCTTGTATTAGTCTCTTAGAATTTGTCGATTTTTTCCCCCATTTTTGGCTTGGGATGAATCCTAAAGGTCTGTTACATATTACCTGTGCTTTTGCTAAGATTCGAACTTTAAGGTAGTTAGGTGGCCATTGAATCAAGCAGTGAACTGAAGAAACATAATGCTTTCTATAAGGAGCAGTTTTGATATAAAATTGGATGAATTTTGTAAAGAGCAATATGTAATATTAAATCAAAGTTATTGTAAGCTTTGGTGTATAGTTAGGCTGTTGGCCAAAGCTCACATTGCTCTTCTATTCCATAGCCCACTTTTTTTTGTGGGAGTTAGACTTTCAGTCCTTAAAGTGACTTTCTACTTTTTTCCTTTTCTGTTTTCCTTCTATCCTTGCAGGGTTCTCATAAGTGCCTTTGCATGGTGTCACAGTTAGATAAAAATTGCCTGTATTTTTTTATGTCTTTGATCTGGGCACCCCAAGGGTGCCTCTGCAAGTGTGCTGAGACACAACTGTGTAGTGGTAACCAAACCTGATTGCCCAGCAGAATTAACTCAAGGGAGGGTTTTTTAAAAAAAGTTTAATTGAAATGCAATTCGTATACCATACGCTTCACCCATTTAAAGTGTACAGTTCAGTGGCTTTAATATGTTCATAGAGTATTACCATTGTCACCACAATCAATTTTAGAAGATTTTTATCACTCCATGAGGAATTCCTTACCTATTAGCAGTCACTTCCCATTTTACCCAAACCTCTCAACGTTGGCAACCACTAATCTGTCTCTGTATGTTTGCCTGTTGTGAACATTTCACTTAAATGGAATCATATAGTAGGTTGTCTTTTGTGACTGGCTTCTTTCATTTAGCAAGGTTTTCAAGGTGCATGTGTGTTATAGCATACATCAGTACTTTATCCAATGACTATGATTTTTTAGATTGCTTATTGCAAACCTATGGAATAAAAATCTCTGGGAGCGAGGCCTGGAAATAATTTTTTTCCTCTCCCTGAGACGGAGTCTTGCTCTGTCGCCCAGGCTGGAGTGCAGTGGTGCCATCTGGGCTCACTGTAAACTCCACTTCCGGGGTTCACGCCATTCTCCTGCCTCAGCCTCCCAAGTAGCTGGGACTACAGGCACCCGCCACCATGCCCGGCTAATTTTTTTTTTTTTGTATTTTTAGTAGAGGTGGGGTTTCACCATGTTAGCCAGGATGGTCTCATCTCCTGACCTCATGATCCTCCCAAAGTGTTGGGATTACAGGCGTGAGCCACCGTGCCTGGCCGGAAGTAATTCTTAAAAGCTGTTTAAAGGAGGATTCTGATCAGTCAGGTTTAGAAATCAGTGTATCAGATCAGAAAATAAGAGCTTGTCCCTGCTGCCTATGGCCACTTAAATCCAGACCTTTTCATCTAAAATGCAAATATGTTTAGCGTTTTTCATACACATTCCTGTCTTTTTTCCCCCTTCTGCTGTCTTATGTAGATGCTGATAATATTAAACCTGTACTCTTCTCATTTTCTACATTAGCCCCCGTTTTGTTGTCCAGCTGTGTTTTTTGGGTTGGAGAGTTAGGTCTGCAATAATCATGTTATTTCCCCTTTGGGTGTACAAATGAAACAATGTGAGCAAATGCAATCTGTATTTTTAAAGTGATGGAAATAACAATTTTTTTTTCAGGGCACATGTTGCTAAACTTAAGTCGTGGCAAGCAAGATTTTTTAAAAGAGGTTGTCGAGTCTTTTGCCAACAAAAGCGGGCAGTCTGCATTATATGATGCTCTGTTTTCTAGTCAGTCACCTAAGGATACATCTTTTCTTGGTAGCGATGGTATTGGAAACATTGATGTACAAGAACCAGAGCTTGAAGATTTGGCTAGATACGATGTTGGTAAGTTACATGTTTCAGAGGAAACTGTCTGCATCTTAATTCTTATAAATTGCCCATAATCTTATTACCCAGAAATAATGACTTAATATTTTCCCGTATGCCTTTCGTGTGTGAGTTGGGCTGGGGGGAGTTCAAATGTGGTGCTGTGGAGATGGCATGTATTTTTTTTTTGTTGTTGTTGTTTTTGAGACCAAGTTTTGCTCTGTCGCCCAGGCTGGAGTGCAGTGGTGCGATCTTGGCTCAATGTAACCTCTGCCTCCTGGGTTCAAGCAATTCTCCTGCCTCAGTCTTCCAAGTAGTGGGATTATAGGTGCCCACCACCAGGTCCGGCTAATTTTTTGTATTTTTAGTACAGACGGGATTTTGTCACGTTGGTCAGGCTGGTCTCAAACTCCTGACCTCAGGTGATCCACTTGCCTTGGCCTCCCAAAGTGCTGGGATTACAGGTGTGAGCCACCGTGCCCAGCCTTGTTTTTTGAGACAAGGTCTTGCCTTGACACCTGGGCTGGAGTGTAGTGGCATGTCGTAGGTCACTGCTACCTTGAACTTTTGGGCTCAAGGGATTCTCTTGCCTCATCCTCCTGAGTAGCTGGTATCACAGGCACATGCCACTCTGCCCAGATAATTTTTTTTTTAATTGGTAGAGACAGGGTCTAACTTTGATGCCCAGGCTAGTCTCAAACTCCTAGGTTCGAGTGATCCTCCTGCCTAAGCCTCCCAAAGTGTTGGGATTAGGCCCGGCAGGCACAGTGGCTCACATCTGTAATCCCAGCACTTTGGGAGGCCGAGTCGGGCAGATCACCTGAGGTTAGGAGTTCGAGACCATTCTGGCCAACATGGTGAAACGCCGTCTCTACTAAAAATACAAAAATTAGCTGGGCGTGGTGGTGTGTGCCTGTAGTCCCAGCTGCTCGGGAGGTTGAGGCAGGAGAATCGCTTGAACCCGGGAGGTGGAGGTTGCAGTGAGCAGAGATCACACCCCTGGCGCTGCAGCCTGGGCAACAGAGCGAGACTTCATCTCAAAAACAGTGTTGGAATTATAGGCATGAGCCACTGCATCTGGCCATATTTTTCATCTAAATAATGTTTATACTATATGTATGATTTATCTTGCTTCCTGCATGAATTCTCTACCATAGACTCTGTATTAAAACTGTAAGTATCCCTTTTATTGTCAATATAATCTTTTTTATGAAGTAGTCATAATTTGCTACTTTCTGTTACTGGGCATCCAAGTTGTTTTCAGCTTTTCCACTATTAATAATCATACTCTGGTAAAACTTCAACAAAAGTGTCTTCATTGCAAGTTATTTCCATAGAGATACCTAAAAACAGAATTACTGAGACAAAGGACATTAACATCTTTAAGTCTTACAAATTGCCAAAATGACAGAAAGTTTATACCTCTTTATGCTTCCAGAAGTGCATAACCGTTACGTTTTCTTTTGTGTTTTTTGAGATGGAGTCTTGCTCTGTCGCCCAGGCTGGAGTGCAGTGGCGCAGTCTCGGCTCACTGCAACCTCCGCCTGCCAGGTTCAAGCAGTTGTCTTGCCTCAGCCTCCCAAGAAGCTGGGACTACAGGCAGGTGACACTATGCTTGGCTAATTTTTTGTATTTTTTTAGTAGAGACGGAGTTTCACCATGCTGGCCAGGCCGGTCTCGAACTCCTGACTGCACATAACTTTTTGAGTATTGACTTTCTTGTAGAAAAACAGATTTCTTTACTATACCTATGGATTAATATAGTGGTGTTCCATTGCTTTAATGACTTAACTGAAAGGAAAACCCATTGTTTTGGAATTTCTTATTAGGTTAGGTGTTCTTTATTTGGCTTTTCTCAGTTGAGTTTGGTTTATTGAGTTCTAGTCAGTGTCATTTTTTTAGATGGACTTAAACATTCTTCACTACTTTTTTAATTAAAATTTCTAGAAATAAGTGAGAATGCGTTTAATAAGAACTTGAGATTTTGCCTAACATAGAATTCCCCCCAGCTTTGATATAGAGAAGCAGTTATATAATTAAGATATATATAATGTGAATTAATTGTTTATTTTGGCAAAACTAATGGCACAAAGAAAATTTGCAAAACCTTAAGCCGATTTTTTAATTTTATTTCAGGCGCTATTCGAGCACATAATGGTAGTCTTCAGCACCTTACTTGGCTTGGCTTACAGTGGAATTCATTGCCTGCCTTACCTGCAATCCGAAAATGGCTAAAACAGCTTTTCCATCATTTGCCCCAGGAAACCTCAAGGCTTGAAACAAATGCACCTGAATCAATATGTATTTTAGATCTTGAAGTAAGCAAAGATTTTAACAAATTAAATATTCTGAATTTTGTTTAATTTTTTTTCCCTAACTTAACTTTTCCTTAAATAAAACAGGTATTTCTACTTGGAGTAGTATATACCAGCCACTTACAGTTAAAGGAGAAATGTAATTCTCACCACAGCTCCTATCAGCCGTTATGCCTGCCCCTTCCTGTGTGTAAACAGCTTTGTACAGAACGACAAAAGTCTTGGTGGGATGCGGTTTGTACTCTGATTCACAGAAAAGCAGTGTAAGTAGTAAAACAAAAATATTGCTTTAACTTAGTGCGTAGGTTTTAACAGGCATTTAATCCTCATGTGAAGATTTAATTTGTCCTGTGACCCATTAACATATGTGTATGTAAGTGCTGAACTGTGTATTTAGAAAGCTATTTTAGTAAATTAAACTATTTTTTAGACCTGGAAACTCAGCAAAATTACGACTTCTAGTTCAGCATGAAATAAACACTCTAAGAGCCCAGGAAAAACATGGCCTTCAACCTGCTCTGCTTATACATTGGGCAAAATGCCTTCAGAAAACGGTGAGTTTTAAAGTATAAACATTTTAAAGAACATTACTTTAATTTTTTAAAATCATGAACTTTTTATTGAAAGTCTTTTTGTTCTGAAAACAGCAGCTTGTTCATATTATGACAGATGAATGTGTTTTTTATTGCTACAAAATAGTTAATATAGTTAAATATAAGCAGTTAGAGGAGCAATGTCTGGCACACAGTGAATGTTATGTATTAGCTGAGCTGTTACTGTTATTCCTTAATACTTAAGTTCTGATAATTATTCAGCCTGAAAATTAAAAAAAATTAGCACAAGGCTTTGTAAGTAAGAGCATTATAGATCTTTCTAAATATTTAAGGTGTGTTCTGGGTCAGGATTAGGTGTAGATGGTCAGCCTTTTGAACAGACTGACACTACAGAAGAGGCAGGTTTCAGCTGTCTAAAATGGCAACTGTTAAAAGTAGTTTGGATTGCTACATTAGGATGGTATCATTAGAAGTGTTTAAAAGTTGAGTGTAGAGGCCAGGCACAGTGGCTCACTCCTGTAATCCCAGGACTTTTGGAGGCCGAGGCAGGTGGATCATGAGGTCAGGAGATCGAGATCATACTGGCTAACACGGTGAAATCCCGTTTCTACTAAAAATACAACAACAACAAGAAAATTAGCCAGGCGTGGTGGCGGGCGCCTGTAATCCCAGCTACTTGGGAGGTTGAGGCAGGAGAACGGCATGAATCCAGGAGACAGAGCTTGTACTGAGCCGAGATCACGCCACTGCACTCCAGCCTGGGCGACAGAGCGAGACTCCGTCTCAAAAGAAAAACCAAAAAAAACGTTGAATGTAGAATGATCACTGGTATTAAGTGGTTTAGTTATTACAGCATTTGGAAGTTGAACAAATGACTACTGAGGTTCCATTTGGTTTTGACTTGAAATTTTACCCAGTTCTTACAACTTGTAAATGAACTTTAGATCTAATCATACATGTTCCTTAAAGGTGTGTGCTTTTAACTTTCTTTTTTAGGGCAGCGGTCTTAATTCTTTTTATGATCAACGAGAATACATAGGGAGAAGTGTTCATTATTGGAAGAAAGTTTTGCCATTGTTGAAGATAATAAAAAAGAAGAACAGTATTCCTGAACCTATTGATCCTCTGTTTAAACATTTTCATAGTGTAGACATTCAGGTAACAGAGTTCCTTTGTGAATTTACTGGAGATGGGAGTTTCCAGTTTATAAACAAAGACATGAAGCTATAAACTGCTTAAATTAATTGTCTTGTTATTTAATGGTAATCTTGTTTTCTAAATTGACTAGCTCTCACAAATAAGATATGACAGAAAAGAGTAATGAGTTGCTTATCTCTTAAGATCATATAAAATCTTTGGAAAATTATTTGGGTTTTATATTCTGAGTGTAAACAGTTTGACTGAAAACTATTCTGTGTGTTTAGGCATCAGAAATTGGTGCATATGAAGAAGACGCACACATAAGTTTTGCTATATTGGATGCAGTAAATGGAAATATAGAAGATGCTATGACTGCTTTTGAATCTATAAAGAGTGTTGTTTCTTATTGGAATCTTGCACTGGTAAGTAGATGTGGTACTTGAGTGAAAAGTTTTATGTATTTGTTTGTTTGTTTATTTATTTATTTATTTTTAAAGACAGGATTTCTCTGTTGGCCAGGCTAGAGTGTAGTGGCACGATCTTGGCTCACTGCAACCTCTGCTTCCCAGGCTCAAGCAATTCTTGTGCCTCAGCTCCCGAGTAGTTGGGATTACAGGCATGAGCCACCATGCCTGGCCAAGCTAAAAGTTTTTTGTTTTAAAAACCTGATTATTTCATAAAAGCACTATTTGTGTAGATTTTTCACAGGAAGGCAGAAGACATTGAAAATGATGCCCTTTCTCCTGAAGAACAAGAAGAATGCAAAAATTATCTGAGAAAGACCAGGGACTACCTAATAAAGATTTTAGATGACAGTGATTCAAATCTCTCAGTGGTCAAGAAAGTAAGTAGCAGGTTGTTGTAGGTATGTTCTTACTGATAACTCACTGATCAGTGTTTTTGCGTTGGTCTTACATTTTGGTAATTTCAAAAATACTCAGTAATATGTTGTTATTAATGCATAGAAGGGATGTGTGTGTCTAAATGCTTATATTTGCTTGCTTTGTCTTAGGTTTGGTGAGTCTTTTTAAACTTGGAAATCTAGGTATATGTTCTTAAAAAGTACTTCCTGGGGAACTAGAAAAGATTTCTAAGATAAGACATTGATTTTGTTATCTTAGCAATGTAATCAAAACAAATATTATAACCTCAGGACTAATTCTTAATGAACTTTGCTGAAACTGAAAGTTGTTGCTGACAACTTAAGAGCTTTTCTTCTCATCATCAGCCATTATGAACGCCCTTGTTTTCTTGCTGTCAGCTGTTTGAGATTGTCATGATGATGTTAAATTATGTTCAGTCTTCTGAGTGTTTTGTTGATTAATTTGTGTTGCTACTCTTTTATTAGGATTTATGTTGTCTGGTGTATTGTAGCATCTCCATTTCTGTCACCATTCAAAATCAGTTAGAAAACATCAGTAACTTATTTTGTTCACTTGGAAAAGTTTTCCAAGTTAACATTCTTTTACCATTTTCATGGCTAACAGAAGTAATAGAAAGAGCATGGACTTTAGAATCCGAAGATGTTAGATTGTACACCATTTTTCTGTGTTCATGAAGAAAAAAATTATAAAGACAAAAAAAATTATACAAAACAACAGAAAAAGATAATTTAAAAAACACTTTCACATATATTATTAAAGTATAAAGTGCTTATTAAAATGACAAAACTGTAAATATATCATTTTAAAGTTTTTACTTTTGGAATTTTTTGCAAATGAAAGCTGTTAATTAATGTCTTTTATTTTTAGTTGCCTGTGCCCCTGGAGTCTGTAAAAGAGATGCTTAATTCAGTCATGCAGGAACTCGAAGACTATAGTGAAGGAGGTCCTCTTTATAAGAACGGTTCTTCGCGAAATGCAGATTCAGAAATAAAACATTCTACACCGTCTCCTACCAAATATTCACTATCACCAAGTAAAAGTTATAAGGTAAACAGGAAAGAAATGAATCATTTCATTGTGAAATATGTTTCTAAGTGTTTTAAATACTGTTTTATTATTTTTATTTTTTTTAGTATTCTCCCAGAACACCACCTCGATGGGCAGAAGATCAGAATTCTCTACTGAAAATGATTTGCCAACAAGTAGAGGCCATTAAGGTAAGTTACTTAATGTCTCTAGCTATACTTTTTATTCCAAGATTCCTTCCCTGGCCACTCCCTTGCTTTTTTTCTGAAGCTGGTCAGAATGTCCCCTTGCCATCCAAATAGTATGGCAAGGGGACATTTTGTCTTTTTTTTTTTTTTAAAGACAGGGTCTTGTTCTGTTGTGCAGGCTGGAGTACAGTGGTATGACCACAGCTTAACTGCAGCTTCAACCTCCTAGCTCAAGAGAGCCTCTTAGCTCAGCCTCTTGGGAAGCCAGGACTACAAATAGTCACACGCCACCATGCCCGGCTAGTTTTTGTATTTTTTGTAGAGATGGGATTTTGCCATGTTGCCCAGGGTGGCCTTGAACTCCTGGCTCTGCCTCCCAAAGTGCTGGGATTGCAGGTGTGAGCCACTGCGCCCAGCCTACATACCTCAGTCTTGACCCGTTACCATATTTTGTTTTGTTTTGAGATGGAGTCTCACTCTGTTGCCCAGTCTGGAGTGCAATGGTGCAATCTTGACGCACTGCAACCTCTACCTCCCAGGTTCAAATGATTCTCCTGCCCCAGCCTCCCGAGTAGCTGGGATTACAGGCACCCGCCCCCAGGCCCGGCTAATTTTTGTATTTTTAGTAGACACAGGGTTTCACCATGTTGGCCAGGCTGGTTTTGAACTTCTGACCTCAGGTGATCTGCCCACCTTGGCCTCCCAAAGTGCTGGGATTATAGGCGTAAGCCACTACGCCCAGCCCTTTACCATATTTTTGAAAGTACTTTATGTGTCTCTCTCCTCATCTTCCACAAAATTTGAGACCTTCAAAGGTAGAGACTGTTGTATTTAAAATATTAGAATTCCTGGCACAGAGAAGGTTCCTGAGAGATTCAACTACTACAATGTACTAATCATATTCTGGTCTATGAGTTCATTCCCAGATTAACTGTGGAGTACATGCGTTTCAAATTTATAGCTAGGAATTAAAAGTGGTCTGAGCTTCAAAAAGTCTTACTGTATTTTAATACTTCCATGTGAATTTGACTTAGTTATGTAAGGAAATAGTTACGTATGTATATCTCATTTTAACAATAGGGTTCAAAGGAGTTTGACTTTTTTGGAATTGGAAATACAAGTATGTTCTTTCATGCTTATCAGGCGAGAACTAAATTACTCATACTTCTAAAGTTACACCGAGGATATGCTGATATGTGGTGATTATTACAGTGTGATCAGCAGTGCTTGCAACTTAAGAGAATACTATTTGGTGGGGAAGACATTTTTGAATTTGCACCAAAATTTTGAATGTTAATTTTGTGTAGTCGTGGCCTATGATAATTACATACAATTTTGACTTAACATACAGGTTTCAGGGTACCGACATTGTATTCTTTGGAAGTATAGTGGAGCACTAGTCCATGAGCTTGAAAAGCTTGGTACTGGTACTGACTCTGCCATTAATTAATGATCTTGGGCCAGTCACTTCCTTTGTGACTGTTTGGCTTCTTATCTTTAAAATGAGAGAATTATTGAAGCCAGTTCACATTGAATGTTAAAAATTACAGTTACAACAGTGATTGCAAATTCACAGCTCTGGTGCGGATACCAACAGTGACCATAAAGGTTTCCAAGTGATTCCACTAGTTTCTTATTTCTTGGATGTGTGTGTGTAGCATCTGGATTAGGCACTGTAGATGAATGAGTGGGGGAAATTTTATTTAGCTTGAAAATTTGAGATAGTTTTGAACCTCATAGTTAGGTCTTTCTGGGAAATTTTTATTTGAAACACTTGTAGAAAAGAAAGCAGACATGCTAGATCTGTCTCTGACCTCACTTGTTACAACTGGTCAGATTCCGGGGCTTGAAACTTTTCAAACTTTACCTGTTTTCTGATACCACTACAGTTTCTTTGGAAAAAGAAAGAATTTCCTGTTAAGTGTCTGTTTTGTAAGGGGACATTTTGTAGGTTCTAGGGTTGGGTATGGTGCTGTCATTTAGTTTTCTTCAGCAGAGATCAGATAGCCACATAGCTACACTAGATGGCATTGTATTTATCTGCCATCTTGTCAAGGCAGCAGAGTTGTGTTAAGAAAACATTTTTGGAGTCAGATCTGGTTCAAATTCCAGCTATTATTCCCTGCATCCCTTTCTCTCATTTTAAGGTAGGAGCCAATATTGTTTACCTAACAGTGTAGACAGCATAAAAATTAAGAGTTTAAGTGCATTGGACATATTATCATATACATAATAAATTCTCTGCAGCTACTACTTTTTTCCCTTTCCGGGTGGGGCATTTGAACATCACCTTGAGAATTAGTTGTATTTTGTTACAGCACGGGGTTAAGTGAAAAGCTAGTTTGGGGACGTGATTTGGAATGTCAAGTGGTCCAGATGGACAGAAAAGTAAAGCAGTGTAGAAAGAACACACTGAAAAGATGTTCAGTGTAATGTTAGAGGACTGTGAAAGTTGGGGAAAGAAGTTTAATTTGAAGTTACTTGTTTTTTTGAGCAGGGAATTGTCTTGGCTGGAGGTGAATGTCGGAAAGATTAACGTAGGCAAGTGTAGAATAGAAACGAAGGTATGATCATTTAGGAGAGGTTATTTGTTTAGGTGAGAGAGTTAACGAATTAGGTTTTGTGTTAAGGAATGAAAATGGGAGCAGATAAAGTTTTAACGAATTAAGAATCATATTTTAAAATCGGCACCAGGTACCTAGAACTCATTGGCAAATAGGATTTTTCAAAAGATATAATCAGGGCCAGGCACGGTGGCTCACGCCTGTAATCCCAACACTTTGGGAGGCTGAGGCAGGCGGATCACGAGGTCAGGAGATCGAGACCATCCTGGCTAACATGGTGTGAAACCCCATCTCTACTAAAAATACAAAAAATGAGCCGGGCGTGTTGGTGGGTGCCTGTAGTCCCAGCTACTCGGGAGGCTGAGGCTGGAGAATGGGGTGAACCCAGGAGGCGGCGCTTGCAGGGAGCTGAGATAGCGCCACTGCAGTCCAGCCTGGGGACAGAGCGAGACACTGTCTCAAAAAAAAAAAAAAAAAAAAAAGATACAATCAGGGCCAGGCATGGTGGGTCACACCGATAATCCCAGCACTTTGGGAGGCCAAGGCGGTGGATCACTTGAGGTCAGGAGTTCAAGACTCGCCTGGCAAACATGGTGAAACCCCGTCTCTACTTTAAAAATGCAAAACGTTGGCCGGGTGTGCTGGCTGACGTCTGTAAATCCCAGCTATTCAGGAGGCTGAGGTGGGAGAATTGCTTGAGTCCAGGAGGTGGAGGTTGCGGTGAGCCAAGATTGTGCCATTGCACTTCAGCCTGGATGACAGATCGAGACTCCATCTCAAAAAAAAAAACTAAAAAAGAAAAATCAGTTATTTAAATTTAAAAGAGTAAGTTTCCCTAGCACTGTTTCTGGCATGATATAATTAAATGTTTAAAATTATTTGATTTTTTTTTTCTTCCAATAGAAAGAAATGCAGGAGTTGAAACTAAATAGCAGTAACTCAGCATCACCTCATCGTTGGCCCACAGAGAGTTATGGACCAGACTCAGTGCCTGATGGGTATCAGGGGTCACAGACATTTCATGGGGCTCCACTAACAGGTGAGCTGGCAAGTGGATAATCGCATATTTTAGTAAAACTACTTTACTTCCCTCTTTAAGTAGATAACTTGTGAAATCACCTTGTTTATATATGTTTGTTAATATACATGTCAGTGTCTGTTTATATGTTACTTCAAAAGCTGTATTTAGTGTTACTGAGATTTTTATAACCCCAAGCAGAAAAGATGAGCTGTATGTGATCACGTGTATATAAAGGCTTAAAGAACCCTTAATCCACACCTCAGATAAGCTGTCTGAGATGAGATTATTCCTTAAATTGAAAAATGTTAATGAATAGAGTTATGCACTAAGAAATGCTTAATTAAGAACCTACACCTCTGGGGAATTATTTTGATGATAATGATGAGCGGCAGGACATTATATAGGAAATCTTACTTAATTTGAAATATTACGGTTACATAAAGAAAGAAAAGGACTTTGGACCTGAATCATACTGGGTTTTTAAGTTGTGCTCTGTCACTGTAATAGCTGTGTAAGTTAATCTGTTTGAAATGTGGAGATAATACTTGCCTCACATAATTACTATGAGCATTTGTGTATGTGCAGATGGGCGTGGGTGTATATCAGACATTTATTAGAGTATACAGTAAACAGTTAATGAACTAAGGTTACTAATAGTGTTTACTGTGGGTTGGCTATGTGCAAAAGTGCTTTGTGAACGTAATTTTATTTAATTACAGTAACTTAGAATGGCTGGTACCATTATTAATCCCTTTTTTATAAATAAGGAAATGGATAAAGAAAGGTTAGGTAACTTACTCATTATTATACAGCTAGTTATTGATAGAACCAAGATTCAGACTCCAGTGGTGTAACTCCAAAGCACTTGGCCAGTATAAGACATTTCTCCCAGGCAGCCAGAAAAAAACAAAAAATGTTCCTTTTATGTAAGACAGATTCCTGAAATGGTAGTAGTGCACATTTTTTTTTCTCTCTTTTTAGCCCAGGAAAGATTTAGAATAAAATCTAGTTTAGATGAGCACATTTGTGTGATGGTTCATGTAGTTAAGGCAGCCCCACTAGCCTTTTGTGATGGTATCTTCTCAACACAAGCAAAATAACAGAAAATCTTAGTGAAGTGAAGCTTATTAAATGTCATAAGTCATAGATAAGTATATGAAATGTCTAACACTCAAACCTTATTTACTTAAAAACCTTACGCATCATATAGGTCCTTGTAAGAGGATAAACAAACGGGCTGACCTTTTCTGGGGCTTTTTTAGTGCTGTGTACAGTCAGTTATTTGGTGCCTTTTGGGTCATGATTTCCATTTCTACTGTGTACAGGTATAAAAGGTCTTCTGTTCTTTTACAAGCATATAAATACAACATTCTCATTGTCTCATTTTATTCTTGCAATGACCCTATGAAATGTATAGAAACAGCACATCCTCATTTTACAATTGAGAAAAATGGAGACTCCAAATGGATTATTTACAGGTTCACAGAACAGCTTTGTGGCACTGAAAGGGGGAGAGCCAAGATCTCCTGATTTCTGTTCCTGTGTTCATAGATTTTTTTTCCTTAATAATAAACATATCAAGATGGTCCTTATTTTTTTAAAATAAGATGATTAAAATTAAAGATTAATAAGCTCGTAGGAGATACTCAGAAGTACTGAACAGGTTGAAGAAAACTAAAAACTAACCACCTTATTAACATTTCTTATATTTGAGAGCATTTCCTTCTGGTTCTTTCTCTATACTATACAGTAATTTTTTTTTTTTTTTTTTTTTTGGAGACAGAGTCTCGCTTCTGTCGTTCCCAGGCTAGAGTTGCAGGTGGCCTGGACTCAGCTCACTGCAAGCTCTGCCCTTCCTGGGTTCACGCCATTCTCGCGCTGCCCTCAGCCTCACCGAGTACTGGGACTACAGGCGCCCGCCACGGACGCCCAGCTAGTTTTTTGTATTTTTTTAGTAGAAGACCGGGGTTTCACTCGGGTTAGCCAGGATGGTCAACGATCTCCTGAACTCTAGTGATCCGCCCTCTCCGCTCCCAAAGTGCTGGGATACAGGCTGAAGCCCCGCCCGCCCTCATATAGTATTTTTTTTATGAGATTGTTACCGTGTTAGTATGTTGTGTGTGGATGAGCTACCCTGTTTTTTAAATGTTACTTTAGTTCTGAGCATTTTTAAACGTAAATGTTTTTAAATATTAATGAGTTCGTGGTATCCCATCATATGGAAGTACTGTAAATTGTGTTCCTTCATTTATGTTGTTTCTGGTTTATGCCATTACAAATTCTAGGACACTGTCCTAGTTTTGTAGGGTATTCGAAATATTCAGTTTATGTTCTTACCACTAGTATCTGATAGTGCCATCTTTGCACTTTTGCTAATGCTGACTTACTAGTTTATAAAATTCTTTGCCAATATGTAGGAACAAAAGTGATACCAATTTTTAAGTTTTTTTAATACTAGCCATGCTCAACAGTTCGTGCAAATGGCTGTTGGCAGTTTTGCCATCTTCAACGTGGGTACCTTCCAGTTGTTTGGTTTCTTTGGTAAAACTCACAAAACAGATGGAGAAGAGTTTGTGTATCACCATGAGTGTTAATGTGATTTTTTTTTAAGCAAACGAACACATTTGTGTTCCTTGTGAGATCCTTTGCATGAATTTGTCAGGTAAGTTTTTTGACCTGAACATTTTCATAATAGCTTGAGTTTGCACAATGCAGCCTTGTCATTTTGCAGATTTTCAAGGCTCACTTCAAAAACACGGCCCTTGAGGCTTTTATATTTCTTTCCTAAATTATCTATTCATGTGGTGCTTTCAAAAATTAGATTACTTTTAGTAGATTTATTAGAGTTCTTTAGTTTTTTTCCCCACAGTTTAGAGTCAGTAGTCAATTAAAGTCCCTACTTAAATTTCAGACTTTAAGATTTTTTTTTTAATTTAAAATTTTATTTTTTTATTTTTTCTTTTTGCTTTCATGCAGACAGACATCTTGTAAGACTTTAAGATTCTTGGGCCATTTTCTGTCAGGTTGTTCTGTGTTCTGTGCCTGCTTCCTCCCTATAGTAATTTCCAAATAGCTATCCTCACCTCTATTAGGTTTCCAAAATCAAATTTGGGCTTCTGGCTAGCCTTTTCTAGGTCTTGATTTTTCAGTGCTTTCCAGAGGCAATTGTTTGGAACCTCTTGGCACAATTTGTTTCTTCTTCCATGTACAGGCATAAAAGGTCGTTTGGTTGTTTTCTGGTAAAACTATCATAAAACAGTTCAAGCAAATGACTGTTGGTAGTTTTGCCTTCTAGTCGTTTGGCTTCCTGGTAAAACACAGAACAGGTGGAGCAGATAGTTTACATCAGCGTGAGTGTTGATGTGCGTTTTGTTTTAAGCCAAGGAACACATTTTGTGTTATTTGTGAGATCCTTTCCATGAATTTGTCAGGTGATTTTTGAGCTGAACATTCTCAGTAATAGCTTTAGTTTACAAAATACAACCTAGTCTTTCTGCAGATTTTCTAGACCCACTTCAAATGCATTGACCATCAGATGGCATCTTGGTTCCTTACGTCCTTTCTGTGACTGAATGTCCATAATTCCACATCATACTGATCTTTCTTAGAAAAGGCACCAGCTACTTTCTTCTTTATTCCTTTTTTAATGCTTGTGAGGTAGTTGTTGTTGTTGATCATGCGATGCTATTCTCTTATTCTTCATGTCATATTTAGCAGTTTTTTTCTAGTTTGTCATTTGATAATCTCCTTGATTGGTGTATTTTGATGTACAGAAATTTAAAATTTATGCAGTTAAGTCTTTCTTTAATTTCTATTGTTTTTGTATTTATAGCTCTTGCCTAGATAGTCTTAACTGTAGTATAGACTTTAACAGTGTTTTCTTTATTTTCTTTTTTTTTTTTAGTTGCAACTACTGGCCCTTCAGTATATTATAGTCAGTCACCAGCATATAATTCCCAGTATCTTCTCAGACCAGCAGCTAATGTTACTCCCACAAAGGTAACAAAGGAATAATTTATACATTTATAATTATTTCCTTTTTAAATTGTTTAGGGTTCCTTCAAAGAAATTCAAGAAAGCAGTTCAGTATTAAAACTTTTATGTCCCTTAAGATGTAGATAATTTAAATTTATCTGCAGATATAGAAATTATACTTCTTAGTCACCTTTTGTGTTACAATAAGTGTGAATATTTAGAATATTTTAAAAATGGGAGTGGTAGTGGTGGATCCTTCATCATTCTGTTTTAACAGAAATAGAACTACAGTGCCCTCCCTGACCCACTGTGTGGTAAGTACTTTCAGGCCTGATACAGCTATATATATAAAAATTGATTGAAGACTCAATATTACAGTGGTAGTTGAATGTGATAGCTTTGAGGACAGAGTGTTGGGGCGCGTTTAGACCCTTGCTCTTCTGCTTATTTTGACCACAGGCAAGTTTCTTAACCTCTCAATGCATCAGTTGCCTCGTATGTAAAATGAGGATAATAATAATACCTTAATTCATAGGGTTTTTGAGGATATTAAAATGAGATAATAATGTAAAGTGCTTAGAATAGTGCCCAGCTGGCACATTAATAAATGCTCAATAAATGTTATCATCATCATCATCATCATCATCATTATTAACATCATTTGATAAATTGTTTAGGAATGAAGATGGTATTTATTTTATGACTTTAGTTGTAGATTTTAAGATGCTGTAATTAATTTTCATTATATGCCAAGTATATATGCAAGTATCTTTGTAGTTATGTGGTTTTCTCTTAATCTATTTATGCCTGGTGTTCCATTATTGGAACACGAAGCTTATGGGAGTTATTTATATCTTACTGCTCAAGGTCATTGCCAAGGTCTGATTTTTCACATAGAAAATTTGCAGCCTCTGGCATAAACGGGTTAATGATGTGTACTACATCCCCTAATGATATCTTCTTCACTTAATATTCATGTTTGAAGTTTGTGAGAATTGGTTTGCATTTAGTTATCTGTAGTTTTGTAGACAATTTACAAAATGTTTTAACTTTCTGTCTTTTAGGGCCCAGTCTATGGCATGAATAGACTTCCACCCCAACAGCATATTTATGCCTATCCGCAACAGATGCACACACCACCAGTGCAAAGCTCATCTGCTTGTATGTTCTCTCAGGAGATGTATGGTCCTCCTGCATTGCGTTTTGAGTCTCCTGCAACAGGAATTCTATCGCCCAGGGGTGATGATTACTTTAATTACAATGTTCAGCAGACAAGCACAAATCCACCTTTGCCAGAACCAGGATATTTCACAAAACCTCCAATTGCAGCTCATGCTTCAAGATCTGCAGAATCTAAGACTATAGAATTTGGGAAAACTAATTTTGTTCAGCCCATGCCAGGTGAAGGAATAAGGCCATCTTTGCCAACACCAGCACACACAACACAGCCACCTCCTTTTAAATTCAACTCAAATTTCAAATCAAATGATGGTGACTTCACGTTTTCCTCACCGCAGGTTGTGACACAGCCCCCTCCTGCAGCTTACAGTAACAGTGAAAGCCTTTTAGGTCTCCTGACTTCAGATAAACCCTTGCAAGGAGATGGCTATAGTGGACCCAAACCAATTCCTAGTGGTCAAACCATTGGGCCTCGAAATACATTCAATTTTGGAAGCAAAAATGTGTCTGGAATTTCATTTACAGAAAACATAGGGTCAACTCAGCAAAAGAATTCTGGTTTTCGGCGAAGTGATGATATGTTTACTTTCCATGGTCCAGGAAAATCAGTATTTGGAACACCCACTTTAGAGACAGCAAACAAGAATCATGAGACAGATGGAGGAAGTGCCCATGGGGATGATGATGATGATGGTCCTCACTTTGAGCCTGTAGTACCTCTTCCTGATAAGATTGAAGTAAAAACTGGTGAGGAAGATGAAGAAGAATTCTTTTGCAACCGTGCGAAATTGTTCCGTTTTGATGTAGAATCCAAAGAATGGAAGGAACGTGGGATTGGCAATGTAAAAATACTGAGGCATAAAACATCTGGTAAAATTCGCCTTCTAATGAGACGAGAGCAAGTGTTGAAAATCTGTGCAAATCATTACATCAGTCCAGATACGAAATTGACACCAAATGCTGGATCAGACAGATCTTTTGTATGGCATGCCCTTGATTATGCAGATGAGTCGCCAAAACCAGAACAACTTGCTATTAGGTTCAAAACTCCTGAGGAAGCAGCACTTTTTAAGTGCAAGTTTGAAGAAGCCCAGAGCATTTTAAAAGCCCCAGGAACAAATGTAGCCACAGCATCAAATCAGGCTATCAGAATTGTAAAAGAACCCACAAGTCATGATAACAAGGATATTTGCAAATCTGATGCTGGAAACATGAATTTTGAATTTCAAGTTGGAAAGAAAGAAGGGTCTTGGTGGCATTGTAACAGCTGCTCATTAAAGAATGCTGCAACTGCTAAGAAATGTGTATCATGCCAAAATCTAAACCCAAGCAATAAAGAACTCGTTGGCCCACCATTATCTGAAACTGTTTTTACTCCTAAAACTGGCCCAGAGAATGTTCAAGATCGATTTGCACTGATGACTCCAAAGAAAGAAGGTCACTGGGATTGTAGTATTTGTTTAGTAAGAAATGAACCTACTGTATCTAGGTGCATTGCGTGTCAGAATACAAAATCTGCTAACAAAAGTGGATCTTCATTTGTTCATCAAGCTTCATTTACATTTGGCCAGGGAGATCTTCCTAAACCTGTTAACAGTGACTTCAGATCTGTTTTTTCTACAAAGGAAGGACAGTGGGAGTGCAGTGTATGTTTGGTACAAAATGAGGGGAGCTCTACAAAATGTGCTGCTTGTCTGAATCCGAGAAAACAGAGTCTACCTGCTACTGCTATTCCAACACCTGCCTCTTTTAAGTTTGGTACTTCAGAGACAAGTAAAACTCCAAAAAGTGGATTTGAGGACATGTTTGCTAAGAAGGAAGGACAGTGGGATTGCAGTTCATGCTTAGTGCGAAATGAAGCCAGTGCTACAAGATGTGTTGCTTGTCAGAATCCAGATAAACCAAGTCCATCTACTTCTCTTCCAGCTCCTGCCTCTTTTAAGTTTGGTACTTCAGAGACAAGCAAGGCTCCAAAGAGCGGATTTGAGGGAATGTTCACTAAGAAGGAAGGACAGTGGGACTGCAGTGTGTGCTTAGTAAGAAATGAAGCCAGTGCCACCAAATGTATTGCTTGTCAGAATCCAGGTAAACAAAATCAAACTGCTTCTGCAATTTCAACACCTGCCTCTTCAGAGACAAGCAAGGCTCCAAAGAGCGGATTTGAGGGAATGTTCACTAAGAAGGAAGGACAGTGGGACTGCAGTGTGTGCTTACTAAGAAATGAAGCCAGTGCCACCAAATGTATTGCTTGTCAGAATCCAGGTAAACAAAATCAAACTACTACTGCAATTTCAACACCTGCCTCTTCAGAGACAAGCAAGGCTCCAAAGAGCGGATTTGAGGGAATGTTCACTAAGAAGGAAGGACAGTGGGACTGCAGTGTGTGCTTACTAAGAAATGAAGCCAGTGCTACCAAATGTATTGCTTGTCAGAATCCAGGTAAACAAAATCAGACTACTACTGCAATTTCAACACCTGCCTCTT
Source organism: Rhinopithecus bieti (assembly GCF_001698545.2). Taxonomy (NCBI): domain Eukaryota; kingdom Metazoa; phylum Chordata; class Mammalia; order Primates; family Cercopithecidae; genus Rhinopithecus; species Rhinopithecus bieti. The sequence goes on from NW_016807807.1 coordinate 871,196, forward strand.
CAGAGACAAGCAAAGCTCCAAAGAGTGGATTTGAGGGAATGTTCACTAAGAAGGAAGGACAGTGGGATTGCAGTATGTGCTTAGTAAGAAATGAAGCCAGTGCTACCAAATGTATTGCTTGTCAGTATCCAAGTAAACAAAATCAGACAACTGCAATTTCAACACCTGCCTCTTCGGAGGTAAGCAAGGCTCCAAAGAGTGGATTTGAAGGAATGTTCATCAAGAAAGGACAGTGGGATTGTAGTGTTTGCTTTGTACAAAATGAGAGTTCTTCTTTAACATGTGTAGCTTGTGATGCCTCTAAACCAACTCATAAACCTAATGCAGAAGCTCCTTCAGCTTTCACATTGGGCTCAGAAATTAAGTTGCATGACTCTTCTGGAAGTCAGGTGGGAACAGGATTTAAAAGTAATTTCTCAGAAAAAGCTTTTAAGTTTGGCAATACAGAGCAAGGATTCAAATTTGGGCATGTGGATCAAGAAAATTCACCTTCATTTATGTTTCAGGGTTCTTCTAATACAGAATTTAAGTCAACCAAAGAAGGATTTTCCATCCCTGTGTCTGCTGATGGATTTAAATTTGGCATTTCGGAACCAGGGAATCAAGAAAAGAAAAGTGAAAAGCCTCTTGAAAATGATTCTGGCTTCCAGACTCAGGATATTAGTAGCCAGAAGAATGGTGGTGGTGTGATTTTTGGTCAAACAAGTAGCACTTTTACATTTGCAGATCTTGCAAAATCAACCTCAGGAGAAGGATTTCAATTTGGCAAAAAAGACCCCAATTTCAAGGGATTTTCAGGTGCTGGAGAAAAATTATTCTCATCACAATGTGGTAAAATGGCCGATAAAGCAAACACTTCTGGTGACTTTGAGAAAGATGATGATGCCTATAAGACTGAGGACAGCGATGACATCCATTTTGAACCAGTAGTTCAAATGCCTGAAAAAGTAGAACTTGTAACAGGAGAAGAAGATGAAAAAGTTCTGTATTCACAGCGGGTAAAACTGTTTAGGTTTGATGCTGAGATAAGTCAGTGGAAAGAAAGGGGCTTGGGGAACTTAAAATTCTCAAAATGAGGTCAATGGCAAACTAAGAATGCTGATGCGAAGAGAACAAGTACTAAAAGTGTGTGCTAATCACTGGATAACGACTACGATGAATCTGAAGCCTCTCTCTGGATCAGACAGAGCATGGATGTGGTTAGCCAGTGATTTCTCTGATGGTGATGCCAAACTAGAGCAGTTGGCAGCAAAATTTAAAACACCGGAGCTGGCTGAAGAATTCAAGCAGAAGTTTGAGGAATGCCAGCGGCTCCTGTTAGACATACCACTTCAAACTCCCCATAAACTTGTAGATACTGGCAGAGCTGCCAAGTTAATACAGAGAGCTGAAGAAATGAAGAGTGGACTGAAAGATTTCAAGACATTTTTGACAAATGATCAAGCAAAAGTCACTGAAGAAGAGAATAAGAATTCAGGTACAGGTTCTGCCAGTGCCTCAGACACAACAATAAAACCCAATCCCGAAAACACTGGGCCCACATTAGAATGGGATAACTATGATTTAAGGGAAGATGCTTTGGATGATAGTGTTAGTAGTAGCTCAGTACATGCTTCTCCAGTGGCAAGTAGCCCTGTGAGAAAAAATCTTTTCCGCTTTGGTGAGTCAACAACAGGATTTAACTTCAGTTTTAAATCTGCTTTGAGTCCATCTAAGTCTCCTGCCAAGTTGAATCAGAGTGGGACATCAGTTGGCACTGATGAAGAATCTGATGTTACTCAAGAAGAAGAGAGAGATGGACAGTACTTTGAACCTGTTGTTCCTTTACCTGATCTAGTTGAAGTATCCAGTGGTGAGGAAAATGAACAAGTTGTTTTTAGTCACAGGGCGAAACTCTACAGATACGATAAAGATGTTGGTCAGTGGAAAGAAAGGGGCATTGGTGATATAAAGATTTTACAGAATTATGATAATAAGCAAGTTCGTATAGTGATGAGAAGGGACCAAGTATTAAAACTTTGTGCCAATCACAGAATAACTCCAGACATGACTTTGCAAAATATGAAAGGGACAGAAAGAGTATGGGTGTGGACTGCATGTGATTTTGCAGATGGAGAAAGAAAAGTAGAGCATTTAGCTGTTCGTTTTAAACTACAGGATGTTGCAGACTCATTTAAGAAAATTTTTGATGAAGCAAAACAGCCCAGGAAAAGATTCTTTGATAACACCTCATGTTTCTCGGTCAGGCACTCCCAGAGAGTCACCATGTGGCAAAATTGCTGTAGCTGTATTAGAAGAGACCACAAGAGAGAGGACAGATGTTATTCAGGGTGATGATGTAGCAGATGCAACTTCAGAAGTTGAAGTGTCTAGCACATCTGAAACAACAACAAAAGCAGTGGTTTCTCCTCCAAAGTTTGTATTTGGTTCAGAGTCTGTTAAAAGCATTTTTAGTAGTGAAAAATCAAAACCATTTGCATTTGGCAACAGTTCAGCCACTGGGTCTTTGTTTGGATTTAGTTTTAATGCACCTTTGAAAAGTAACAATAGCGAAACTAGTTCAGTAGCCCAGAGTGGATCTGAAAGCAAAGTGGAACCTAACAAATGTGAACTGTCAAAAAACTCTGATATCGAACAGTCTTCAGATAGCAAAGTCAAAAATCTCTTTGCTTCCTTTCCAACGGAAGAATCTTCAATCAATTACACATTTAAAACACCAGAAAAGGGTAAGTACTTTGTTGTTAAAGTTAAGCACAATTTTTCTTTTAATGTTTAGCTTGATGCACTTTGTAGGATACTAATGTTGGGATATAAACGATGCTTTGTGAACACCCCCAAAATATTTGAGCAATATATTTTTCTCTCTTAATAAGTTCACGGTGAGGTTTCAAAGAGCAACAGAACTTAGTTTAAGACATTTCAGTAACTGGGAGATACTTCTATCATGCCAGGGCAGAGCAAAAGAACTCAGTACAGTGTACGGACTCATGCTTAAATCATGCGCGTTAACATGAGTCTTTTTTTAAAGTTTTCATTTTCATTTGTTCAGTTTGTCACTCAGAAAACATGATATTGAGGCCAGGCACAGTGGCTCACGCCTAGAATCCTAGCACTTTGGGAGGTTGAAGTTGGCAGCTCACTTAAGCTCAGGAGTTCGAGACCAGTCTGGCCAACATGGTGAAACCCTGTTTCTACTGAAAATACAAAAATTAGCCGGGCATGGTGGTGCGTGCCTATAATTAGCAGCTACTCAGGAGGCTGAGGCAGGAGGATCACTTGAGCACAGGAGATGGAGGTAGCAGTGAGCTGAAATCATGCCACTGCACTCCAGCCTGGCTGGGTGACAGAGTGAGACTTTGTCTCAAAAAAAAAAAAACATGATACTGAGATGTTCTCATTTTATATGTTGTATGTTAGTCTTGCTCATTTATTAAATGAGCAAAGAATGAAACTACAGGGGTAAATGAATATATAAGACAATCAGATTGGTGGTCTAAATTGAGGGATTCTGGCTTTTTATGTTTTAAAAGCATATTCATTTTGTTTCCCAAAATGTTAAAAAATGAAATATTCTTTATTTTCTAGGATTTAATTTTAGCCTTTTTAAATCTAATCCCATGGCCTTTTGGACTAGCACCCCTTCCTCACAGCCTGAGAGCAAAGGTATAGAACTAGCATTCTCAGTATGAGATAACAGCAGTTTTTAGCAGCTGGTAGCCCTTAGCAAAGTATTAATAACTGTGGCTGTATGAAATTAAGTACTTAACACTACAACATGCATGTTAAAGAATGCCAGTTTAGGCAAAGTACCTTTTGACTGGTGGCATGACATCCTTTATTGTTGGTTTGTTTTTTAAAATATACTGGGATGCTGATTTGTAATGTACTTCATTACTCTGTTATTTCAAGTCTGCTCAGTGAAGACCTGTGTTTTATCTAATGTTTATCTTTAGCCACTAACGTCTGCCAGTATTCAAATGTATTGGCAACGGCATGTATACAGTATGGAAGAGTGTCCCTGTAGGGCTGTTCTTTTGTGCATGGTTTAGAAAAATGTTGTATTTGAAAATGGACCCCATTTTTAACAGCCAGCATTCTACAGCTTGTGTATTATATATGTTGCACAGATGATTTTTAGAAGTGTGGCTACTAGAGTGGAACAAGAAGTGGGATCTGTTGAAGGCCTTCTAGAACAGGTTAGGGAAGTGAAATCTCACCATTAGTGACCAGTAACACATCTTAGCCATGCCAAACAAGTACAATGATAAAGTAACAATCTCTGATTTTTTTTAAGTATACCAGTTTTATTACTGGCTAAGGTAGCTCTTACTCTTGTATTTTTAAAGATACAGTCTTTGAGAAATACGAAAAGTGTGAACTTAAAAGTGGATGTATACGTGCATACAGTTTCTGTGAGCTCTAGGTTAGGAATCCCTGACCTAAGAACAAATGTGTCTGTACACTACTGTAGAACAAAGAGCCTTATTCTGTTTTGAATCTGATAATGTCATTGTCCCAAGGGATCTTAGAAATGAAGACTTTAGACATGAGTAAACTGAGGCTAAGAAAGGCTATCTCATTTACCCAAGGTGTCTTTACTGAGTAATAGCAGAAGTGGAACAAGAACCTTTATCTTATGGTGTACTGTTATTTCTCCTAGCTAGGAAATGATACTAAGTTTTTGTTTATAATGAAGGAGAAGGACAAATTTAACATTGTGAAAGGAAGGGCACTGGTTCTCCAGAGCAGTGTCATCCAATAGAAATAAAATATAACCCGTGTATGTAATTTTTTTTTTTTTTTGAGACGGAGTCTCGCTCTGTCGCCCATGCTGGAGTGCAGTGGCCGGATCTCAGCTCACCGCAAGCTCCGCCTCCTGGGTTTTACGCCATTCTCCTGCCTCAGCCTCCCGAGTAGCTGGGACTACAGGCACCCACCACCTCGCCCAGCTTCTTTTTTGTATTTTTTTTTTAGTAGAGACGGGGTTTCACTGTGTTAGCCAGGATGGTCTCGATCTCCTGACCTCGTGATCCGCCCGTCTCGGCCTCCCAAAGTGCTGGGGTTACAGGCTTGAGCCACTGCGCCCGGCCCCGTGTATGTAATTTAAAATTGTCATTTGGTGCAGGCTTGTGCCTATACTCCCAGCTACTTGAGAGGCTGAGGCAGAGGGATCACTTGAGCCCACAAGTTCCAGGCTTCAGTAAGCTATGATCACATCACTACATTCCAGCTCTGGGTGACAAAGCAAGACCACATCTCAAATAAATTAAATAAATAAATTTTCTAGTAGCCATATTAAAAGAATAAAAGAAACAGTTAAAAGAGAAACAGATGAAAGTAATTTTATTGATATATTTGATATCACTCATATCCAAAATATCATTTTAACTTCTAATTAACATAAAATTAATATTTTACATTATTGTTTTTCACCAAGTCTTCAAAATCCAATGTGTGTGTTTATACTTATTATTAGCACGTCTTGATTTGGACTAGCCACCTTGTAAGGTTTTAATAGAATGTCGCTAGGCTACCATATTGGACAGTATAGCTCTCAGAATGTTTCCCTGTCACCAGTTGGTATACATGGCATGCTTCTTGACCGGCTGGCTTTATTAAACTCCTTTAGCCAGAAATTCTTCTTTACATTAATAGATCAGAACAGGTTGCATATAGAAGTTTTTTCTCTTTCTAATTTTTTTGCCCTTTGCATTGATGGTGGCTAGAGATGGGTGGTTTTCAGCCATATGAATGGTCTTAGATTTTATACTGTTAGTTAACCATAGAGTAACAGTTTTTATTTAATTTTATCTAGTATCATGCTTGAATGTAGACAAAGTAGATGCAACTCTAATCACCTTCCATTCTTGGCAATTGTTAACTTTCCTTACAGGAACTAATTACAGTTGGCTTTGCATTAGTTTCATATGTCTACTAATACTTGCTTATGTTTTCTTTAAGATGTTTTTTAGTTGCTGCAAATGCATGGATATTTTCATAAACCTACTGTATGCTAAGTATAGTTAGGCAACACTTTCAAATTTTTAACCTTTTTAAATTCTAGAAATTAGTAGTAATTCTTTTCAATAACTATTAAGTAAACACAAGACTTTTTTGTTTTCTTTGGTTTTAAATAGATTCTGTGTTCACTAAGGGTTTTTGGTAGAACACTAAATCAGGATGCTAATTCTAATTCATGATTATCGTACATCTCTGCATCAAAGTATATGTATTTTTTATCAGTATGCTGTTTTAACCTGCAGACAAGTTCCATGGTTTTTATTTTCAGTTAGAGTATTAATGTCAATACCTAATACCTTATCTTTGTCAATTTTTTTGACTTGTGTTACAGCAAAAGAGAAGAAAAAACCTGAGGATTCTCCCTCAGATGATGATGTTCTCATTGTATATGAACTAACTCCAACCGCTGAGCAGAAAGCCCTTGCAACCAAACTGAAACTTCCTCCAACTTTCTTCTGCTACAAGAATAGACCAGATTATGTTAGTGAAGAAGAGGAGGATGGTAAACTTTTGTTATTTCAAAAACACTGTGTTACTGCTAATCCTAGTAAAATTGGGAGTGTGGTGTAATTGTTTTAAGCCTGCCTCTTAGAACTTATCACTAATATCCTTGCAGGTATATTCACCCTAAATGTATGTGTAAGTGGTCAATGGATATAAGGATCAAAAGGACTGTGATCATTGAGCAAGCATTTTTTGGATGGCTAATGTGCCAGGCACATGTTTTGAGGGGATTTAAAATAATCATAATTTTGCTGGAGTCTTAAAGATGTGGAAGAGAGAGATAAGGCAGACAAGGTTCCAATGGAAAACTTTGTATGCCATTTTTTAAGCTGGGCAGTTAAATAAAAGTCTCAATAGAATCAGTTGGACAGTGGTATACAGTATTGGGTTATGGGACAAGGAGATTGGAAGATGAGTTAAAATGAGAGCAGCTCAAACAAGATGAGAGGCTGAGCTAAAGCTCTAGCAGTAACAGAGGTATTAAGGATACAAAATTGGCAAAATTGACTGTAATTCAAATGGGGAGAGGGAGAACGGGTGAAGTTGGAGATAGTCCCTAAGCAAGGAAAACCCCCCAAAATTAACTAGAAATTCTTTTAATCAATTGTATTTTAAGATGAAGATTTCGAAACTGCTGTCAAGAAACTTAATGGAAAACTGTATTTGGATGGCTCAGAAAAATGTAGACCCTTGGAAGAAAACACAGCAGGTATGTTAAATGTAAAGGACATTTATACTGCTTTTAACAAGTCTTCTATTTAGAAGGAATAACCTAGTCTGATAATTTCTGTAATTATCAATTTTACTATACCCATGGTGATTTAAAATACTTTAACATTAGGTGAAAAATACTGTTTTCTGGGTGGTCCTTGTTTTTCATTAGCATGTACAGGTCTTGTTACCTGGGTCTGTAGATTATATCGATGACTACCATTGTTGTAGAGAAGTTGGGCTTCATCTGATTTCGTTTGCTTGTGTTGTACTGATTTTTCAGATGATGAGAAAGAATGTATTATTGTTTGGGAAAAGAAACCGACAGTTGAAGAGAAGGCAAAAGCAGATACGTTAAAACTTCCACCTACATTTTTTTGTGGAGTCTGTAGTGATACTGATGAAGACAATGGAAATGGGGAAGACTTTCAATCAGAGCTTCAAAAAGTTCAGGAAGCTCAAGTAAGAATATCTCTAATAAATATTCCTTTTAGTTCCATTGCTTTTGTTGATGCAGTAAACTTTAGAATGTTCTTATTTGTTTATTTTTGAGACAGAATTTCACTCTTGTTGCCCAGGCTGGAGTACAATGGCATGCTCGTGGCTCACTGCAGCCTCTATCTCCCAGGTTCAAGTGAATCTCCTGCCTCAGCCTCACGAGTAGTTGGGATTACAGGCGCCTGCCACCATGCCTGGCTAATTTTTGTATTTTTAGTAGAGACGGGTTTTCACCATGTTGGGCAGGCTGGTCTTGAACTCCAGACCTCAGGTGATCCACCCGCCTGGGCCTCCCAAAGTGCTGAGATTATAGGTGTGAGCCACTGCGCCTGACCTAGAATGTTCTTACCAAATAGTAATAATGGGTTGTAGCTACTAAATGGGTTGAGGGGTCTAATCAGCTATGGCCGGGAAATAAGGAATTTTAATTTTGTTCTACACAAGAGCTATATGCCAAAAGCCACAAAACACTGATGAAATAAAAAATCTAAATTAATGGAAAAGTATACTGTTCCTGGATTGGAAAACTCAAAATAACTAGAATATCAATTTTCCAAAATTCATCTATAGATTTAATACAATACCAGTCAAAACCCCTCCAGGAATTCTTTTTCTTTCTTTTTTTTTTTTTGGTGAGATGGAGTCTCGCTCTGTCACCAAGCTGGAGTGCAGTGGGGCAATCTCTGCTCACCTCAACCTCTGCCTCCCAGGTTCAAGTGATTCTTCTGCCTCAGCCTCCTGAGCAGCTGGGACTACAGGAACACGCCACCATGCCCAGCTAATTTTTGTATTTTTAAAGTAGAGGCAGAGTTTCACCATGTTGACCAGGATGGTCTTGATCTCTTGACCTTGTGATCCACCCGCCTCGGCCTCCCAAAGTGCTGGGATTACAGGCGTGAGCCACCGTCCCCGGCCGGGAAATCTTTATGGATATACATAAGTGAATTCTAAAATTTCTATGGAAAGAAAAGCTTATACATTTGTTACAGTTGATGAATCTACACTGACACATCATCACCTAACATTTTTACCTTTTTGTTAAAATTTTAACTATTGATACAATCGTGATTCTTTTTATTAAATCTGTGAATGACACTGCATTTTCAAATGTTCAGAAAATTAACTTTGCATTCTAGGGTAAACCTCACTTGGTCAGGGTATAATTTTGATATGTGGTTGCATTCAATTTGCATAAATCTTGTTATAAATTTTTGGGTTTATATTTATCAGGATACTTGTAGTTTTCTGAAACTGTCTTTGTTTTCCATGTAAGAGTAATGCTGGTTGGGCTCAGTGATGTGTGTAGCTGTGTGTAGTCCCAGCTATTTGGGAGGCTGAGGAGGAGGAGGATTGCTCGGGAGTCCAGGAGTTCCAGGCTGCAGTGCGCTATGATTGTGCCTGTGTATAGCCACTGCTCTCCAGCCTGGACGACAACATAGTGAAACCACCTCTTAAAAAAATGGTAATACTGGTGTCATAAAATGAATTGAGAAGCATTTTCTGTATTGCTGTTTTCTGGAAGAGAGTGTGTTGACTTGGTGCCATTTTCCCTTTAAATGTTGAGCTGTTTTCACCAATGAAACCATGTCTGGAGTATTCTTAAATTTTAAAAAATACTATTTATTTCTCTTCTTTATTATTTCCTTCTTTCCTTCTTGCCTTGGGTTTATTTTGCTCTTTTGTCTAGTTTCTTTTTTTTTTTTTTTGCTTTTGAGACAGAGTCTCGCTCTGTCTCCCAGGCTGGAGTTCAGTGGCATGATCTCAGTTCACTGCAACCTCCGCCTCCTGGGTTCAAGCAATTCTCATGTCTCAGCCACCTGAGTAGCTGGGATTATAGGCATGGCTAATTTTTGTATTTTTAGTAGAGATGGGGTTTCACCATGTTGGTCAGGCTGATCTCAAACTCCTGACTTCAAATGATCCTCCTGCCCTGGCCTCCCAAAGTGCTGGGATTGCAGGCGTGAGCCACTGTGCCTGGCCTAGTTTCTTAATTTAAAAAAAGCTTAAATTACGAATTTAAGATCATTCTTTATTTCTAGTATAAGTATTTAATACTGTAAGTTTCCTTCTAAGCACTTCCTGTCTGCAACTGGCAAGTTTTAATATGTGGTATTTTCTTTCATGCAGTTCGAAATGTTTTATTTTCCTTGAGACATTCTTTGTGATCTGTACATTAGATGCTACTGTGCCATTTCCAAATATTCGGTGATTTTCCTTCCGTATATCTTTCTTTTAATGATTTCTAGTTTAATTCCTTTATGGTTTATGAAAACATTTTGAATAATTTCAGTTCTCATAAATGTGAGGTCTGTCTTGGTGAATGCCTCATGTGTACTTGAGAAGAAAGTAGAGTCTGTTGTTTTGTTGACATTGTGCCATTGGCAGTTCCAGTTTTTTCTAGCTGCTGTAGCACCCAGGCTGGGTTATAGGAGTGGCAGGAAAACTCCATGTGGATCTTAACCTCCAGATTCTCTCTCTGGTCCCAAGGTCCTTTTTCTTCCTGTTTTTATCCACCTTTCCAAGGCTTCTTAGAGGTGCTCTGTATGTTTCAGTCTAGGCTTCTAGTTGTAGGTTTTGAGGAGAGATAGGGTGAAGTGTGTTTATTCTATCTTCTCCAGAAGCCCAAGTTCTCAGTTCCCTTTGAAATAGATCATATAGTCATTTTTGTAATTTAGCATTTAAGTGGCATAGTATTTTGTGACTTCCTCTTTGCAGAAATCTCAGACAGAAGAAATAACTAGCACAACAGACAGTGTATATACAGGTGGGACTGAAGTGATGGTACCTTCTTTCTGTAAATCTGAAGAACCTGATTCTACTACCAAATCCATTAGTTCACCATCTGTTTCCTCTGAAACTATGGACAAACCTGTAGATTTGTCAACTAGAAAGGAACTTGATACAGAATCTGCAAGCCAAGGTAAAACTTGATATATGTTTATCATGTATTACATAAGGGACACCTTATTTATCTTTGAGAAGATAAGACTTTTAAAGGCAGATCCTGAAAACTCCCTTTAAAACAAATTTTGATGTGTATATAAAGGGGAATCTTAGTAGTGGTAGTAATAATAATAATCAGAAAAATTGTATTGTCTTGCCAACAAATATGTTTTTATTGATAGAGTTGTGGTTATTAGGGAAATACAAAGCATTATGACTCTGACCTATTTTCCTGAGTTTAAAAGACAAGAGTGTTGTTACATGTAATTTCCTCTGTGATAGTGTTTTCATTTAAATATTGTTTGAATTATATTATCACTCAAGCATATTCAAAGTGTTTTAATTATGAAGAAATTATAGAAATACAATAGGGATTTAAGAAAGTTTTATGGTACTATTTAATGTTTCTTATTTTCTCTAATAGTTTCAAAGCTTGCTAAATGAATTACTCAGTTACAGTAACATATTTGGTATTGCTTTCTCCCTTTCATTTCGATTTCGGGGATGGAAGTGGGAAGTTTAAGTGGTATTGCTTTGTGTACATTACCTACTTTTAAAAAAAGAAATAGCCTTCAGTGTCACAAATACTACATTTATAGGCATTTGAGAGTCTTCATGTGCTAAAAGAAGACGACGACTTCATACCTAAAGCCTCATATGTTTTCATATGAGGAAAATAAGGCATGGGGCTTTCAGAGATCATGCAGCTTCACATTAGCAGAATTAAGAGAAGACCCCAAAAGTCCTTATGACAAAGTGTAAATGAGACATTTGGTTTTTATAAGCTTATTTATAGTACAGAACACAAAAAGTTTTTATACAGATGTTTCCTAAAACCCTGCCTCTGATTGAATGCTTGCTTTGGAGTATAGTAGGCTCCATAGAGCAGAAACTGTAGTTTATTTTCTGGCTTAATATAGATAGCTCTACATCTCATTTATAAAAAATAAGTGTTGGCATGCTTTTGGTGTGGTATTGTAGTATTCTTTGTGAATAGCACCTGTAAAATTAGTAATACTGAAGCAGCTCAGAATTGGATGTATTTTGTAACTTGTCAGAATTGAAATAACTCCCCTCATCCCAGAGTATACAAGGCTCTACTGTTCTCTCTAGGTCCTGGGTAAAGCTTTGATATTCAGCACAAATGAAATAGTAAATTGTTCTATTTCTTTTGCCAGGGGAAAGCAAAATAGTTTCATTTGGATTTGGAAGTAGCACAGGGCTCTCATTTGCAGACTTGGCTTCCAGTAATTCTGGAGATTTTGCTTTTGGTTCTAAAGGTAAGATGAAGAGGAGAGACTTTTAATGACATTGTTACAGAATCAAGCACAACTGAAAAACTAGTTTTTTGTTGCAGTACATAACTAAAGTAGAAGTTTCTTCCCTTACCCCCCAGTTTGTTTAGTGTTTTAATAATGAAGGGCTTCTACACTTTATTATTTTTTGACATCAACATTATCATAAGAATTTTCTCAAAATTTTATATAAGCCATGCTGATAGTCCTCCCCATTCTGAAATGCAGAACCATTTTTGAGCTTTGGAATGACTCTGACTTTGGTCATTATTCTTTTAACTATACTTTCAGATTTGATTTGTTAATATTTCAGGATTTGTGAGTTTATTACTTTTTAAGGATATGATTTTGTAGTTTTCTGTACTATCTTTGGATTTCAGTATTAGGGTTGTGCTAATTTATTGTGCTAAGTTTATAATTGGTATGCTTGCCCATCTTCTTTAGTGGAGTTTCTATTTTTAATCCATTTTGGTAACATATCTAGAAAATAATCCATTTCCCTGATTGTATCGGGTTTACCAGTATAAGACCATTCATTGTATTTTCTCATTCTTGTAATATCTTTCACATTGCTCTTTATAGCACCACTTAAATAGTTCTAGTACAAGGTGTTTGATTTACGGAATACATTTTATTGAGGATATATGCTTAAATGATTAATGCAGTTCAGAATTCTGTTCTTTCCTCCTCCATATTTGCACTTTTTTCACAGCTCCTGCCACCTGTAGAAACACATAAAAGTTTTAGAAATTACCTTCAGATGTGATGTTATGTTGGAATTCTTGTGCTTCACTGATGTTACTTATTTTTGTTTTAATTTATTAAATAGCCTGAAATCAAAGGGTAATGTGTCAGCAAATAAGCGATATAGTAGGTACACTTACACAAAAAAATCCCAAATGAAAATAGATAGGCTCCTTGTTAATCAGTGTAGCCTTTTTGAAGTATTATGTCAATATTGGACAGTAAAGTGTAAAGTAGAAAATACTCACATATCAGGAGGAAAACCATGCCTAAATAAGCCTTATGCATTGACATTCACTTCTCACTACCACTTGTCATTTTTAGTGAGATTATTCACCAAGCTCTTGTGTATTGAATGCTTACTTTAGTTAGATTGTGCTTGTTAAAAATAGTATTTGAAACTGTAAATGCCCTGCAGTCAGTTTTGTTTGTATCCATAGGTTTTCATAGGGAATCTTTATACTTTTGTTAATTTCCAGATAATTTAGAGATTCAATCTTATTTTCTCCAATGTCTCAAAGCTTGCTGAATTATTCACTTACAGTAACATCACTGTAGACCCCGTTATGACCTGTGAGACCCAGATACTGATATATTACACATATTTTTACAACTGATTGATTCTAATGTGTTCCCAGGATAGAGAACCACTATTTTGAAAGAATTTTGAATTCTTCTCCCAATGTCCCTTGGGGTTATTTTTTAAATTTTTGCTTTCGACAAAAAAGTTGCTGAACAATTGTGTGTTTTTTGTTTCTGTTTTTGAGACAGGATGTCACTCTGTTGCCCAGGCTGGAGTGCAGTGGCATGAACACAGCTCACTGCTGCCTTGACCTCCTGGGCCCTTCAGCAGTCCTTCCACCTCAGCCTGCCAAGTAGCTGGGACCAGAGGTGTGTACCGCCATGCCTAGCTAATTTTTGCATTTTTTGTAGAGACAGCGGTCTCACTACGTTGCCCAGGCTGGTCTCAAACTCCTGGGCTCAAGCAGTCCTCCCACCTTGGCCCTGCAAAGTGCTGGGATTATAGGCATGAGCCACTGCACCTGGCCCTGAACAGTTATTTTTGAGCCCCCAAGTTGGTATCTCATCCAGATCAGTGGTTACTGGTCTCAGGAAGTCCCCATGCAACCTGTGATTTTTGTTTTCAGATCATTCCTTTGCAATACAATTGTTTTATGTCCTTAAGAATTTTTGTCTTTCTGTCTTTTTTTTTTTTTTTTTTTTTTTTTTTGAGACGATCACCCTGTTACCCAGGCTGGAGTGCAGTGGCGCAGATCTCAGCTTACTGCAACCTCTGCTTGCTAGGATCAAGTGATTCTCCTGCCTCAGCCTCCTGAGTAGCTGGGATTACAGGTGTGTGCTGCAACACCCCGCTAATTCTTTTAGTATTTTTAGTAGAGATGGGGTTTTGCCATGTTGGCCAGGCTCGTCTCGAACTCCTAACCTCAAGAGTGATCAGCCCGCCTTGGCCTCCTGAAGTGCTGGGATTACAGGTGTGTTGAGCCACCACACCCGGCCCTCCCTCTCTCCTCTTTAAAAACGTTTTTTTCCCCCCTCCATTAAATCCTTCTTAAAGAGATTTTTTTATTGTATTCTTTAAGATATTGAGTTATGGACCCTGTGACATTTTTTCTTTCTTAAGAGTTTTTAGCAGAAGGTATAGGGTTCAAGACAGTGATTCAGCAAGTGATGAAAAGTTGAGAGGTGTTTCTTTCCTCTAAGATAGTGGGGACTTGGTCATCTAAATTGAAGTGTGTGGGATGGAGAAGTTTCTAGTTCTCACCTTCTTGCAGGTATGCAAGAGAGAGACCATCATTGTTCCCCCACACAGAAGTAGGATGTTTAACAGTCTAATACCCTTTGGGCAGTTGAAGTCAGTGAAGTTCTCCCAAGGCTGCTATCCACCAGCGCAGCCAAGAAATCTACATTCCAGCACTAGCTTCTTCAGGAAGAAGTAGAGATGCAGAAATTATAAACATGTTTAGGCCATTGTGGCTAATTTGGAAGTAGCAGGTTTGGCCTGCTGAGCTGTTTACAAAATTTCAAGGTGAGTACTTGAAATTTTAGAAGTAGGTAAAGAACTTAACTTCTTTACTGGAAGTCCTTGTGTAGTTTAGTATTACGAAGTTTATCCAAGGCAGTGACAGTCTTATCTTTGTATCTCTAAGCATAAACAATAACAAATGTACTCTGTACTCCCAGTATGAAGGTTTTTTTTTTGTTTTGTTTTGTTTTGTTTTGTTTTGGTGACAGTCTTACTCTGTCACCCAGGCTGGAATACAATGACATGATCTCTGCTCATTGCAACCTCTGCCACCAAAGTTCAAGTGATTCTCCTGCCTTAGCCTCCTGAGTAGCTGGGATTACAGGCACCCACCACCACGCCCGGCTAATTTTTTTTTTTTTTTAAAGACAGAGTCTTGCTGTTGCCCAGGCTGGAGTGCAGTGGGGCGATAGCGGATCACTGCAACCTCTGCCTCTCAAGTTCAAGCGATTCTCCTGCCTCAGCCCTCCTGAGTAGCTGGGATTACATTCACCCATAACCACACACCGCTAACTTTTTTTTTTTTTAAGACAGAATCTTGCTCTATTGCCTAGGCTGGACTGCAGTGGGGCGATCTTGGCTCACTGCAACCTCCACCTCTCAGGTTCAAGCGATTCTTCTGCCTCAGCCTCCCAAGTAGCTAGGACCACAGGCGCATACCACCACGCCTGGCTTTTTTTTTTTGAGACGGAGTTTCCCTCTTATGCCCAGGCTAGAGTACAGTGGCGCCATCTCGGCTCACTGCAACCTCTGCCTCCTGGGTTCAAGTGATTCTTCTGCCTCAGCCTCCCGAGTAGCTGGGATTACAGGCATGTGCCACCATGCCCAACTAATTTTGTATTTTTAGTAGAGATGGGGTTTCTCCATGTTGGTCAGATTGGTTTTGAACTCCTGACCTCAGGCAATCCACTCACCTCGGCCTCCCAAAGTGCTGGGATTACAGGCATGAGCCACTGCACCTGGCCTAATTTTTGTATTATTAGAAGAGAGAGGTTTCACCATGTTGGCTATGGTCTGGTCTGGAACCCCTGACCTCAGGTGACCTTGGCCTCCCAAAGTGCTGGGATTACAGGTGTGAGGAATTTATTAGAATAATATAGTTTTAAACATTTAAAATTGATGTACATATTACATCATCGGGAATTAGAAGGATTGATAAAATAAGAGGGGGATGAAAAATGTAAAAAATAGATACTAGTGTTTAAATATCTTGATTTATTCATCAGATAAAAATTTCCAGTGGGCAAATACTGGAGCGGCTGTGTTTGGAACACAGTCAGTTGGAACCCAGTCAATTGGTAAAGTTGGTGAAGATGAAGATGGTAGTGATGAAGAAGTAGTTCATAACGAAGATATCCATTTTGAACCAATAGTGTCACTACCAGAGGTAAATGTTAAGGAATTAAACTTTTACTAGTAACTTATTTTTCATTTATAAGTTTAAAACTTACCCTGGCTTGATCTGTCAGGGTATCATTGTTTGCATTTAAGAATGTTTACAGTTTGAAATGGAAGCTCTATTTATTAGATGTCTAGCCTTTAAGTATAAATTATTTTTTTGCAGTTTTTACATAAATATTGGTTTGTAAATTCTATATGTAATTGTTGGGAAGAAATAATTTTTTCGTATGTTTCTAGAATATCATGTTTGTTTTTATAACATGATTCCGGGGAAAAATTAACCTCATACTCACCAAAGTCCTTTCAATAAACATTAATCTGTGTTTTTTGGACAAGAACATCGTTCTAGGAAAATTATTTTGTCATTTTTAATCTCAGTATCTTATATTTCTCTTCAGTAGCAGACACTTTTGAAACCTCTGTGTCCTATGAAGAAAAGCATTTAATTTCCAAAGGGAAAATGAATACTATATAAAAGAAAATATTTAATGACAAATCAGGTCTTTACTCCCTCAGCCACATCAGATGTATTCCTAGCCCTAAGATATATAACCAATTATCATATTAACAAATTCTCTTTGTCATCACAAAGAAAATGCCTTAAAAAAATTTGGATCTTTGAAATTTGTCATGGAATTTATTATAAGCAGCAGCTTATAGAGTATTTCATCTCCTATTATAGGTAGAAGTAAAATCTGGAGAAGAAGATGAAGAAATTTTGTTTAAAGAGAGAGCCAAACTTTATAGATGGGATCGGGATGTCAGTCAGTGGAAGGAACGTGGTGTTGGAGATATAAAGATTCTTTGGCATACAATGAAGAATTATTACCGGATCCTTATGAGAAGAGACCAGGTTTTTAAAGTGTGTGCAAACCACGTTATTACTAAAACAATGGAATTAAAGCCCTTAAATGTTTCAAATAATGCTTTAGTTTGGACTGCCTCAGATTATGCTGGTGAGTTTTTACATTCAAATGTACTTTTCATTTTTTGGACTTTTCTAAAATCTATAACAAAACAACTTATAACAGTTATTTTAATACTAAGGTCACTCCTTCCCCTTTCCCTCCTTAATAGATGGAGAAGCAAAAGTAGAACAGCTTGCAGTGAGATTTAAAACTAAAGAAGTAGCTGATTGTTTCAAGAAAACATTTGAAGAATGTCAGCAGAATTTATTGCAACTCCAGAAAGGACATGTATCACCGGCAGCAGAATTATCAAAGGAGACCAATCCTGTGGTGTTTTTTGATGTTTGTGTGGACAGTGAACCTCTAGGGCGGATAACTATGGAGTTATTTTCGAACATTGTTCCTCGTACTGCTGAGAACTTCAGAGCACTGTGCACTGGAGAAAAAGGCTTTGGTTTCAAGAATTCCATTTTTCACAGAGTAATTCCAGATTTTGTTTGCCAAGTAGGTATTATTAAGTACATACTGCAATTGAGGTCTTAAGAGTGCACCACACTAACGGGAAATTTGGGTGTTTTTCCTGGACCTCATCCTGTAGTTTTGTTTAAGATTTCTTTAGGTTTTCCACACATGGAATCACATGGCATCACTACCCATTCCCTGCTCCTGCCTAAAACTTGCACCCTAAAATCATTTAGGCTGGGCACAATGACTCACACCTGTAATTCCAGCACTTTAGGAGGCCAAGGCAGGCAGATTGCTTGAGCCCTAGAATTTGAGACCAGCCTGGGCAACGTGGCAAAAATCTCATCTGGACAAAAAATACAGAAATTAGGCATGATGGTGTGCGTCTGTGGTCCCAGCTACATGGAGGCTGAGGTGGGAGCATCCAGGAAGCCAAGGCTGCAGTGAGCTAGGTTTGCGTCACTGCACTCCATCCTGGGCGACAGAGTGAGACAGCCTGTCTTTAAAAAAAAAAAAAAAAAAAAAGTTAAATTTTCAGTACTTGAGACCTAGTAGATAGAGACTAAGGGATGGGAAAACCTTTTCATTTTCATCTTCTTTCCAACAATATGAATTTCTTAGGTTTCAAATTATAGTCAGGAAAGCTGGGCTTTAGGATTTATCCTATAGTGATGAGTTCTGTGTGTATTTTAGTATTTTACTCAGGATTCCTATTAATTGAAAAAAATTTTTAAACTTTTGTTATACATTTTTTTTCAGGGAGGAGATATCACCAAACATGATGGAACAGGTGGACAGTCCATTTATGGAGATAAATTTGAAGATGAAAATTTTGATGTGAAACATACTGGTCCTGGTTTACTATCCATGGCCAATCGAGGGCAGAATACCAATAATTCTCAATTTTTTATAACATTGAAAAAAGCAGAACATTTGGACTTTAAGCATGTAGTATTTGGGTTTGTTAAGGATGGCATGGATACTGTGAAAAAGATTGAATCATTTGGTTCTCCCAAAGGGTCTGTTTGTCGAAGAATAACTATCACAGAATGTGGACAAATATAAAATCATTGTGTTTCATAGAAAATTTTATCTGTATAAGCAGTTGAATTGAAGCTTAGTTATTACAATTTGATAATTATGTTCAGCTTTTGAAAATGGACATTTCTGATGTACAAATGTAAAATTGCAGCTTATAGCTGTTGTCACTTTTTAATATGTTATAATTGACCTTGCATGGTGTGAAATAAAAGTTTAAACACTGGTGTATTTCAGGTGTACTTGTGTTTATGTACTCCTGACATATTTGTATTAAAATGGAATAATACTAATCTTGTTAAAAGCAATAGACCTTCTCAAACTATTGAAGGAATATGATATATGCAATTTAATTTTAATTCCTTTTAAGATATTTGGACTTCCTGCATGGATATACTTACCATTTGAATAAAGGGACCACAACTTGGATAATTTTACTTTAGATTTGAAATATATTTGGTAATCTTAACTATTGGTGTACTCATTTATGCATAGAGACTCATTTATGAATGGGTAGAGCCACAGAACGTACAGAGTTAACCAAAGTGCTCTTCTCTAGAATCTTTACACCTCCTGTGTGGTTACAAGTTAACTTTTTAAGTAGCGTACCTTCCTTAAAATATCTAGCTTCCTGTGCCCTTTCATAGGTATTCAATTAATTTTTACATTTTAAACAAGTTGACTATTTCCTTTAGGGGTTTTGTTTTCAACTTTTCTGTCATCTGTCTCTACTACCTCAGAAACTGCAGCTTGGTTCTGATGATAGAAATTGAATTTTTCCTTGTAGTTATTGTGATAAAGTATGAATATTTTTAGAAAGTCTATGCCATGTTATTTGGTTAAAGATTTGCTTTATACAGGATTGTTGCAGTACCTTTTTCTGGTAAATTTTGTAGCAGAAATAAAATGACAATTCATAAGAGCCACTGACATTCAAAAAATTCATTACTTGTGCTTCTGGTTATTCTAAAGGAAGACAATTCAGAGGCAGTAAATTCAAACTGCCGCCTAACTTCCAGAGCTAGTTTCTCAAGTTTGATATACACTGCAAATGTATTTGCAAATGGCTTATATCAAATGTTAGGCAAATTGCTAAAGAAAAGAGGATGTTCTTATTGGCCTACTCGATACGGAATTACAAAGAATCCAGGTAGAACACAAAATTCTGTATATTGCAATTATGAATACTGACTCTCTTCTACCCAAAGAACACATTCTTTCTGGTGAAATTACCTCATTTTATTTAGTGAGGAAAGACAGGTTTATTCCCTGTTATATGGGGATTTGGAAATTGGGTATCCTAAAGCAAGTAACTGTTCAAAAGAGGGGAGGGATGTTGTGCGAGTAATGAGTGATGGTATACCATCACCATTCCACTCAGCCACAAAGCCAGATACCTGAAATAAACCTACTCAAGAACTATGGATTACATATGTTTACACTAAATGTTTCAAATTGGCTTATTTGGAAATCTGTGTAATATAAACTGATGTAAAGTGTGTTGTAACTTTTCAGCTGAGACAGCTGATGCCTTCGTCATGATTTTAGAATAAATTCTTAACAATGCAAGTGCATTTTAAGAGACTTCTTACAGATTTCTGTGCTTTCCTAAAGCATTAAAGTTACAAATTAAAAAGCTTTAAACTTTGACCAAAAATTTGACAAAATGACATGTAAACTGACTTTTCCTATATTAGTATTCCAAAGATGCTTAACAGTGGCTTGTGGCATTTATGAGAAAGTCTTTGTGTCACATTTCAGGAAAGGACTTTGATTTCTCTTTGTTATTTAATCACTGATGTGGTCTAAACCCACGATGATATGTATCTATCTTTCCTTTTAAACTGGATTTTATATTGTCTCATTAAAATCTGCTTAAAGATAGAATAAAGTAATTCATTATTTGTACATCTTAAGTGGTACTTTATGGCAAAAAGTATGGCTTAAGTAATTTTCAGATAATAACTGCTTAAGCATAGATTTTATAAAACTTGGGCATTTGGGAACTTTAATCCAGAAACTTTAGGAGTTATTAGTCCAGAGATGCAGCTGACAGTCACAACTTAGAAAAGTAAAATATTACACCACTGTAACTGTATGAATGAGAAAAATGAAGTGGTTGTACAGTTCCCCTCAGTTTTGTTTAACATAGGTTTTCAGGTTGATGTATACTATGGCTAGCACTGTTGTGGGTACTGGCAAAAGCTTTTTTCTTTTCAAAAAACAAAAGTTTGTTTTCAGGGAGCTTACAGTCTATTATTTTTAATACCTGGTTATAACCCATATGGAACACAGGAAAAGTTAGGTAATGTGCAATTTCTATGCTCAGCTTTCCTTTTTTTTTTTTTTAAGAGATGAGAGTCTTGCTATGTTACCCAGAGTAGATGTTAACTCCCAGGCTCCCTAAGCAGCCAGGATTACACGCGCGCCACCACTCCTGGCTCAGGTATAGTCTTGGTTTTTCTTTTATATGGCAGTTAGCAAAGGCCACTTCTGATGGAACAACAGGTCTATGGTGAGCGCAAACGCACACCAAACTTACAGGTTAAATGGAGCTGAAGCGGAGCGCTGCAGGCAGGTGTGGGGCCTCGGTGCCCCTCCATCCGTGGTACCCAGGCGGCCGGGGCGGCACTAACGCGGGGAGATGCAATACTAAAGTTATGAGGTCTGCAGCGATAGCACGAGAGACCTGGACGACGCGCGGTCAAGCCTAGCTGCTTTCTCCGGGTCCTCCAGTTCTGCCCCGCCCCTTCCCTGCGGCGGCCCTGCGTGCCTCTGGGGGCGGGGCCTGGCACGTCGTGACGCACCGCGGCCGCTTTGCGGCGAGGGTTTGATGAACGCGGTTCCCGGGGAGACCGCTGCGGTTGCGGTGTGCTATGGAGCCGAGGGTCGTCAAGCCGCCGGGGCAGGATTTAGTGGTGGAGCGTCTCAAAAGCCGCTACGGACTCGGGGGCAGCTGCCCGGACGAGGTGAAGCCGCCGCTCCGAGGTCCGCGGGTGGGCTCCTGCTGCTGCGGAGCGGCTCACCAGTTCCCCGCGCAGGCGGCCTGCGGGCGCGCAGCGGCTCTGGTCCCGGCCCCGGCACTCCCGCAGTGGCTGCGGCTCGGGCCTCGTGGAAGCGGGCGGGAGGGGCGGGCTTTGCGGTGCAGGGGCGCAGGGTCGCCACTTCACTTGTGCCTCTGTGTTCATGGTATACGGGGCATGGTGTGATGTTAGAGAAAGTATTATTCAGCTTTTTTGTTTTTGCAGTGATGTGAGTGGAGTTGAGAAAACAGTTGAATTGCTTTTTAAAAGCGGCTTATTTCGAAATAATTTCAGACTTACTCAAAAGTTGCTGCCGTAGTACCAATAATTCCCTTGTACCCTCACTTGCATTCACAAATTAATATTTTGCCACGTTTGCTTTACCATTCGTTCTCTCCCCTTCCCTCCCTACACGCGTTTTTTCCCTTTGAACTATTTGAGGGTAATTTGCAGGCATCATGCCCCTTTACCTCTAGATAGAAATAACTTGTGTGCTTTTCCTAAGCACAAGGACGTTCTCTTTTAATAACCACAGTAATATTTTCAGGAAATTTAGAATTGATATATTTGGTAATCTTGAGTTCATATGAAGTTTCAACAATTATCTCGATAATGCCTTTTATAGGAAAAATTTTTTCCTAGTGCAGATTCAATCCAAGAACGAGCATTGATTGCATTTGATTGTCCTTTTTGTTGCCTTTAATCTGGAACAGGTTCGCAGCCTTTGTTTTCTACAAGATTGGTTTTTTGAAAAGTGTAAGAATTATGTATTGGAATGTTTCTCCATTTGGGTTTATCTTATGGATGCCTCTTCGTTAGATTGGTTATGCATTTTTGGCAGGAGCATGAGATGAGTGATGTGTGGTCTGCTGTGGGGAGGCACATGATGTTGGTTTGTCACATTATTGATGATACTAACTTTGATCACTTGGTTAAGATGGTGTCTACAGGATTTCTCCACTCTAACCTTTGTAATTAATACATAATTTGTGGGGAGATATTTTGAGACAGTAAATTGAGTCTTAGTATACAAATTAAATATCTTTTCTCTTTTTTAGTATGATTTTTCAAATTTTAATCAGTCTAAATATAAGAGAAGAACTCTAACCTCCCCAGGTAAGCCATTATTTTGTGTATATTTGGGGGTTTCAAAAGTTTAATTTGAGGCCGGGCGCGGTGGCTCACGTCTATAATCCCAACACTTTGGGAGGCCAAGACAGGCGAATCGCCTGAGGTCAGGAGTTCGAGACCAGCCAGGCCAACACGGTGAAATCCCGTCTCTACTAAAAATACAAAAAATTAGCCGAGCTTGGTGGCGGGCGCCTGTAATCCCAGCTGCTGAGAAGGCTGAGGCAGGAGAATCGGTTGAACCTGGGAGGTGGAGATTGCAGTGAGCCGAGATGGTGCCGCTGCACTCCAGCCTGGGCAACAAGAGTGAAACTCAGTCTCAAAAAAGAAAAAAATAATTTGAGAGAGAAGATTTTAAAACTAATATTATTTAGACTTGTGGCCAGTGCCAGATAGTTTGTGATTCATTGTTCTGGTAATCTTTCGTGGTTTGTCGTTGACAGATGATTTGGATATCTACTCTGGAGATAAAGTTGGTTCATCATTAAAATATTCTGATGAAAGCAAGCATTGTAGAACACCATTGTGCAGCTTATTCAAGCGCGTAAATGTGAATTGGTAAAGTACCCTGAAACTTGACTTGCTACCCCCTCAGTAGCTCAAGAAACTGAGAAAGCGAAAAGGGCAGGTTATATTTTTGCTCTTTCCTGAGAACAGGTATAAGGCAGTCTGGAGCCTGCTAAATAGTTGAAGCAAATCACTTATTAATTTTTACTGAGGATCTCTGTAATAAAAGCATAGACCTAGCATTATATTTAGTGTAGCGTAATGGAAAATTATTTATATAATGTAAAAGATGAAAAAATATTTTTATGGTTATTCATCTGGGACCCAAATGCAGACTCTGCTCCCTTTCTTTAAATAAAAATGTTTAGAAAAGGAACTATGGGCTGGGTGCGGTGGCTCATACCTCTAATCCCAGCACTTTGGGAGGCTGAGGCGGGTGGTTCACCTGAGGTCAGGAGTTCGAGACCACCCTGGCCAACATGGTGAAACCCCGTTTCTACTAAAAATAGAAAAATTAGCCGGGTGTGGTGGTGTGCGTCTGGAATCTCAGCTACTTGAGAGGCTGAGGCAGGAGAATCACTTGAACCCAGGAGATGGAAGTTGCAGTGAGCTGAGATTGCGCCATTGCACTCCAGCCTGGGTGACAAGAGCAAAACTCTGTCCTGAAGAAAGAAAGAAAAAAAGGAACTACAAAAAAAACTGCCATACAAGTTTTGTTAGGCAGCAGCATTTTACTATCTCTGATGTGTCTGGTAGTGTGGTACACATTGTATCTAGGTGGTTGAGAGAGAGATTGAAGAAGGCAGTCTGGGGAGATGGGAACTACAGTGCTGGATTAAAAGAAGTTGCCATTCTGTAAGGAAGATACTATTTACTATGGGGAAAAAGTACATAAAACAGTGGAAGCTAAGGTAAAATAAAGATCTAAGTTGGATATTATTTAATGCCAAAAATATGTGGCAGAAAGAAATGCTATGGGTATCAAGAAGGAGTAAGCATTTTGAAATAAAGATGTATACTCATATAAAATGAAATGTTGAGATAATTGTGGAGAGAAAAAATAATTATGCCTAAAGTATCTATATGTTTCTTTCTTTCTTTTTTTTTTTTTTGAGCCGGAGTCTGGCTCTGTCGTCCAGGCTGGAGTGCAGTGGCCGGATCTCAGCTCACTGCAAGCTCCGCCTCCCAGGTTTACGCCATTCTCCTGCCTCAGCCTCCCGAGTAGCTGGGACTACAGGCGTCCGCCACCTCGCCCGGCTAGTTTTTTGTATTTTTTAGTGGAGACGGGGTTTCACCGGGTTAGCCAGGATGGTCTCGATCTCCTGACCTCGTGATCCGCCCGTCTCGGCCTCCCAAAGTGCTGGGATTACAGGCTTGAGCCACCGCGCCCGGCCAAGTATCTATATGTTTCTAACATAATTAGTATTTGGGAGCTTGACTTTTTTAATACAGTTTTCCCTTTCTCTTCTTAAATAAGTTAAATCTGTGTAATACACTGAACAGTTCTGGGTAAATAATAAGTACTCAAATGTTAGCTATTATCATTATTGTTATTACTGTTTCATTTTGCACTCAGAAAATCTAGTTGATCTAGATTTAGGATTTAGACATGAGCTATGTTGAATGTAGGGTAAGGAAAGTGAAAATGGCTTTTAAGGTAATAAATTCTTGGAAATTATTTTCTTTTTAACTGAGTTTTATCATTTTTAAAATAATGACCTGGGTATAATTCTGAACTATAATCTGAAGGTTTTGGACTATGAAGATTTTCATAACATTAGACCCCTAGTCGTGATCTAGTCTGAAACTGTGCTGTCCAGCACAGTAGCAACAGGCCACATGTATCTATTGAGTACTTGAAATGGGGCTGGTCTGAATTGACATACCCTGTAACTGTCATATACACACTGGCTCTCTAAGACTTAGCATAGATAACAAAAATTAGCAGGGCTTGGTGGTGGGTGCCTGTAGTCCCAGCTACTCGGGAGGCTGAGACAGGAGAATTGCTTGGACCTGGGAGGTGGAATTTGCAGTGAGCCAAGATCGTGCCACTGCACTACAACCTGGGTGACAGAGCAAGACTCCCTCTCAAAAAATAAATAAGCATGGATAAAATAATGTAAAATATCTTAATTTTGTGTGTGTGTATGTGGATTTGCAGGGGGCGGGGTCATGCTCTGTTGCCCAGGCTGTGAGTGCAGTGGCATAATTGTAACTCACTGTAGCCTCCAACTCCTGTGCTCAAACGATCCTCTCATCTCAGCCTCCTGAGTAGCCGGAATTACATATGTGTACCACTACTCCCGGCTAATTTATTTAATTTAATTTATTTTTTTTCTGTAGAGACAGAATCTCACTGTGTTGTCCAGGCTGATCTTGAACTCCTGGGCTCAAGAGATACTCCCACTTCAGCCTCCCAAAGTGCTGAGATCACAGGCATGAGCCACCATGCCTGTTATATCTTAATAATTTTTAACATTGATAACATGTTGAAATGATAAACTTTTAGGTATACTATATTAAATAGTATTTTTAAAATTTGTTTTTTAATGTGCTACTAGAAAATTTTAAATTACCTATATGACTTGTGTTATATTGCTTTTGAACAATACTATTCTAGAAATTTCAACTCAGATTGTCTTTTTGGAGAGAACACCTGGGATTCTAGTTCTGCTCCACTTTCTGCTTGTTATGTCACCCATCAGTTATTTGACTTGTTTAGGTTTAGTTTTCTTATGTTAAACATTCATTATTTTAGCTAAAGCTACCTTATAAATAACAACAGATTATTGGGAGTCAAAATAAAGTGTTCCTCAGCTGTAGAGTATACCACAGGTAGGTATATGTCATTTTAAATTGTCTATTTAATGTGTAGAAAAATATCTTGTAGTGGGTTATCAATGATCTGTGACTGTTACTTTTACATTTTCCTTTTACATGTTTACATTTTGCAGTTTAAAAAATGCTTTTGCATTTTTTCTCAGTTATGCTGCTAATATTTGAAAAGCAGTTTTATCTTTTTAAAATGCTGTAGGAAACTTCTAGATTGCTGTGATACAATTATTTTTTTAAAGCCTAGATGATGAACTGGATTCCTTCCATGATTTGAAGAAACAGGAAACAGAAGAAGAGTTAATTGAAAATGATTATAGAGTTAGTACCTCCAAAATAACCAAGCAGTCTTTTAAAGAAATAGAAAAAGGTAAAATAAATATTGTAGAACAATCAAGTAGTAACTTTGTCAAATAGAGTACATGAAGCTTTCCTCCTGGTAATAACACTGGCCCCCAAGAGTGCATATTTCTGTGTTCTGAACTTCTATAAGCCAGGAGATTGTTACTGTGCTTATTATTAAATTAAAGGAGCAGAGGAAATTAAACTTCATTATTTTTCAGTAATATTCCTGTACCCTCAAAATTTATCCAAATAAATTAATAACTGAGTAAATGACTGTGATAGTATTTGACTACAATATTTTGAGAAAATACTCCAGATTATTTAAAGTATGACTTTCTGGGCACTGACCTACCAGCAGTTTTCTGTGTATCTGGCTGCATTTCATAGTTGTGGCAGGATTTCAAGGAATGGACAACCGCAAATGGCACCCTTCACCCTCTGGGCTACACGACTTCGAGTTGCCCTGTTGATATTACCGATAATACCGGTGCCAGTATTATGGTCTACACACAACAACATTCATTTTCCTCTTTTCCTTCTCCTTCGTTTTCCTTTGTCTCATTATTCTCAGCATTTGAGGAAGATGAAAAATAATTCTGTCTGGACTTGTGTTTCCTGCTATATGGTCGGTTTTCCCAGTGGAAAACATGGGATAAGGTATAAAGAAAATGTTGCTTGTATTCCATTAAAAGTAATGGTAAAAAACCGCAATGACTTTTGCACCAACTTCATACTTGAAAGTAGACAAAATTAAGAAATGTTCAGGCCAGGGATTGGTGAGTCGGGAACCTAAACAGGCAAGTAGAGCTCTGTGAATGTGCCTTTCACTTTTAGGGCATTTGCTGAACTGACTGAAGTGAAGCTTTTCATTTAAAAAAATTCATACTATGTTTTATTTTTGCTTCTCCATTGTCTGTTTATACTGAAGTATAATGGAAGAAACCCACCCTCCCCTTTTAAAGCTGGGGCTTCCATGAGTCTAGTGCAGGTTAAAACCACTGAGCATCTGCCAGACGTGGTGGCTCACGCCTATAAACCCAGCACTTTGGGAGGCCGAGGTGGGCGGATCATGAGGTCAGGAAATTGAGACTATCCTGGCTAACATGGTGAAACCCCGTCTCTATTAAAAATACAAAAAATTAGCCAGACGTGGTGGCATGCACCTGTAGTCCCAGCTACTTGGGAGGCTGAGGCAGGAGAATCACTTGAACCCAGGAGACAGAGGTTGCAGTGAGCTGAGATTGTGCCACTGCACTCTAGTTTGGGCGACATAGTGGGACGCTCTCAAAAAAAAAAAAGGCCAGGTTTGGTGGCCTGTAATCCCAGCACTTTGGGAGGCCGAGGCAGATGGATCACGAGGTCAGGAGATCGAGACTATCCTGACTAACACGGTGAAACCCCGTCTCTACTAAACAAAATACAAAAAAATTAGCTGGGCATGGTGGCGGGCGCCTGTAGTCCCAGCTGCTTGGGAGACTGTGGCAGGAGAATGGCATGAACCCGGGAGGCAGAGCTTGCAGTGAGCCAAGATAGCGCCACTGCACTCCAGCCTGGGCGACAGAGTGAGACTCCGTCTCAAAAAACAAAAAAAGACAAAAAAGCAACCACTGAGCGAGGGCATTTTATACTCTTAATTGTTAGCAGAAAATAAATTCTAACAGTACAGTGTTGGCAAGAATATCAAGCAAGAGGAACTCACTTATCTGCTGCTGTTGGGAGAGTAAATTAATACAACCACTTTGGAAAACAATTTGGCATCACTAATAAAGTTGAAACTGCACATATATCCTGTGATCTAGCAATTTTGCTACTACTTACATACCCTCAGGAAACTCTTAAACTTGTGCACCAGAAGCCATGTACAAGACTGTGTAGCATCTGTATAGCCAAAGCAGCTCAAATTTCCACCTGTAGGAGGATACTGTATACAGTGTTTGCAAAATAGGGTATACAGTGAAGATTTGTGAACCTGTTTAAAGGAAGAGGTTATAGAAATTATGTTAATATAATTACATATAAAATATAAAAGGCAAAACAAGGACTTTTAAAATGTAAGTAGTGGAGATTAAACAAAGTAAAGGAGCATTTAACATTCATTTGTGTTAGTGGTAAATTTGATTTAGGGGAGAGAGGAACATGATTAGGGGTTTCTGAGGTTACTTTCCATTTCTTGGCAGTTAGTGTCTTTTTATGTCCTTTAAAGTATTTTATTTTGAAATCATTTCAGACTTACAGAAAAGTTGCAAAAATAATGCAGTCAATTCCTGTATACCCTTCACCCAAATTTTCTGATATTACCACTTTACCATATTTACTATATTATTATTTGTCTCTCTTGAAACTTTTTAATGTTATAATTTGTATTTAAAGCATCTCTTCCTAAAGGTTACTCTGAAAATATTTGAAACAATAAGTTAATAAAGTTTATAATGCAAATGTTATTTTCTTTGCAGTTGCCCTGCCAACTAATACGACCTCATCGAGACCTCGGACTGAGTGTTGTAGTGATGCAGGTGACTCTCCTTTGAAACTTGTCAGCTATCCAAAATCTAAAACATCAGACAAGCGGAGTTTACTTCCACGTCAGATCAGTCAGATATATGACGAATTATTTCAGATACATCTGAAACTGCAGGTAAGAACTAAATACTGAATCGAGAATTCAGAAATATTTATGTTCTAAGAACCAAGCACTTACAAAATTTGTATATATTTCATTTTAATTACTTTAGATAAGTTTGTCAAGACAAGGACAGCAGGGGACAAACTCAAATTATAGGGACTAAGGAAGGGACAAATACAGTGGCTGAGATAAAATAGAGACAGTGGCGTTTTTATTTGTAGGTGTGTGTTTCAGACTGTCTTGTATTTTATTTGATTCCCATCCCACCCTTACTTCAGCAATAAAATCTGCAAAAAAAAAAAAAGTATGCTTTTTAAGTAGATGCTCTAGCTTTATTGTTTTAAGTACTTACATATGAAGAGTCCTCTTGTCAACTCTCATCAAAATTGAACTCTTAACATTCGCTTATATCTGCCTTTGGGGTTTTTTTGTTTCTAAAGTGTATTTTTTTTTTTTTTTTTTTTTTTGCAATGGTGTCTTGTTCTGTCATCCAGGCTGGAGTGCAGTGGTACGATCTTGGCTCACTGCAACTTCCGCCTCCTGGGTTCCAGTGATTCTCCTGCCTCAGTCTCCTGAGTAGCTGGGATTACAGGTGCATGCCACCCCGTCCAGCCAATTTTTTGTATTTTTAGTAGAGTTGGGGTTTTACCATGTTGGCTAGGCTGGTCTTGAACTCCTGATGTCAGGTGATCTGCCCCCGCTTGGCCTCCCAGAGTGCTGGGATTACAGGCGTGAGCCACTGTGCTCAGCCTAAAGGGTATAATTTATATATTAAGCATCCATGAGAAGTAGAGAAGGAAGCAAAAGTGTATGTAATACACAGTATCTGTTTGAAATCCTTCCCATTGGAAACACATGAAATAGTTAAGCATTTCTTTAAAACCAGTATCTTGTTTTGTCAAAATAATTCAGATGGTAATTACCATAGCATTTTAGAAAAAGATTATTTTAGCCTAAAATCACCAGGAAAAGTTTAGGGAGAGACTTAGTCTGGTCTTTGAGAAAGATAATAGTGGGAAGGTCATTCCAGGTATAAGGAATTGGAAATGAGAGGTGTTCTGAAAAGCAGTGATTGTCCAATTGTGCATTTATTAGCCTGTCTGAAGGAAAGAAAATAATGAAAACTCAGGCTGGGTATTTTACAAGTTTTTAGGGAAAGGAGTGTCAGAGTAAAAAGTCAGGTTTTAGGAAGATTCCTTTGATAACACTTTATAGGATAAAAAGAATAGGCAAGATTGCAAGGATATATCTGTCATTTGTAGCAAACATAAAGATGTTTAATAAGAAAAAAAGTACAGTGGATTAACTGGTTTAATCAGTCTATAGTTTAATCTGACTTTAAAGTTTACTTTGTAAGTACAGCCACTGTGGAAAACACTTTGGAGGTTCCTTAAACTGTAAATAGAACTACTGTGATCCAGCAATCCCATCGCTGGGTATGTCCCCCAAAAAAGAAAACAGTGTATCAAAGAGATACCTACACTCCCATGTTCATTGCAACTATGTTCATGATAACCAAAATATGAAGTCAATCTAAGTGTCCATTGGCAGATAAAGAAAATGTGGTATCTATACACAATGGAATATTATTCAGCCATAAAAAGAATGAACTCCTATCATTCACGGCAGCATAGATAGAATTGGAGGTCATTATATTAAGAGAAATAAGCCAGGCACAGAAGGACAGACATTGCATGTTCTCACTCGTGTGGGGTGGGAATTAAAGAAATGAATCTCATAGAAATAGAGCTGGAATGCTGGTTCCCAGAGGCTGGGAGGGGAAGGGTAGCAGGGGTGAAGAGAGGTTAGTTGATGGGTACAAAAATACAGTTAGATAGGAGTAAGTTTCAGTGTTTACTAGTACAATAGGGAAATTATAGTTAATGATAATTTATCGTGTATTTTAAAGTAGCTAGAGAAGAAGAATTGTAATGTTCTCAACATAAAGAAAGAATAAATGTTTGAGGTAATAGATATC
The DNA here is from genome assembly GCF_001698545.2 of Rhinopithecus bieti. Classification (NCBI taxonomy): domain Eukaryota; kingdom Metazoa; phylum Chordata; class Mammalia; order Primates; family Cercopithecidae; genus Rhinopithecus; species Rhinopithecus bieti. The sequence goes on from NW_016807807.1 coordinate 902,204, forward strand.
CCCGTCACCTTGGTGGGGATGTTAAGTAGACTCTTCGGACTTGACTTTGTCTTCTGTTTTTTTCCCTGTGAAGTTAGAGACGAGGCTATTCACAGAGAGTGGTATATAGGACATGATGTATTCCAAATTAATAGAATGGAGAAGGCTCAAAATAGACACTTTGGAGAGTGAGGGAGAGAGAGCTGGCTGTGAACATATAAAAAGATTTTTGGACTGCATTAAGAATCTAGTACAGGATTGAGACCATGAATTTGCAATGGGGCCACTTTTCATGGTTGGTGTGTGATTTTTTTTTTTTTTCCTCCAGTGGTGCTGAACTGAGTAGCATGGGGCCGGGGAATATGGTCAGTGTGCTAATCCAGGCCTCGTTCTTTCAGTCCAAGGTGATAGACAACAAGGTGAGGGAGGGAAGGGTATAGGTAAAATAGTGGACTGTGATGTGGAAGTGGAGCATGGAATTTAAACTGGATCGGGAACTAAATCTGCATAGTGCTGATTCATTTTGGACCCCAGCTTCTCTTGGATCATCGCAGTGGACTCTTACTATAGTGTGTTATCATTTAAAATCAAGATATAATTTCTGTACAAGTTTACTTGCTATACTAGTCTAGCTACTATAATCCAGATTGTCCTTAGGTACCCCTGTATTCCTGAAAACCACTTGGTTAAACCACAGTGTTAGCCAATAGGAATAGAATTTGCAGAATTTGTAACTTTTCAAGAGCATTAAAATCTGCCATTTTGATACAGTGTGAAACTGCAGCACAACAGAAGTTTGCTGAAGAACTTCAAAAGCGAGAACGTTTTTTACTTGAAAGGGAACAACTGCTTTTCAGACATGAAAATGCCTTGAGTAAAATTAAAAGTGTCGAAGAAGAGGTTCTTACAAGATTTCAAATTATGAAAGAGGTAACTGTATAGCCTTTGATGTTAGAGTGGTATATTTCTTCTTTTCTTCTTAGATTCACTAGTTACTAACATTTTGCCACATTTGCTTATTTCTCCTTCCCTTCCTCCTCCTCTCCACACCTACACATACATACACACACACACACACACACACACACACACACACACACACACGCTTTTTTCTGATCCGTATGAAAGCAGTGTGTAAAAATTATGGTTCTGTCACTAAGTACCTCAGTGTGTATCTCCTAAGAATAAAGACATTCTTCAGACCATTAGCGTATCAGGAAATTAATGCTAACTAAATAACTTATTTATAGTCCATATTTACCTTTTCAGTTGGTCGTCAGTATGTCTTTTATTGTTTGTAGGGGTGGGTCATTTGTTTGATCAAGGAACTAGACAAGATTTGTGCGTTATATTTGGTTGTTATATCTTTTTTGGTTTCTATGAATCTAGAGCACTTAACCTCACCTTTTTTGTTTTTTGTGAGCTTTTTCTTTGTAGAATTCAGGCCAGAAGTCTTATATGTCACATTGTGGATTTTCCTGATTGCTTCCTAACGATAAAATATTTTTGACAAGGATATTATATAAGTGGGATAATATACTTTGCTTCATATCAAGACATACATTACTGTACATGTAACTTACTTGGAGTAAAATTCATTGTCTGTTGTACATTTCTGTGAGTTTTGAAGAATGCGTACAGTTTTGTAATCACAACCATCATCAAGATCAAGAATAGTTCAGCTCACCAGCAGTTCCCTTACGCTCTCTTGTAGCTATCCCTTTCCTCCAGCCTCAGCCCCTGGCAACCACTGACCTATTTTCTGTCCCAGTACCTCCGCCTTTTCCAGAATGTCATGTTAATAGCATCATTTTATGATTTTTCTTTATCTTTGGTTTTCAGTAGCAGTTTATTTACAGTGTTTCTTGACATAGTTTTCTTTTAGTTTATTCTGTTTGTGGTTAGCTGAGCTTCTTGAATTTGGAAATTTCTGTCTTTTGCCAAATTGGGGAATCTTCAGCCAATATTTCATGAAATATTTTTTCCACTTTCTTTCTTGTCTCCTCTTGGATCTCCAGTGACTCCTTGTGCTGTTTCCCCACAGATTTCTGAGGTTCCGTTCCTTTTTTCCCATTATTTTATTCAGTGTTCTTCAGATAATTTCTTGATCCATCTTAAAGTTCATTACTTCTTTTTTAATCACCATGTTGCTATTGAGCCCATCTAGTGAAATTTTTATTTTATTTTATTATTTATTATTTTTTATTTTTTTGAGACAGAGTCTTGCTCAGTCGCCCAGGCTGGAGTGCGGTGGCACCATCTTGGCTCACTGCAAGCTCCGCCTCCCAGGTTCTCGCCATTCTCCTGCCTCAGCCTCCCAAATAGCTGGGACTACAGGCGCCCACCACTACACCCGGCTAGTTTTTTTGTATTTTTAGTAGAGACGGGGTTTCACCGTGTTAGCCAGGATGGTCTCGATCTCCTGACCTCGTGATCCACCCGTCTCGGCCTCCCAAAGTGCTGGGATTACAGGCGTGAGCCACCGCACCTGGCCGAAATTTTTATTTTTGATATTTAAACATTCTAAAATTTCAAGTTGTTTAAAGCATTTATTTTTGTTTTTCTCATAAGCATTTCTGTGTTTATATTTACATTTATATATATTTCCTTTTACCTCATGAAACATAGTTTAAAAACTATGTATCACCTGTATCATCTTGAGATTGGGATCTGTTGATTATCTTTTTTCTTGAGGCTTAGTCACATTCTTTGGTTCTTGATATGTTCGGTGATTTTTAGGGTATATTCAAGACCTTCTGGTTAATGTATAGATTTTGGGTTCTATTGTTACCGTCTGGAGAATGTTGATTTCAAATCATTCAGCCGAATTAGATTTAGGCCTCCCTTTTTTTTTTTTTTTTTTTGAGATAGTCTCGCTCTGTTGTCCAGGCTGGAATACAGTGGTGCTATCTCAGCTGACTGCAACCTCCACCTCCTGGGTTCAAGCGATTCTCCTACCTCAGCCTCCTGAGTAGCTGGGAATACAGGCGCCCACCACCATGCCCGGCTAATTTTTTGTATTTTTAGTAGAGACGGGGTTTCACCATGTTGATCAGGCTGGTCTTGAACTCCTGACCTCAAGCAATCCACCTGCCTTGGCCTGCCAAACTGCTGGAGTCACAGGCGTGCCTGGCCAGGCCTCAGTCTTTTCTCACCTCCTCTGGGCAGTGGGTCTCATCTCAGTTCAGCTTTCAAAGCCTTTGCAATGTTGCTGTGGAGTTGTCTTGTGCCTGTGCCTCTTAAAGGTCGGTCTGAGACTTGGGTAACAGTTTAAAATCCTGATGCATTTCTCAAAGCTTTTGCTGTGCTGCTCTGGGTCTTTTTTGTGCAGGTAAAGAGGCACTGAAGTGTTAGCCAAGACTTAGGTAATGGTTTCAAACTGAGCTCCATTCTCCAAGTGTTTGCTCTACTGCTTTTGGTCTGTCCTGTGCCTGAGCGGCTCAACGGTGAGCCCAATTTGTACAGGTTCGTACATACCAGAGCAAGAGGATCCTCTTTGAGTCTCTCTTCTGTGGGATTCTCTCTACACTCTGGCTCATAGGGGCCCCTCTTCCTGATTTTCCTGCAGGAAGACTGGTTTTCTCTCATTCTTTAGTGGACATTTTTTAGAGCTTTAGTGGAAATTAAAAAAAAAAATTTTTTTTTTAATTGTTTTAGAGACAGATTCTCGCTGTGTTGCCCAGGCTGGAGTGCAGTGGCTATTCACAGACGTCATCATAGCTCACTGCACCCTCAAGTCATCTTCGTCTCTCAGCCTCCTGAGTGGCTGGGACTATAGATGTGTACCACTGTGCCCAGCTAGTGGAAGTTTTTGTTCTACTTCTCCGTGTCCGGGACCCACCCTGAGGCAAAATGTTGACAGAAAAAACAAACATGCAGGAAACTTTACCCTTGAGAGTTGCTTCTACAAGTTTTCTCTCCCATCACAATGTCCTCCCCTTTTTTCTTTTCACAGTTCTCAGTTAGTTGTTTTATGTTTTAATTAGGGCTTTCCGCTGTAATCAGTGGGGGAAGACTGTATTGAGCTTATCCTGCTGTGCCAGAAATGGAATGCATATGTTTTTAATATCTTTTAGATATGGAAAAGTTGGACAATGAAAATACTAGTTTTAAAAATAGCTATTTGTGACTATGTCCTAAGTTATTAAAGGAATTAATATAGTAAAATCATACAAAGATTAACTTCTTAGAATATTGGATTTTTTTCACAGGGCTAAAGAATGCTTAGATTCTCTGATCTCTCCATTTTAGTCTTGTTCTTGATTCTCTCTCTTTAGATTTGTGTATCTGTTTTATTAAGTATGAAGATAATTGCCTTATTTTCATCATATTTATATCATTACTTGGAAGAAGGGAATTAATTCAATTTTTTTTATTTCCTGTAGAGACTTGTTTTAAAACTTGGTGAGTAGGTTGAGAGTGAAAGGTGAAACTATTAAGTGTTCACATTTAAAATCTAAAACATGCTGTCCCATTTAAATGTAATTAGAGGGGAAGTTGATTTGAGTTATTTTAAAACTGATTAAAAGAGTCAAATAGTTGGGGCTCGGAAATTGTGTTATGTATTTAACATGTTTTGAGATGAAAAGCAGGCGTCAAACATTTTAGCTGCTTTATGAGGACAAGAAATTAGTTGGTTTTATAGAAGATTTCTTTTATTTCTCAAGGGTAATGTAAATTATACACTTTATAAAGCCATAAATAGCTTACTCATCTCTTGAAGAGTATCAGAAATTCTTTATTGTTTTATTATTCCATGATGTCAAACAAAATATTTCTGTGAGTTTGTGTGAGTGGATTTTTCTGAGCAGAAGCAGAAAATAGACTTACTGCTACTTTGTAAATGCTAATATGTTTTAATAAGTATGTTGTAAATGCCTTTGATGTTTTGTTGTTATCTTGGTAGATTGCATGGTTTTTATAAATTATTTGCCACACTGGTCACTTGTGCTTAAATATGCTGATTAAAGGTTTTGTGGGCCGGGCGCGGTGGCTCAAGCCTGTAATCCCAGCACTTTGGGAGGCCGAGATGGGCGGATCACGAGGTCAGGAGATCGAGACCATCCTGGCTAACACAGTGAAACCCCGTCTCTACTAAAAAAATAAAAAAAACTAGCCGGGCGTGGTGGCGGGCGCCTGTAGTCCCAGCTACTCGGGAGGCTGAGGCAGGAGAATGGCGTGAACCCAGGAGGCAGAGCTTGCAGTGAGCTGAGATCCGGACACTGAACTCCAGCCTGGGTAGAAGAAGGAGACTCTGTCTCAAAAAAAAAAAAAAAAAGTTTTGTGCTTGAAGGAGTT
>NW_016807807.1:908022-926625 GCF_001698545.2 Rhinopithecus bieti
CTTGCAAGTTTTAGTCAGAGGTTTTTTTTTCTCCTCCTAGCAACATGATGCAGAAGTTGAACACTTAACTGAAGTCCTTAAGGAAAAGAATAAAGAAACCAAGAGACTGAGGTCCTCTTTTGATGCATTGAAAGAATTGAATGATACCTTAAAAAGACAGGTAAGACCTGTTTTAATATATATTGGACATAAGACATTCTAAGAACCATATTTTATATACAACAAATTAAAGTCAGCCTTAGAACACGTTTCGGCTAGAGAAAGTTTGGATTACATTTGTTAGCTTTATTTTAAAATACTTCCAAATGTAAATAAAATATTCTTCAACTCTTTGGTTTCTTTATTTGTTCTGCAACCAACTGACAGGCAAAGGAGAAAAAGACAAACAAAAGAAAAAAAGACAAGCAAAAGAAAAAAACCTGATAACCTGAGAACTAATTACGTTTTTAGGTACTGATCTCTGGCTTTAATACTTATTATTTATCACTACTTATTTAACATTCATTTATTTTTGAGTGTCTATTATATCCTAGGCATAGTGCTAGACTCAGACCTTTACATCGCTTGTGTTCTCATGGTTATAAACTGGTATCACATTGCAGTATACTTATAAATAAGTACTGTAGGCCGGGCACGGTGGCTCATGCATGTAATCTCAGCACTTTGGGAGGCCAAGACGGGTGGATCACGAGGTCAGGAGATCGAGACCATCCTGGCTAACACAGTGAAACCCCGTCTCTACTAAAAATACAAAAAAAAATTAGCTGGGCGAGGTGGCAGGCGCCTGTAGTCCCAGCTAATCGGTAGGCTGAGGCAGGAGAATGGCGTGAACCCAGGAGGCGGAGCTTTCAGTGAGCCGAGATCATGCCACTGCACTCCAGCCTGGGCGACAGAACGAGACTCCATCTCAAAAAAAAAAAAAAAAAACCAAAAAAAAGCATTGTAATTTAGATTAATACATAATATCAAAGTTGCATAACATAAATATTTTTGTGAGTTATGTCTATTTTTTTCCTTTCCTCTGCCAGGTTTTGGCAGAAAGATGTGAAAGTAAAGGAGTGTGTTAAAGAGAGACAAGAGAATGATTATGTATTTTTTAGATTGTGTGGGGAGTAGATGTTGGAGCAGAAATTGGAGTAAACCCCGTCACTTTGAAAATGAAAGCATCGGGCTGGGAATCTGTACGGATTATAAAATGTAACTTAAGCCTCAGACTCTCCTGGAGATCCTTTGCCAGCTGTCCTTTTCTGTTTCTGCTTTTGTTTCCCTTTAATCTCTACTTGTTGTGATCTTCCTCCTTGGCAGCGATACATAGGTACCGTGTTTCTCACCTGATTCTAATTCTTTGGCTTTTCTCAGTTCATTTATGACTGTTACTATTGGACTATGAATTTGATGGCCTGTTGTCTCTTTGGAATCCCACTTTATCCCTGGAGAGATCACTTTTTCTCATTACAGTCTCATTCTACCACTCTCTCGTGAGGATTTTAAAAATTCCTAGCTAGATAAACTGTTGCCCATACCCATCTCTTAGGTTTCTGTAATCCTTAATAATTTTGCATGTGGTTGCATGAGTGTGTGGTAATTGGGGTGGATATGTGGATTATTAAATATTTGGACCTATTGATAATTGGATTTATGAGCTAATGTGTACAAACTGAAAAAATTTGGCAGAATGCTTTTTTATGGTTTCTTTTTAAGAATAGATCAGAGGTCAGCACACTTTTTCTGTTAAGGACTAGATAGTAAGTATTTTAGGCTTTGTAGGCCATGTGGTCTCTCTTTCAGTGACCCAGCTCTGCCATCATAGTGCAAAAATAGCCATAGGCAATAAGTGAATGAGTGTGGCTGTGTTCCAAAACGACTGTATTTATAGAAACAAGCAATGGGCATATTTAGCCAGCTCCTGGCCAGATGAATGACATGTACTTTGAAATTGCTGAAGAAAAAGATATGTTATTTCTGTGACTGACTTACACGGTAATTTATGCTAACACTGGATATACATTTTCTAATAATTTAAAACATTTCTCATTAAGTCTAGCCGAACTGAGGAGGCAAGGGTTAATGTTCAAGCCTCATCACGGGGAGACAGTTCCAGTGAACACCCCAAGATCTCAATTGAAAGGAGCAGGATTGTGCCTTGGGACTGGGTGAATTAGAGGGAGACAGAACTTTGCTAAATTGAAACCTGGCCTTGATTAAGTGCAGTTTCTGATCAGATTAAGGTGCTTACTCCTCAGTTTAAATGCCTAGCAGAGGAAAATACGTCTTTCATTCTATACAGAGAATACAAGCGTACTTGCAAGTGATCCAGATTTAACAGGCAATGACTTTAAAACAATGATTAATATGTTCAAGAAAGTAGAAAAATAGATTGACAACTTCATTAGAGAATTCCTAGTGTAGGTACATTTTTGCCTATACAGTAAGTCTGTGGAAAGGAATTAAATTGAAATTTGAAAACTAAAAAATACATCAGTTGAATTTAAGAATTCCATCGAATGGGGTTGTAAAATTATTTTTAATTGACATAATTGTGCATAATTATGGGGTACAGTGATATTCGATACAGTAATGTGTAATGATCAATCAGAGTAATTAGCAAATCCATCAACTTAAACATTTATCATTTCTTTGTATTGGAAATATTCAAAATCCTCTCTTTTTCTATTAGAAAATATACCATAAATTGTTGATTGTGGTTACCCTGTAGTGCTGTAAAGCTAGAACTTATTCCTCCTATCTAGTTCTTCTTTTTGTTTTGTTTTGTTTTTTTTTTTTGAGATGAGTCTTACTCTGTTGCCCAGGCAGGAGTGCAGTGACGTGATCTCGGCTCACTGCAACCTCTGCCTCCTGGACTCAAGCGATTCTCCTACCTCAGCCTCCCGAGTATCTGGGATTTCAGGCACCCACCACCACACCCGACTAATTTTTGTATTTTTAGTAGAGATGGGGTTTCACCATGTTGGTCAGGGTGGTCTCAAACGTCTGGCTTCAAGTGATCCACCTACCTCTCGGCTTCCCAAAGTGCTTGGAATACAGGCCTGAGCCACTGCTCCCGGCCCCCCATCCAGTTCTAATTTTGTGTCTGTTAACCAACTTCTCTCCATTCCTTCCTTTCCACAGCGTTCGCAACCTCTAATATTATATTCTGTACTTCTGTGAGATCAACTTGTTTTTTAGCTTCCACATGAGTAAGAACATGTGGTATTTATCGTTCTGTGCTTGACTTATTTCACTTAACATAAGGTCTTTCAGGCTCATCCATGTTGCTGCAAATAACAAGATTTTGTTCTTTTTCAGAACTGAATAGTATTTCATTGTTTATGTATACACCACATTTTCTTTATAAATTTATCTATTGATGGACACATGGGTTAGCTACTTTCCATACTTTGGCTATTGCAACGACTACTGCAGTAAACATGGGAATGCAGATATCTCTTCAATATACTGATTTTCTTTCCTGTGAATATATACCCAGAAGTGGTCTTGCAGGATCATATGGTAGTTATGTTTTTAATTTTGGGGGGAACCTGAATACTGTTTTTTGTAATGGCTGTGCTAATTTATATCCCCACCAACAACGTAAAAGAGTTTTCCTTCTCCACATCATCACCAACGTTTATTACTTTTTGTCTTCTTCATAGCCATTCTTACTGGGATGAGATTGATACCTGATCATGGTTTCTATTTGCAGTAACCTGATGATTAGTGATACTGAGCATTTTTTCATATACCTGTTGGCTGTTTGTATGCCTTTGTTTGAGAAATGTCTATTCAGATTATTTACCCATTTTTTATTTGGATTTTTTTTTTTTTGCTGTTGAGTTCCTTGTATTGTCTGGATTTTCATCCTTGTTGGGTGACTAGTTTGCATATATTTTCTCCTATTCTGCAGGTTGTATCATTTTTATTGTTTCCAATCTCATTTGTCTGTTTTTGCTTTTGTTGCTTGTGCTTTTGAGGTCTTATCCATAGTATCTTTGCCCAGGCGAGTGTCCTGAACTATTTCCCATTTTTTCCTCTAGTAGTTTCATAGTTTTGGGTCTTATATTTCAAAGTCTTTAATTCATTTTGGGTTGATTTTTGTCTGTGATGAGAGATGGGTTCTAGTTTTATTCTTAGGCATGTGGATATCCATTTCCCAGCACCGTTTGTTGAGGAGACTGTCATCTCTCTTATTAATGTTCATGGCACCTTTGTAGAAAATCAGTTGGCCATAAATGTGTGGATTTATTTCTGAGTTCTCTATGCTGTTCCATTAGTCTATGAGTCTATTTTTATGCCAGTACTATGCTGTTCTGGTTACTACAGTTTTGTAGTATATTTTGAGTTTAACTCTGGCTTTGTTGTTTTCACACAGGATTGCTTTTGCTTATTTGGGGTCTTTCATGATTTCATACACATTTTAGGATTTTTTTCTTTTTCTGTGAAGCATGTTGTTGATATTTTAATAGACATTATGTTGAATCTGTAGATGACTTTGGTTATTTTGACAGTATTAATTGTTCCAGTCCATGAACATGAAATATCTTTTCTTTTTTTGTGTGTGATCTTCAATTTCATTCATCAGTGTTTTATAGTTTTCATTGTGGAAATCTTTCACTTCTTTGATTAAATTTATTCCCAGGTATTTTATTTTATTTTTGTAGCCATTGTAAACAGGATAAATTTCTTTATTTCTTTTCAGTTAGTTTGTTGTTAGTGTTTGGAAATGCTACTGATTTTTGTATGTTGATTTTGTGTCCTTCAACTTTACTGAATTTATTAGTTCTAAGAAATTTTTGGTGGAGCCTTTCAGTTTCTTTGCATTGAAGATCATGTCATCTGCAAAGAAGGACAATTTGACTCATTTCCAATTTGTTTTTTTTTGTTTGTTTGTTTTTTTGAGATGGAGGCTTGCTCTGTCGCCCAGGCTGGAGTACAATGGCACGGTATCTGCTCACTGCAACATCCACCTCCTGGGTTCACGCCATTCTCCTGCCTCAGCCTCTTGAGTAGCTGGGATTACAGGCATGCACCACCACATCTGGCTAATTTTTGTATTTTTGGTAGAGACGAGGTTTTGCTGTGTTGGCCAGGCTGGTCTTGAACTCCTGGCCTCAGGTGGTCTGCCTGCCTCGGCCTCCCATATTGCTGGGATTACAGGCATGAGTCACCACACCCAGCCTGTTATTTCCAATTTGGATGTCTCTTATTTCTTTTTCTTACTTAATTACTCTGGCTAGTACTTCTAGTACCATGTTGAACAAGAGTGGTGAGAATGGGCATCCTTGTCTTGTTCTAGTTCTTAGAGGAAAAATTTTCAGCTTTTCCCTGTTGAGTATGATGTTAATTGTGGGTTTGTTATGCATAGCTTTTAGTGTGTTGAAGTACATTCCTTCTGTACCTAATTTTTTGAGTTTTTACTGTGAAGAGATGTTGAATTTTATGAAATACGTTTTCTCTGTCTATTGAAGTGATCGTAAGGTTTTTATACTTCATTGTTATTCTGTTAAAATGTGATATATCAATTTTTTTATTTGCATATTTGAGCCTTCCTTGTGTCCCTGGGATAAATCTCACTTGGTTATGGTATATTGTCTTTTTGGTGTGTTGTTGAATTTGGTTTGCTAATATTTAGTTGAGGATTTTAGCGTCTATGTTCATCAGGAATATTGGCCGGGAGTTTTCTTGTTGTGTCTTGGTTTGGTTTTGGTATCAGGGTAATGCTGGCTTTGTACAATGAGTTTGGAAGAATTCTCTACCCTTGAGGTTTTTGGGATAGTCTGAGAAGAATTGGTATTTGTTCTTTAAAAGTTTGAATTCAGCAGTGAAACCATTTAGTGAATTTAAAAGTACAGTTCAGCATTGAAGCCATTTAGTTTGGACTTTACTTTGCTGGGAAACTTTTGACCATGATTCAATCTTGTTACTTGTTATTGGTCTGTTCTAGTTTTCCATTTCTTCCTGATTCAGTCTTGGTAGGTTTTATGTGTCTAGGAATTTATCCATTTCCTCTGGATTTTCCAGTTTGTTGGCATATAGTTGTTTCATAATGATCTCTGTAGTCTCTAGTGATCCTTGTATTTCTGTGGTACCACTTGTAATGTCTCCTTTTTTGTTTCTGATTTTATCTATTTGGGTCTTTTCTCCTTTTTTCTTTTCTTTTTTTCTTTTTTCTTTCCTTCTTCCCTTCCTCCCCTCCCCTCCCCCTGCTTTCCTTTTCTCTTTTCTTCCCTTCCGTCTCTTGGTACTATTTCTTCTCTTCCTTTTCTTTCTTTCTCTCCTTTTTTTTTCGTTTTGACTGTCTCCCTCTGTTTCCCACGCTGAAGTGCAGTGGCATCACCACGGCTTGCTGTAACCTTAACCTCCAGGACTTAAACCACCCTTCTACCTCAGCCTCCTCAGTAGCTGGGACTGCAGGCGTGCGCCACCACCTCTGGTTAATTTTTTAATTTTGTTGTAGAGATGAGGTCTTAACTGTGTTGTTGAGGCTGGTCTTGACCTGGGCTCAAGTGATCCTCCTGCCTCACCCTCCCAAAGTGCTGGGATTACAGGTGTGAGCTACTGCACTCAGCCTCTTCTTTTTTCTTAATCTAGTTCATGGTTTGTTTGTTTTTTTTATTTTTTCAAAAAGGTACTTTTCATTTTTTAAGAAAATTATTTTAGATTCAGAGGGTACATGTGCAGCTTTGTTACATGGATATATTGTCTAACAGTGAGGTCTGGCCTTCTAAAATGTACTCTTCACTCAAATAGTGAACACTATACCCAGTAGGTTAATTTTCAACACCTACCCCTCTCCCCGCTTCCCTTTTGGAGTCCCCAGTATCTGTTATTTCCATGTTTATGTCCATATGTGTGTACCTGTTGTTTGTCTTTGACTTATAAGTGAGAACATACAGTATTTAATTTTCTGTTTCTAAGTTATTTCACTTAGGATTAGTGACCTCCAGCTCCATCCATGTTGTTGCAAAAGACATGATTTCATTCTTTACTATGGCCACATAGTATTCCATTCATGGTGTATATATATCATAAATTTTATTGTAAGATACCATAAGTAATATCATAAAAAAGCAATTGGATACCCAGAAATAAATCTAAAGAGAGATGTGCAAGACATCGCCACTGAAAACTACAAAACATTATTAAAAGAAAATAAAACCTAAATAAATTGAAGATATGTTCATGTGTAGGAGGACTCAATATTGTAAATATGTCAGTTCTTCCATACATATACATGTCAGTATATACACACACACACACACACACACACACATAATCCCAGTAATGCAATCCCAGTTATAGCTCATTGTACTGCATACTTAGGATTTTATACTTTTCTGTATATGTGTTATAGTTCTAACAACAATTTACTTATTAATAAAAGCATTTTCCACTAAAATATATGTATATGCTTTTAAGACATCTGGAGTCTTGTACATTCTTCATAAGATGAAGTAGATTATCTTACAAATCATTAATATTTTAGGGAAAAATGGCAACTTCAGTTGTGATCTAAGTTAATCATGAATGCTGTCTTTGTTTTATTATGTTGGTTACTAATATAGACCAGATTAGATAGTAGATTGAGAAACCCTTAGTATGAAACCAGTTGAAGGTTTATATTGAAATATCTAACTTTTTCTACCCTTTAGTTGAATGAAGCAAGTGAGGAAAACAGGAAGATGGACATTCAGGCGAAAAGAGTTCAAGCTCGTTTAGATAATTTACAGGTAAGTTGCCTGTTCTCTACAGACACAAGTATATTTTTGGATGATTGCCTTTGAGTTTACTCATTTTGATACAATTGTCCTTTAATTCATGCATATGTACTGTTGCAGAGGAAGTATGAGTTTATGACAATACAGAGATTGAAAGGAAGTTCCCATGCTGTTCATGAAATGAAAAGTTTAAAACAAGAAAAAGCACCAGTTTCAAAAACTTACAAGGTATGATATGATTGAAAATTTCTCCAATGGAAAGCCAGGAAGATTTCTCTTGTGCTTTAGTCTTTTCTCTTTGATTTAGCAAACATTCTTTTTGGAATGTTTGCTGTGGAAAGGATTCACCATAATACTTTTTTAATAGGGAAATGTCTCAAGAATATTTAAAATATACTTTCATTTGCAAAAACAAAACTATTTTATTTCAACAGTGTTTCAAGTACAGTATTGACACTTCATTCATGGCTTTATTGCTTAGTGTGTTTTGACACTCCACAAGCATTTGCTATTTTTCAGTCAAGACTGCGACCCATCCCTGAATGGATTTCCGTGTATCTTTTTTTCCTAAGAATTTGTAAAATTTGAGATATAAATTACATATGGTAACATAATGCACAAATCCTGTAGCATAAAGTTTGATTAATTTTGATAAATATTTCATGTTGCCTACAACCAAATGTAGAATATTTCCACTGTCCTAGAATATAGAACTTTCCACTATCCTAGGAAATTCTCTAATGCCCTTTCCTGGTCATTCTTTTCTGCCAGAAGTTTTGCAGAAATTAGTTTTGCCTATGTGAGACATTTGATCAGTGGAATTGTATTGTGTGTACTTGTTTGTGTAAGGCTTTTCTCAGCATAATTATGAGTGTATCAGTAGTTTGTTCCCTACTATTGCTCAGTAGTTTTTCATTGTATTAATATATCAGAGTTTGTTCCTTCATTCTTCTGTTGATAGACACCTGGGCTTTTCTAGTTTTGTCTGTAATAAATAAAGCTGCTACAAATATTGATATGTACAGGGTTTTTATGGATATATGTTTTCATTTGTTTTGGATATATACCAGGACTATAATCTCTGGGTCATAAGGTAGATAAAGGTAGATGTATGTTTTTAAGAGACTGACAGTTTTCCAAATTGGTTGTACTGTTTTATACTCCCATTAACAGTGTATCCAAGTTTTGGTTGCTCCACAACCTTGTAAACATTTGGTGTTTTCAATTTTGTTCATTTTGACCCTTCCAGTGGGTGTGTAGTAGTATCTTATTATTATGGGCTTTGATCATTTAGATATTTTGATAAATTTTCTAGTTCTTTATAAATTGAGAAAATTGGAGTAAATTGAAAAGGTACAGATTTTATATTCAGGGACTGAAGATAATTGAAGTTTTCATCTAAAGGGAGTTAGTTTCTATTTGAAAAAAATTGAGAAAGTGAAAAATTGCTCTTCAGAATAATGCAGTGATGCTACTATTTATCATTTTGTCTTTATTCATTCTGATTTTGTGGATTGCCATTGACTTAATGTTGCCGTTTTATTAATTTGCTTTTATATTTCTCTGTCTTTGAATTTTTTTGTTTTTTTATTTTTTAATTTATTAATATTTTTAATTTTATTTTTTTTTGAGATGGGGGTCTCACTCTGTCACCCAGGCTGGAGTGCAGTGGCGCAACCTTGGCTCACTGCAACCTCTGCCTTCTGGGTTCAAGCCTCCTGAAGAAATGGGATTACAGGCGCCCACCACCATGCCTGGCTATGTTTTGTATTTTAAGTAGAGACAGGGTTTCATCATGTTGGCTAGGCTGGTCTCGATCTCCTGACCTCAGGTGATCCACCTGCCTCTGCCTCCCAAAGTGCTGGGATTATAGGCGTGAGCCACCATGCCCGGCCTGCAGATTAAAAAAAATAATAAATTTAACATAGTTCCCTGCTTAAGGTGGATATGTGTAGTGGTATCTTATTTTTAAAAAATTGAATTAAATTAGAAATGTGTTTTGTAATAATACTTAAAATTAGTCTAATTAAATTTGTAAATTACTTTGTTATTTTACTTTTCGTTTTGGTAGGCTCTCGGAGGACAAGATTTCTAGGGAAAAAAAGTTCATATGTGTATTGAATGATATACTGGAAAGACAAAGTAACAATTTTGTGAGAAGAAAAGATAGGAAGTTTCATAGTGGAAATTCTTTAGCTCTGGAAATCTTTAATTTTTTTTAGTCTTTTAATTGTGGTGGTTCATGCTCTTGAGTTAAGGCTAATTTTACTTTTTTTCCATCTTATCAAACTTGGATAAATAATTTTTATGAAAAGTTTTCTTGTAGTAATAAGGTACAAGTTATTTCAACTTCCTAATTATGATGACTTTTCTTGCCTTCTCTCAGTCATCATTTAACATGTTTTTAATATTAGATAGGGAGGTTTTTGGTGTTTTTTTGGTTTGTTTGTTTTTTGTTGTTGTTGTTTTTTCTTTTTTGAGATGGAGTCTTGCTCTTTTTCCCAGACCAGTGTGCAGTGGTGCAATCTCGGCTCACTGCAACCTCCACCTCCTGGATTCAAGTGATTCTCCTGCCTCAGCCTTCCAAGTAACTGGGATTACAGGCATGCGCCACCATGCCCAGATAATTTTTGTATTTTTAGTAAAGACAGGTTTCGCCATGTTGGCCAGGATGGTCTCAAACTTCTAGGGAACTTCAGGTGATCCACCCACCTCAGCCTCCCAAAGTGCTGAGATTGCAGGCTTGAGCCACAGCGCCAGACAAGTTGGGAAACTTTGATTTGGGATTTCTTTTGTTCGTTTGGAGAAGCTCTGTCCTTAACACATTTTAGTGAATTACTTTAGTCAAATTATTCTTTAATTATTTACCAAATTTAAAGCTTGTCTTTGAAGTTTTACGAAGTTGTGAACTGAAATAAATGATTTAATTTTTGACATACAGGTACCACTTAATGGGCAAGTTTATGAACTTTTAACTGTTTTCATGGACTGGATTTCAGATCATCATCTTAGCAAAGTGAAACATGAAGAATCTGGAATGGATGGTAAAAAACCACAACTCAAATTTGCTTCCCAGAGAAATGATATTCAGGAGAAGTGTGTAAAGGTTTGTTTTTTAATTTGAAATATGTGACTCAGAGTATATGAAGATTAAAAAAGGGAAAAGCCAGGGCCAGGCACAGTAGCTCACGCCTGTAATCCCAGCACTTTAGGAGTTCAAGGTGGGCAGGCAGATCACCTGAGGTCAGGAGTTCGAGACCAGCCTGGGCAACATGGTGCAACGGGCAACCCTGTCTCTACTAAAAATACAAAAAATAGGTGGGCATCATGGTACGTGCCTGTAATCTCAGCTACTTGGGAGGCTGAGGCAGGAGAAACGCTTGAATCTGGGAGGTGGAGGTTGCAGTGAGCCGATGTTGCACCACTGCAGTCCATCCTGGGCAACAAAGCAAGACTATTTCAAAAGAAAAAAACCAACAAACAAATTTGAGGGGCTGCCTCTGATGAGGCCTTTCTTCCTGGTCTCCTGCAGAGTCCAGAGGTGATACAGGGTATCACATGGCTAGGGGGCTGAGTGTGCTAGCTAAAGTCTCTCTCCCTTTTATAAAGCCACCAGTCCAATTCCCATGATAATCCATTAATCCATTAACCCTTGGATGAATTAATCCTTTCATGAGGGCATCCCTCATAACCCAGTCACCTCTTTTTTAAAAAGCTTTTATTTTAGAGATGGGGTCTCCTCGTGTCACCTAGGCTGGAGTGCAGTGGCCCAGTCATTGCTTACTGCAGCCTGCAAACTCCTAGCCTCAAGCAGTCTTTCTGCCTCATCCCTTTGAGTAGGGACTACAGGTATATACCACTTTGCCCAGCTAATTTTTTTTTTTTTTTGAGACGGAGTCTCACTCTGTCACCCAAGCTGGAGTGCAGTGGCGCGATCTCAGCTCACTGCAAGCTCCACCTCCCGGGTTTACACCATTCTCCTGCCTCAGCCTCCCGAGTAGCTGGGACTACAGATGCCTGCCACCTTGCCTGGCTAGTTTTTTTGTATTTTTTAGTAGAGATGGGGTTTCACCGTGTTAGCCAGGATGGTCTCGATCTCCTGACCTCGTGATCTGCCCGTCTCAGCCTCCCAAAGTGCTGGGATTACAGGCTTGAGCCACCACGCCCGGCCTGCCCAGCTAATTTTTAAAAAACTTGTATAGAGATCAGACCTCGCTTCGTTGCACAGGATGATCTTGAACTAGCTTCAAGCATTCCTCCTGCCTTGGCCTCCCAAAGTGTTGTCATTACAGATGTGGGCCGCTGTGCCCAGACCCAGTCACTTCTTAAAGGCCCCGCTTATCAATACTGTCATATTGGGAATTAAGTTTCAACATGACTTTTGGAGGAAACAAACGTTCAAACCATAGCACATGGCAAAAGGGAATTAAAGTTGCTAATCAGCTGACCTTAAAATAGGGAGATTATCCAGGATTATGTGGGTGGTCCTGGTAATCACATAAACTTTAAACCAGAAGGATTCAGAAGAGTAGGTCAGAGACTCACCCCACTCTTTCTGGCTTTTGAAGATGGAGAAAGAGGGCCATGAGACATGGAATTCAGATAATCTTTTTTTTTTTTTTTTTTGAGACGGAGATTTGCTCTGTCGCCAGGCTGTAGTGCAGTGATGCCATCTTGGCTCACTGCAACCTCCGCCTCCCAAGTTTACACCATTCTCCTGCCTCAGTCTCCCAAGTAGCTGGGACTACAGGTGTGCACCACCACGCCCAGCTAATTTTTGTATTTTTAGTAGAGACGGGTTTTGACTGTGTCAGCCGGGATAGTCTCAAACTCTTGACCTTGTGATCTGCCCACCTCGGCCTCCCGAAGTCTTGGGATTACTGGTGTGAGCCACCATGCCCGGCCATCAGATAGCTTCTAGAAGCTGGGAATTGCCCTCTGCTGACAGTCACAAAGGACATACAAATCTCAGTGCTCTAACTGCAGCAAACTGGATTCTGCATGCAACTTGAATAAGCAAGAAAATGGATCCTCCTTTAGCCTCCAGAAAGGAACACAGCTCTGAATATACATTGATTTTGGCTGGCTGAGACCCATATTAGACTTCTGAACCTACAGAAGTATAAAATAATGAATTTGTGTTGTTTAAATGTTAAGTTTGTGGTATTTGTTATGGCAGCAATAGGACACAAATATACCTTTGTTTAGAATTCTGTCTCTTAGTACCTACATCAATTATTTCCCTAAATCTAGCCTTATTTTAGAAGTAACTGCTAATTAGGAAGGCCTGCAGTATTAAAGTTCTGCAGAGAAATTTTATTTGTTAGAACTAGATGAGGGCTGGGCACGGTGTCTCATACCTGTAATCCTTGCACTTTGGGAGGTTGAAGTGGGAGGATAGCTTGAGCCTAGGAGTTTGAGATCAGCTTTGGCAACATGGCAGTACCCCATATCTACAAAAAATACAAAAATTAACCAGGCGCGGTGGCACACACCTGTAACCCCAGTTCCCTCGGAGGCTGAGGTGGGAGGATCACCTGAACCTGGGGAGGTCAAAGCTGCAGTGAGCTGTGATTGTACCACTGTACTCCAGCCTGGGCAACAGAGTGAGACCCTGTCTGAAGAAAAATAATGGAATCAGGATCATGTAACACTGTGTTTTTATATTAGTCTAATAACATAAGAGAATAACATTTAGCACACGTATTTCTCAGGATTCATTTTAACATCTCTAAATAAAAAGTTGTCTGTTGACATGTTCGGTATTTACAGTTTCTGTTGAACTTAGATCATTTCAGTTAAAATATTGTTTTCAACTTAATTACTGTGTATTCATAAGGGTAGAACAATTTTAAGGTGTATAAGTAAGTTTTTAAATATAATAATAGAAGAGTAAGTAGTACCAGATTAACTAATTAAATACATGTGGGCATCATGAGCAGGTATTCACATCTCTTTAGGAAGATGTAAAATTTGTGATTTTAAATAATGTAATCTTAAAATCTTTTTTTTTGTTATAGGACTCTGTTAACCACTTGGGCAGGCATTATATTTATTCTAAGAATACTAGTATAACTCAAAATATTTTAGCAAAGTAGTCTCTTCAGAAATTACCTTTGGAAACTTCTGACAGGGTTTTTTTGTATATTTGATCACAGTTATAACTTGTTTAAGGATGGATTTAATATTTAAAAACAACTAAAGCCATTGAGGAGTAAATCTGATATACTGGGTATACCTTATAAGACTGATTTTCTTGTGTAATTCAGTAACATAAGGGTGGACTATTATCAAAGAAATTGAGATAGAAAAATTCAGTACAACCTGAGGTGGAAGGTACTATGTATTACAGCTAATGATTGTAAAATTTGGCTATAGGACTAACATCATCAACATGTTGGAGTAGGTAGTTTCAGGCCCTTATTCCTCCATGGAAACACCAGTTAATTTCAATATAATGACAAGGACATGTTAGTGAGAATTGTAGAGACCAATTGAGAAGCTGCAGCACTCAGGCTAAAACATTAAAAAGAAGGGACTCCTTCAGAAGGAGTGGAAAAGTTCGTGACATTTTGCATGTGTGTTCCCCTCCCAGTATAGTGCAGTGCAACCAGGAGGAAATTTCCTGTCCCCTGCCTTCTCCCTTGGGACAAAAATGAAATAATGGACTGCGTGTTCAATATTTTGGCTTATCCAAAGTCTGCCCACAGGACTGGTTTGCATCTCATCTCACTCAGAGTGCTGAAGGGAATGGTAGCGTATCGGGGAAACCCCCATCCCCGATATTCAACGTGGGTTCTTTTCTGTTTCCCTAAGTGTCGACTGGTCTGACGAAATAAAGGGAAAGAGTATAAAAGAGAAATTTTAAAGCTGGGTGTCCGGGGAAGATATCACATGTCGGCAGGTTCCATGATGCTCCCTGAGCTGTAAAACCAGCAAGTTTTTATCAGCGATTTTCAAAAGGGGAGGGAGTACACGAATAAGGGTGTGGGTCACAGAGATCACATGCTTCACAAGGTAATAAAATATCACGAAGCAAATGGAGGCAGGGCTAGATCACAGGACCACAGGATGGGGCGAAATTAAAATTGCTAATGAAGTTTCGGACACGCATTGTCATTGATAACATCTTATCAGGAGACAGGGTTTGAGAGCAGACAACCGGTCTGAGCAAAATTTATTAGGCGGGAATTTCCTCATCCTAATAAGCGTGGGAGCGCTACAGGAGACCAGGGCTTATTTCATCCCTTCGTCTTCGACCGTAAAAGACAGCCGCCCCCAAAGTGGCCATTTCAGAGGCCTACCCTCAGGGGCCATTCTCTTTCTCAGGGATGTTCCTGATTGAGAAAAAGACTTCAGCGATATTTCTCCTATTTGCTTTTGAAAGAAGAGAAATATGGCTCTGTTCTGCCCGGCTCCCCGGCAGTCAGAGTTGAAGGTTATCTCCCTTGTTCCCTGAACATTGCTGTTATCCTTTTCTTTTTTCAAGGTGCCCAGATTTCATATTGTTCAAACACACATGCTCTACAAACAATTTGTGCAGTTAGCACAATCATCACAGGGTCCTGAGGCAACATACATTCTCCTCAGATTACAAAAGAGATGATGGGATTAAGAGATTAAAGACAGGCATAGGAAATCACAAGGGTATTGATTGGGGAAGTGATAGGTGTCACTTCACAATTGTGAAATCTTCACAATTTATGTTCAGAGATTGCAGTAAAGACAGCCATAAGAAATTATAAAAGTATTAATTTGGGAAACTAATAAATATCTATGAAATCTTCACCATGGCTTTATGTTCTGCCATGGCTTCAGCCAGTCCCTCGGTTCAGGGTCCCTGCCTTCCTGCAACAGTAGCATACATAGTTTGGAAGCTGCAGGAAACAGAAGTGATCTGCACTTCTGCTGGGAGAGGTCTGAGGGACACAGAGATTAATGGGTTTCTGTGAGGAAACAGCAGTAAGTTGTTAGGGAAATTAAGACTGTCAAAAACACACATAGAAGCCCAGAGAAGACACATGTCTCAGAAAAATTTGGGTGGTCCTAAAACCTCTAACTGGGCTGATTCATGAAAGTGTTTCCCTGTATGAAGCCAGTTGTAAAGACTCAGAAAGGTATTTGTTTTCTGTTTTTTCAAATGCCCAAATACCCATTACAAAAGGATCAGAAGGCATACACAGGAGCAAGGGACATTGATCAAATCAAAGAAGAAAACAAAGCTTCAGAAACTCACCCTAAAGAAATGCAGGTCTCTGAACTTTGTGACAGATGACTTAAAAACTGTGACAGATAATTTAAAAACTTAAGAGAACACAAAAAACTAAGCAAAGTCAGGAAAATGATGCAAGAACAAAGTGACAGTGTAAACTAGAAGATACAAATTATAAGAAAGAACCAAATAAATTCTGGAGCTGAAGAATGCAATGTCTGAACTATAAAAGTCAACAGTAGACTTGATTACGCAGAAGACATCAACACATTTGAAGACAGATAATCTAAAATTAAGTCAGAGGCTGGGCACAGTGGCTTACACCTGTAATTTCAGTGCTTTGGGAAGCCAAAGCAGGAGGGTCACTTGAAGCCAGGTGTTCAAGACCAGCCTGGTCAACATAATGAGACCCCGTGTCTACAAAAAGTTCTAACGAAATAATAAAATTATGTCAGAGGAGCAAAGAGAAAAAAATGAAGAAAGGTAGTGACAGTCTAAGGGACTTATGGGAGATCATCAAGTGAACCAGTATATGCATAATGTAAGTCTTGGAATGAGAAGAGAGAAGAAGGGGGAGAGAGCTTATTTGTAGAAATAATGGCTGAAAACGTCCCAAACTTGCCCTTTTTTGAGGAAAGGATTGGGCATACAAATTCAGGAAGCTCAAGGAACTCCACAGAGGACAATTCCAAAGACACCCAACTCTAAGATACATTATAATCAAGTTGTCAAAAGTAAAATACAAAGAGAATCTTGAAATTGACAAGAGAAAAGCAGCTGGTCTCGTTGAAGGGAGTTCTATAAGAATTTCAGCAGATTTCTCCGCAGAAACCTTGCAGGCCAACAGGCAGTGGGATGGTACATTCTGCAAAATGTAAAATAAAAACAAAAAAACAAAAAAAACCCCTGTTACCCAAGAGTACTATATCCAGCTAAACTGTCCTTAAGACTTTCTCAGATAAACTATAGTTGAAGGAGTTCAGTAACCATTACACCTGCCCTGTAAAAAATACTAAAGAGGCCGGGCGCGGTGGCTCAAGCCTGTAATCCCAGCACTTTGGGAGGCCGAGACGGGTGGATCACGAGGTCAGGAGATCGAGACCATCCTGGCTAACATGGTGAAACCCCGTCTCTACTAAAAATACAAAAAACTAGCCGGGCGTGGTGGCGGGCGCCTGTAGTCCCAGCTNAAAAAAAAAAAAATACTAAAGAGAGTCCTTCAGATTGAAATGAAAGCACACTACACAGCAACATGAAACCATATAAAAGCGTAACATTCTGTGTTAAAGGCAAATAAATGGACAAATACAGTAAGTAGCCTATATTGTTGTAATCTTGATATATAAGTTGCTTTTTAATTATTACATAGAATGTAAAAGACAAGTATTTAAAAAAAAAACTAAGTCTATGCTGGGGGTAATACAACATATAAAGATACAATTTGTGGCCTGGTGCGGTGGCTGACGCCTGTAATCCCAGCACTTTGGGAGGCTAAGGTAGGTGGATCACCGAAGGTCAGGAGTTTGAGACCAGCCTGGCTAACATGGTGAAAGCCCATCTCCACTAAAAGTACAAAAATTAGCCAGGCATGGTCGTACGTGCCTGTAATCCCAGCTACTTGGGAGGCTGAAGCAGGAGAATTGCTTGAACCTGGGAGGCGGAGGTTGCAGTGAGCTGATTTTGTGCCATTGCACTCTAGCCTGGGCAACAGAGTGAGACTCTGTCTCAAAAAAAAAATAATTTGTGACATCAGTAACATGAAGTGGGAATGTGGAGCCATAATGGTGCAGTTGGTGTATTCAGTGGACATTATTGATGTAAAATAGTTGTAACTTTAAGATGTTTTATATAATTGATTGCAAAGAAAATACTTATAGAATATACACAGAAGGAAATGAAAAGGGAATCTAAACGTGTAACACACACAAAAATCAGTGAAACCAAAAGGCAGTAAGAGAGGAAAGGAGGGACAAAAAAGCTGCGAGACATACAGAAAAAATTAACAAAATGGTAATAGTATGTCCTTCCTGGCCTGGCGCGGTGCCTCATGCTTGTAATCCCAGCACTTTTGGAGGCTGAGGCGGGTGGATCACTTGAGGTCAGAAGTTCAAGACCAGCCTGGTCAACATAGTGAAACCCCATCTCTATTAAAAATACAAAAATTAGCCGGGCGTGGTGGCAGGCACCTGTAATCCCAGCTACTCCGGAGGCTGAGGCAGGAGAATTGCTTGAACCCAGGATGCAGAGGTTGCAGTGAGCTGAGATCACACCATTGTGCTCCAGCATGGGCAATGAGTGAAACTTTGTCTCAAAAAAAAAAAAAAAAAAAAAACTATGTCCTTCCTTTATCAGTAATTACTTTAAATGTAAATGGATGAAATCAAAAAACTAATTACAGTGGCTGATTGGATTTAAACAGCCAGCACCCAACTGTATGCTGTCTACAAGGGACTCATTTTAGATCTAAAGACACGTGTAGGCTGAAAATGAAAGGATGGAAAAAGGCAATCCTTGTCAGTGGTCACCAGAAGAGAATAGTAGTAGTAATACTAATATAAGACAAAATATACTTTATGTCAAAAACTCTTACAAGAGACAAGGACACTATATAAATGATAAAAAGGTAAATTCACCAAGAAGATATAAATGAGAAATATTTATGCCCTAAAACATCAG
>NW_016807808.1:0-1013 GCF_001698545.2 Rhinopithecus bieti
TTTCCTTTTTTTTTTTGAGACAGAGTCTCACTCTGTCGCCCAGGCTGGAGTGCAGTGGCGCGATCTCCGCTCACTGCAGCATCTGCCTCCCAGGCTCAAATGATTCTCCTGTCTCAGCCCCCGGGTAGCTGGAATTACAGTCATGCACCACTACCGCCCAGCTAATTTTTGTATTTTTAGTAGAAACGGGGGTTTCAGCATATTGGCCAGGTTGGTCTTGAACTCCTGACCTCAAATGATCCACCCGCCTCGGCCTCCCAAAGTGCTGAGATTACAGGCATGAGCCACTGCAACCCGCCAGTCTATGCTTTCCGAAAATCACATTGAAGGAACAAACTATAACTTTCTGGTAATTAGAGGTCTGCATTGCACTGGTTACAAAGAAAGAGTGGTTAAAAAAAAAAAAAATCGTTACAGTGAAATTGTGAACATACACCAGAATTGCAATCACTTGTCTCGTTCTCTCTACCTAAAGTAGCAATTCCCAAAGCTATCCTATTCTACATTAACATTCCTCCCACTTTCCAATCAGAGTAATTTTGTTTGTTTTCAATTTGCTACTAGCTTGAACTCATTGGCCTCTGTTTCACCCATCTTAGATAGCTACAAAATGTAACAAGAACTTGACACAGATGCGCACACAGTGGCGAAGATGGACCAAGGCAACGCTTGCTTGGCATTGGGGACTCAGGCTGGATCTGCTGGGCTGGGTAGTTCCCTTGGTTCCCTATAATGCTAGAAGATGATTAAACAAAACTAACAGACAGTGCCAAATCTGACACTTCTACTTACTGGCTTGTTTAACCAAAGTCAGTCCCCAATGGGAGCTATTTGCATGTCAAAACACTATTAAAACTGGTAATGGACTAGTCTTACCAGAAACAAATACAACAGAAAGTCTGGCTGCATAGCTAAAAACTAAGTAGGCACCAAAACTGAGGCTCAGGGCCCAAATTCTTAATAATTGGCAAACGATGTTTCTTTGAGTGCCTTTGCAACAACTCATTGTGTAT
>NW_016807809.1:0-1096 GCF_001698545.2 Rhinopithecus bieti
AAAAAAAAAAAAGAAGAAGAAGAAGCCATAGCACACACCCTGGCACAGTGGCTTACGTCTGTAATCCCAGCACTTTGGGAGGCCGAGGCGGGCAGATCAGGAGGTCAGGAGTTCAAGATCAGCCTGGTCAATATGGTGAAACCCTGTCTCTACTAAAAATACAAAAATTAGCCGGGCGTGGTGGTGTGCACCTGTAGTCTCAGCTACTCGGGAGGCTGAGGCAGAAGTATCACTTGAACCTGGGAGCGGGTAGGTTACAGTGAGCTGAGATTGCGCCACTGCACTCCAGCCTGGGTGACAGAGCCAGAGTCCATCGCCAAAAAAATTTTTTTAAAAAGCCATAGCATGGCCCAGCAGTGGCTCACGCCTGTAATCCCAGCACTTTGGGAGGCTGAGGTGGGCGGATAGCTTTCTGCCCAGGGGTTCAAGACCAGCCTGGGTAACATAGCAAAACCCCATCTCTACAAAAACATACAAAAATTAGCCAGACATGGTGGCCCGCACCTGTACTCCCAGCTACTTGGGAGGCTGAGATGGTAGGATCACTTGGGTCCAGGAGGTTGAGGCTGCAGTGAGTTGTGCTGCTGGGACAGCGCCAGTGTAATCCAGTGAAAGACTGAGACCCTGTCTCAAAAAAAAAAAAAAAAAAATTGAGGGTTCAGACACGGTGGCTCATGCCTGTAATTCCAGCACTTTGGGAGGACGAGGCAGGCAGGTCACAAGGTCAGGAGTTTGAGACCAGCCTGACCAACATAGTGAGACCCCACCTCTGCTAAAAATACAAAAATTAGCTGGGCATGGGGTGCTTGCCTGTAGTCCCAGCTACTCGGGAGGCTGAGGCAGGAGAATCACTTGAACCCGGGAGGCAGAGATTGCAGTGAGCTGAGATCCAGCCACTGCACTCCAGTCTGGGTGACAAAGCGAGACTCCGTCTCAAAAAAAAAAAAAAAAAAAAAAAAAAACAGAGGAAGCCATAGGGCAGGAGAGTCCATAATGTGGGTACTGGCAGGAGAGTTCAGTTCTTAGAAGGAGCTGGGGTGACCAGTGACAGAGGTCACATTTTGGGGATCTAGGGGGAACTGATGGCAATGATGGA
>NW_016807810.1:0-796 GCF_001698545.2 Rhinopithecus bieti
GAGCTTCTCAGCGGCTTTGTTTACCTACTTAAGCCTCAGCAATGGTGGGCGCCCCTCCCCCAGCCTCGCTGCTGCCTTGCGGTTACGTCGCAGACTGCTGCGCTAGCAAGGAGGGAGGCTCCGTGGGTGTGGGGCCCTCCCAGCCAGGTGTGGGATATAATCTCCTGGTGTGCCTGTTTGCTTAAAGCGCAGTATTGAGGTGGGAGTTACCCGCCTTTCCAGGTGTTGTATTCTCAGTTCTCCTGACTAGGAAAAGGGATTCCCTTCCCCCTTGCGCTTCCCAGGTGAAGCGATGCCACGCCCAGCTTCAGCTCTCGCTGGTCGGGCTGCAGCAGCTGACCAGCCCCAATTGTCCAGCACTCCCTAGTGAGATGAACCCAGTACCTCAGTTGAAAATGTAGAAATCGCCAGTCTTCTGTGTCACTCGCGCTGGTAGTTGGAGACTGGAGCTGTTCCTATTCGGCCATCTTGCTCCGAAAAAGCACCTCTTGATGTGTGAATTCATCTCACCATATTTCACCTTTCTCTTCAGGGTCTGTTTGCTAACACCGTTTTCGTGGAACCAATAAAGGGATATTTGGGAGTGCATTGGGGCCTAAAGTGAAAAAGGCAATATCTTCAGATAAAAATTAGAAAGAAGCTTTCTGAGAATCTGCTGTGTGATGTGTGAATTCTTCTCACAGAGATATGCCATTCTTTACATTGAGCAGTTTGATAACACCTTTTCATGGAATCTGCAATAGGATATTTTAGAGTGAATTGAAGACTATAGTGACAAAGGAATTATCCTCAGAGG
>NW_016807811.1:0-3394 GCF_001698545.2 Rhinopithecus bieti
AATTTGTGTGATGAATCCACACATCACAAAGCAGTTTCAGAGATATCTTCTTTCTAGTTTTTATCTGGAAATATTTGGTTTTTCCCCATAGGCCTCAATGAACTCTGAAATGTCCCCTTGCAGATTCTCTAAAAGGAGTGTTTCCAACCTTCTGGATCAAAGAAAGGTTTGATTATGTGAGACAAACCCACAAAGCAGTTTCACAGATAACTTCTTTCTAATTTTTTTCTGGAGATATCCAGTTTCTCTCCATAGGCCTCAATGGGCTCTGAAATATCTTTGTGCAGATTCTACAAAAAGAGTGTTTCCAACCTGCTGAATCAAAGGAAAGGTTAAACTTTGTGAGATGAATTCACACCTCACAAACTGGTTTCACAGAAAGATTCCTTCTAGTTTTAAGGGGGTTATTCAGATATTCCCCATAGTCCTCAGTGGGCTATGAAAGGTCCCTTTGCATATTCTACAAAAAGAGTGCATCCAACCTGCTGAATCCAAAAATAGTTTAACTCTCTTACACTAATCCACCCAACCCAAAGAAGTTTCACAGATAGCTTATTTCTAGTGTGTATCTAGGTATATCCATTTTCATCCACAGGCCTAACTGGGCTTCCTAATGTGTCTTCAAAAATTCTCCAATTCGAGTGTTTCCAACCTGCTGAATCAATAGAAAGGCTTAAATCTGTGAGATGAATCCAGCATCACAAAGCAGATTTGCAGACAACTACTTTCTAGTTTCCATCTGGGTGTATTTTGTTTTTCCCCATAGGCCTCAATGTGCTCCAAAATGTCCCTCTGCAGATTCTCCAAAAAAAAGTCTTTCCAACCTGCTGAATCAAACAAAGGTTTAACTCTGTGAGATGAATCCAGACATCACAAAGTAGTTTCACAGACAGCTTCTTTCTTGTTTTTATCTGGGGATATTCGGTTTTTCTCCATAGGCTTCAATGGGATCCCAAATGTCCCTACGTATAGTCAAAAAACAAAACAAAAAAAAATTGTTTCCAAACTCCTGTGTCAAAAGAAAGCTTTATCTCTTTCACACGAATTCACACACTACAAAACAGTTTCACATATAGCTTCTTTTACTTTTAACTGGGGATATTCAGTTTTTCTTCATAGGCTTCAAAGGGTTCCCAAATATTTCTTTGCAGATTTTACAAAGAGTGTTTCCAATGTGGTGAATCCACAGAAAGGTTTAACTCTCTTAGGTGAATCCACAAAACACAAAGCAGTTTTGCAGATAACTTCTTTCTAGTTTTTACCCAAGGATATGCAGTTTTTCTCCATAGTCCTCAATGATCTCTTAAATATCCCTTCACAGATTTTCCCAAGATAGTGTTTCAAACTTATTGAATAAAAAGAAAGTTTTAACGTGTGAGATGATTCTACACATCACAAAGTAGTTTCAAAGATAGCTTTTTTCTAGTTTTTTTCTGGGGATATTCCATTTTCCCCTGCTGGTCTCAATGGGCTCCCAAGTATCCCTTTGTAGTTTCTCCAAGGAGAGTGTTACATACCTGCTGAATCCATAGAAAATTTTTGCTCTGGGAGACGAATCGACATATCACAAAGCAGTTTCACAGACACCTTCTCTCTAGTTTTTATCTAGGGATATTCAGTTTTGCCATATAGGCCTAAATGGACTCCCAAATATCCTTTTACTGATTATGTAAAAGGACTGTTCCCAACCAACTGAATCAAAAGAAAGGTTTAACTCTGTGAGATTAAACCACACATCAAAAAGCAGTTTCACAGATAGCTTCTTTCAAGTTTTATCTGGGGATATTTGGTTTTCCCCATAGGCCTTAATGGGTTGCCAAATATCCCTCTGCAGATTCTCTAAAAAGACTATATCCACTCTGATGAATCAAAAGAAAGATTTAATTCTGTTAGATGGATCCACACATCAAAAAACAGTTTCACAGATAGCTTTTTTTCTAACTTATAACTGAGGATATTCAGTTTTTTTCCCTAGGCCTCAAAGGGTTCCAAACTATTCTTTTGCAGATTCCACAAAAATATTGTTTCCAACCTGCAGAATCATAACAAAGGTTTATCTCTGTGAGATGAATCCACACATCACAAAGGGGTTCACAGATAGCTTCTTTCAAATTTTATATGGGGATACTCTGTTTTCACAAAGGACTCAATTGGCTCTCAAATGTCCATTTGCAGACTCTCTAATTAGAGTTTTCCCAAGTTGCTGAATCAAAAGAAAGGTTTTGCTCTGTGGGATGAATCCACGCATCACAAAGAAGTTTCTTAGATAGCTTCTTTCTAGTTTTATCTGGGAAAATTCGGTTTTCCCAATAGGCCTCAAAGGGCTCTGAAATGTCCTTTTGCAGATTCTACAAAGAGAGTGTTTTCAGCCTGTTTAATCAAAAGAAAGTTTTAACTCTGTCAGATGAATCCACATGTCACAAAGCATTTTCACAGTTTCTTTCCAGTTTTTATCTGGTGACATTCTGTTTGTTCCCATAGGCATCAGTGGGCTCAGAAATGTCCCTTCACACATTTTAACAAAACAGTGTATCTCACCTGCTGAACCAAAGAAAGGTTTCACTCTGAGAGATAAATCCACCCATCAGAAAGGAGCTTCACGGATAGCTTTCTTCTATTTTTTATCTGGGGATATTCAGTTTCTCCCCTTACACCTTAAGGAGTTTCCAAATGTCCCTTCTCAGACTCTCTAAAAAGAGTGTGTCTAACCTGTTGAATCAAAAGAAAGGCTTAACTTTGTGAGATGAATCCACACATCCTAAAACAGTATCACAGGTAGTATCTTTCTAACTTTCATCTGGGGATATTCATTTTTTCCCCACAGGCTTCAGTGGGCTCCCAAATGTCCCTTTGCAGACTCTACAAAAAGAGAATGTTTTAACCTACCGAATCAAAACTAAGGTTTACTTCTGTGAAACGAATCCACACATCACAAAGCAGTTTCACAGATAGCTTCTTTCTAGTTTTTATCTGGGGATATTCAGTTTTCTGCCATTGGCATCAATAGACTCCAAAATGTGCCTATGCAGATTCTCCAAAAAGAGTGTTTCTAACATGCTGGATATAAGGAAACATTTACCTCTATGAGATGAATCCACAGAACACAAAGCGTTTTCACAGATTGCAACTTTCTGGTTTTTATCTGGTGAAATTCAATTTTTCCCATAGACTTCAGTGGGCTCCCAAACGTCCCTTCACATATTCTACAAAATGTGTGCTTCCAATTTATTGGATTAAAAGAAACGTTTAACTCAGTGGGATGAATCCACACATCACAAAGCAGTTTCACGGATAGTTTATTTCTAGTTTTTATCAGGGGATATTTGATATTTTTCCCTTAGGCCTCAAAGGGCTCCCAAATGACTCTTCACAGCTCCTACAAAATAGTTTTCCT
>NW_016807812.1:0-1968 GCF_001698545.2 Rhinopithecus bieti
TCTAAATGCTATAGAGCTAAGATGATAAATCTCAGAAGAAAATATCAGAGTAAATCTTTATGACCTTGAAGTAGGCAATGTTTTTTTGGCTGTAACACCAGAAGCACAAGCAGTAAGAGAAAAAAAAAATTGGACTTCATCAAATTTGAAATTTTTGTGCTGCAAATGATGCCATCAAGAAAGTGAAAATCTCACCCACAGAATGAGAGAAAGTATTTGCAAATCATATATCTGATAAGGGTATTGAATTTAGAATATATAAAGAACTCTTGGAACTCAATATGAAAAGACAACCCAAATTTAAAATGGGCAAAGTATTTGAATATAAATTTCTTGATAGAAGATATACAAATTTAAAACTGCTCAACATCATTAGTCATTAGGGAAATGCAGATCAAAACCAAGTTGAGATACCGGTTTACACCTATTAGGATGGCTGTAGTAAAAAAGAACAAATAACAAGTATTGGCTTTAATGTGGAGGAACCAGAACCCTTATAAATTGCTGGTAAAATGTAAAGTCGGGCAGCCCTTTGAAAAACAGTCTGAAAGTCTTTAAAAATTTACTATTTGTTATTTAGTTTTTCTTCACTTTTAATTTAGGTTCAGAGGTACATATGCAGGTGTGCTATATAGCTAAATTATGTGTCACAGGGGTTTAGTATACACATTATTTCATCACCCAGGTAATGAGCATGGTACCCAATAGGTAGCTTTTGGATCCTCACCCTCCTCCTACCCTCCACCATCAAGTAGGCCCCGGTGCCTCTTGCTTTCTTCTTTGTGTTCATATGTACTCAATATTTAGCTTCCACTTATCAGTGAGAACATGCGGTATTTGGTTTTCTGTTCCTGCTTTAGTTTGCTTAGGATACTGGCCTCCAGATTCATCCACGTTGCTGCAAAGGACATGATCTCATTCTTTTTGCATAGTGTACTATGGTGCACATGTATCAAAAATGTTACTGTCTGACCTAGTAATTCTATTCCAAGATAACTACTCAAGAGAAATGAAAACATGTCCACACAAAAACTTGTACACAAATGTTCATTGCAGCGTTATTTATAATAGCCAAAGAGTGGAAGACAAATGTCTTCCAAATGTGGGCTCCAAATGTCCACCAACTGATGAATGGAAAAACAAAATGTGATATGTCCATGCCATGGTTTATCTGTTAATAATAAGAAATGAAGTAATGATACATGCTACAACATGGATGAACCTTGAAAATATTATGCTAGGTGAAAGAAGCAACACACAAAAGACCACACTGTATGATTTTATTTATATTAAATGTCCATAAAAGAAAAATATTTAGAGATAGAAAGGAAATTAGTGTTTCCAGGGTCTGGGAGGAGGTGGTATAAGCAATGGCTGCTAATGGGTACAGGATTTCTTTTTGGGGTGATATAATTGCTCTAAAATTAGTTTGAGGCAATAGATGTGAATATGCTAAAATGGGTGAATTTTATAGTATGTGAAATATAACTCAGTAAGCCCATTAAAAACAATCTAATTAAATTAAAACCAAGCTATAACAGAAATATTATATAGCCTTGGCAGTTCAGAATAGTGGGAAAATATGGAGTTGGCGCAGGGAAATAGTCGCAAGTATAATTCTAGTTTTGTCATTACTAGTGTATGGACTTGGACAAGTCATTTCCTTTCTCTAAATCTCAGTTTGCATATATGCAAAATAGAGGTAATGATACCTACCTCAGTGGTAGCTTCTCAAAACCTTGTTCTCCCTCATCTCTCCTCTACAACTTTCTCATAAGATTATTACAGTAATAACCATTTATTAAGCACTGTGTCAGCAATGGTGTGGGGCCACAGCTTCACTGAATCCTCATTGCAATCTTGTGGGATCTATATTTCTTTGCCCATTTTACGTGTAAAGAAATTGACGTCAAAAGAGTTGTTCAAGGTCATTCTGTTAGCAAGTGGCAGAGATGGACATGAAAACTA
>NW_016807813.1:0-987 GCF_001698545.2 Rhinopithecus bieti
AGTATGTGACCCTTTAACCCATAGTGACTCTCTCTAACACTTTAGTAGACATGGCTCAAGGGATTCAAGCCAATCGTTTGACTAAGTCTGTCTTGAGGGAAGGGAATGGGGTGAGGAAGCTGTGATCCTTTTCTTGCATTCTTACTTTGTGCTTTCCAACCACTCTGAGAG
This sequence comes from Rhinopithecus bieti, assembly GCF_001698545.2. Lineage (NCBI taxonomy): Eukaryota > Metazoa > Chordata > Mammalia > Primates > Cercopithecidae > Rhinopithecus > Rhinopithecus bieti. The sequence goes on from NW_016807813.1 coordinate 172, forward strand.
AGGAAGTTGTACATATAGGTGGATATCCCCATGGGGATGGAAAGCAGATGGTCATAATTCTCTTATGCATGGGAGATTTCTCCAAATGGATTTTAATCAGTGCTGTATGTGGAAACTAAATCATATTTAAAAAATTTTTAAATGGATTTTAAGATCACAAGTTTTGGACTCAGATATCTGGGATGAACAGGCTGTCTTCCTATCTTATTGTGGAATTTAGATATTTGTTGTGGTGGCCCCTCCAGTCCTTCAGTCCTTCCTAAGGGCCCCTCTTTTCCTTCATTATCCATCCATATATTTAAAATATCTGTATTTTCACATCCCTTTGACTTTTGCATTCCTAACAATCTAATCTACCCCCTCTTGTGAGAAGGTACCCCCACATTTATAACAGGTAGGTCTCTCAATGAAATTCATGGCTTAGCAATCTTCACAGTCTCAATATTCAGCTCATTTCTGTATATCTGTGGCCCCGGTAAGATCCCAGGGGATTTGTTCTATGCTACTGCGACTGCTGTTGTTGCTGTCTGCTGTAGGTTCCTTAGGCCTACAAATCCCTGAACTGAAGCTGTTGCTGATGCTTCCAAAGGCTGTGCCATCCGGTGAGCACCAATACATCCTCATCCATGTCCTCTTTCCCCAAGCCTTGCCTTCTTTTTGGGTTTAAATTCTTTAGGTCTTTTTTAACCTGTAGTACAACATTCTTTTGGTTTTTCTTTTCCCTAGCAGCAGTGGCATATGCCTCTCATTCAATTTTCTTCATTTTTTTCCCTGACTGGCAAGTATGTAGAACAACGTTTCATTTCCTTCTGTTTT
>NW_016807814.1:0-987 GCF_001698545.2 Rhinopithecus bieti
CAGCACGATAGTGCAAATGTGTATTGTAGAACATACTAGTAATCCTGTATTCTTCACTGTTAGGTACTCACGGTTAAAAAAAAAAAAAAAAAAAAAACAGTTTCACATGGGAATGCTGTTAATAAAGCAGTGAAAACTATTAATTTTATAAATTTCAACCTTGAGCACATGTGTTTTAACATTCTGTGTGATGAACTAGAAAGTATACATTGATCACTTCCGCTGCAGACTGAAGTATGATGGTTGACTCTAGGAAAAGCACTGGTATGATTTTAGAATTGTGAGCTGAACTAGATGCATTTTTCATGAAATACTGTTTTTGCTTTAAAGAATGACTGACAAACAAACCGGCTATTCAGACTGGGTATTTGGTAGATATTTTCTCAAAAATCAATGAAGTGAGCCTACCACTTCAATGACAGCAAACAGCAGTGTTTGTTGCCAATGATAAAATGTAAGCTTTCAGTGAAAATTAAAATTTTGGAAAACTTCTATCTACTATAGTGAGCTTAATGGCGTATTAATACTTAAATACATCGCTGAGATTGGCGATGATATTAAAATATGTGAATGTTTGATGTTTATAATGGAATGTGTCAACATTTGAAAGACCTATATATCTTAGTGAACCAATATTTTCAAAATGTCCAGTGGTTGATGTGACCAAATTATGCATGGGTAATATCCATTTGAAGTGTAAGACAGGCCAAGGGACTTTAATGTAACAGAGTACAAAAAGCTCATTAATATGACATCAAATACCACATTATTGCCAGCCCTTAAGAAATGACTTCTAGTGTAGTTTTACCATAGTATCAAAGAATAATAACCAAATGACATGAAGAGGCTATTTTCCAGCTACATATATGTGGGAGGCTAATTTTTTTATGTAATTCAACCCAAATGATATATTGCAAGAGATTGAATGCAGGATTAGATATGAGAAACCAGTTTTCCTCTATGAAGCCAGATATTAAATAAATGAGT
>NW_016807815.1:0-1007 GCF_001698545.2 Rhinopithecus bieti
ATTTATGTCCTTTGGAGGGACATGGATGAAGCCGGAAACCATCATTCTCAGCAAACTAACACAGGAACAGTAAACCAAACACCGCATGTTCTCACTCACAAGTGGGAGTTGAACAATGAGAACACATGGACACGGGGAGGGGAACATCACACACTGGGGCCTGTCGGGGGGTAGGCGACTAAGGGAGAGCTAGCATTAGGAAAAATACCTAATGTAGATGACGGGTTGATGGGTGCAGCAAACCACCATGGCACATGTGTACCTATGTAACAAACCTGCACGTCCTGCACATGTATCCCAGAACTTAAAATATAATTTAAAAAAGAGTTCATCAATAAAATCGAAAATTGTATTCCCAAGGGGAAGTTTAAGCATTCCATGTTTATGTACCTAAAATATCGAACAGTTTTGTGTATATCTTGACTCCAAAATTTTATTTCCTGAAACAAAATATTTATTTATTGGAAGATAGAAATAGAGACTAAAACTAGAATCTGTCCTACCTACACTTTAGAATTAATATTTTAATTCTGTATTGGGAATTAAAATTGCTATTTCTTAAAGTTAAAAAAATTATAGGATTACAGATTTAAAAAAAAGAAAAACATTTACTTGGTCATTGCATTTTTGTCTTTGCCCTAAAGACAATTCTTTTGCACATCTTCGCCACAGCAGTAAGATGTTAGTGTAATTAAGTTGTCATATAAAAGTTGTGATTCTGAAGTTTCTAAATTAATGTCTCAGGTTTTTATGAGAAATACATTTATGAAAATTCTTCCTCTCCTTCTTTCCCTGACTCGAGTCTCTCTGCTGTTTCTCTAGGGTTGTGACACTGACTGCCTTCTCTCCTTACTCTGTCAAGTCTCTGAGTAACCTTCCTCACGTTTGTGACTTCACTTAACACATGCATACTGTTACCTTCTCCCCAGGTCTCCTTCCTGTGCATGGGACCCACCTAGAAAAATACATGGCAGCATATATTACAGATTGGCAGCATATATTACAAA
>NW_016807816.1:0-953 GCF_001698545.2 Rhinopithecus bieti
CTCAGACAGTGGTCACCTCCAGCTCCCAAGACACAGCGGCAGCATGGCCATGCTGGGAACCATCTGACCTCAACCTCTACTTACCATTCCACATTCCATGAAGCAGTGATGACACCATGGCCTCTCCTGTCCTGTCCTTGACAGAAGACCCTCAGCAGTTTCCTTTTATTTCTTAAATATTTTATTAAATTAAATGGAGATAGTCTTGCTATGTTGCTCAGGCTGGTCTCAAATTCCTGGCCTCAAGCTATCCTTCCGCCTCTGCCTCGGAAAGTGCTGGGATTACAGGTGTGAACCACTGCACCTGGCCTCCTTTCATTTTTTTAAAACTTTTATTTTGAAAATTTCAAATTTACACAAAAGCAGCAAACAGAATACTATAAGGAATTCCTGTATACCTTTCACTCAGATGCATTAATAACATCCTGTTGCATTTGTTCTCTCTTCCTTGTTTTTTTTTTTTTTTTTTTTCTTGAGGTGGAGTTTCACTTTGTCACCTAGGCTGGAGTGTAGGGGCACAATCTCGGCCCACCACAACTTCTGCCTACTAGGTTCGATCGATTCTCCTGGCTCAGCCTCCTGAGTAGCTGGGATTACAGGCATGTGCCACCACGCCCAGCTAATTTTTGTATTTTTAGTACAGACAGGGTTTCACCAAGTTGGCCAGGCTGGTCTCAAACTCCTGGCCTCAAGCAATCCACCCACCTCGGCCTCCCAAAGTGCTGGGATTACCTCTTTTTCTTCCTTTCTCCATAAACTCGTGTGTGTGTGTGTGTGTGTGTGTGTGTGTGTGTGCTTTTTTTCTGAACAACTTGACGGTTAAGTTGTGGACACATTTACCCCTTAATCTTTTAGTGTGTATTTCCTAAGAACAAATCTGTTTTATTATATGACCAAAATATAATTAGAAAATGTAGGAAAGTTAGGCTGGGTGCGGTGGCTCACGCCTGTAA
>NW_016807817.1:0-648 GCF_001698545.2 Rhinopithecus bieti
GAGGGAAGCGGGTCTCAGGTCCTGGTCCGTCCGCGGTGTGGAAGGAGGAGGAGGAGGCTCCCCGGACCCTGGGGGCCCTGAGGAGGGATTTCCTCCCGGGTTTCGGCACCAACTGATTTGTTTTTTTCTAAGACAACCAGAGCGGGCACAAAAGAACCAGCGAGTAGGCAACCAACTGATTTGTTTTTCTAAGACCAACAGAGCGGGCACAAAAGAACCAGTGAGCAGGCAAGGGTAGGAGCAAAACTGCAAATTTGTTTTTGGTCACTTAAGGTGTGGGGAGAGGTCTGTCGGCCTCCGGCAAAGGAGGCCAACAGAGTCCCCCGGTGGGGCTCTCGGGCGGGGTTCCTGATGCAGTCCTGACATCCCGACAGGAGTGGGGGCTGGGAAGTCTGTGCGTGGCGTCCGTCCGGAGCGGCTTTTCTAGGAGTGGGAGGGCAATAGGCGGGGCACGGGCGTGTCGTGGGGGGGCGTTCCGCAGGTGCGACCAGGTAAATCTTAGTCTCTTCGGATTGACGTCACCTGGCGCATGCCCGGTTGGTCTGCACCTTCCCGGGCGCCAGCTGCATTTTCGTGCGTGCGGGAAAAGTTGGTGATGAAGAACCTGGAAGTGTGCCATCCTGCCTCTGTTCATCCAAACACTTCCCA
>NW_016807818.1:0-288 GCF_001698545.2 Rhinopithecus bieti
CTTCCTCAGCTCGACTGTGCCCTGGTGTGAAGGGGTTCTGAATCGCGACTGTGCCCTGGTGTGGAGGGTGTTTGGCATCTCGACTGTGCCCTGGTGTGGAGGGTGTTTGGCATCTCAACTGTGTCCTGGTGTGAAGGGGCTTCCGGATCTCGACTGTGCCCCAGTGTGAAGGGGCTTCCGCATCTCGACTGTGCCCTGGTGTGGACGGTGTTCGGCATCTCGACTGTGTCCTGGTGTGGAGGGTGTTTGGCATCTCAACTGTGTCCTGGTGTGAAGAGGCTTCTGCAT
>NW_016807819.1:0-1049 GCF_001698545.2 Rhinopithecus bieti
GAAAAGGGAAATATTCTCTGATAAAACTAAAAGAAGCTTTCTGAGAAACAGTTTTGTGATGTGTGAGTTCTTCTCACTAAGTTACACGATTCCGTTAATGGAGCAGTTTGTTAGGACTGTTTTTCGGGAATCTGAGAAGGGATACTTTGGATCGCATAATGAGACTATGGTGACAAATGAACTATCTTCCCATAAAAAGTAGAAAGAAATTTTCTGAGAAACTGGTTTGTGATGTGTGAATTCATCTCACAAAGTTACTTTCCTATTTGCATTGAGAGGGTGGCTAACACTGTTTTCCTGGGATCTGCAATGGAATATTTGGGAGCGCATTGACGTGTATGGTGACAAAGGAAATATCCTCATTAAAAACAAGAAATAAGCTTTCTGAGAAACCGGTTTGTGCTGTGTTAATTCATCTCACACACTTACACATTTCTTTTTGTGTTGAAGTTTCCTAACACCGATTTCGTGGAATCTGCAAGAGGTTATTTGGGAACATATTGAAGCTCATGATGATAAAGGAAATATCCTCATATAAAAACTAGAAAGAAGCTTTCTGAGAAACTGGCTTGTGAGGTATGAATTCCTCTCTTAGAGTTACACATTTCTTTTCATAGTATAGTTTGCTAACAACGTTCTCATGGAATATGCTACAGGATCTCAAGAGTACCTTGAAGCCTATGATGACAAAGGAAATATCCTCAGGTAAAAACCAAAAAGAGGCCTTCTGAGAAATTGCTTTCTGATGTGTGAATTCATCACACAGAGTTACACTCTTCTTTTCACTGAGCAGTTTGCAAACACTGTTTTTTTGCAATCTGCAATGGGATACTTGAGAGCACATTGAAGAATATGGTGAAAAAGGAAATATCCTCAGAGAAAAACTAGAAAGAAGCCCTCTGAGAAACTGCTTTGTGATGTGAGAATTCATCTCACAGAGTTACAGGATTCTCTTCATGGAGCAGTTTGGTAGCATGGCTTTTGGGGAAACTGAGAAGGGATATTTTGGATCGCAATGAAGCCTATGGTGACAAAGGAAATATCCTCCA
>NW_016807820.1:0-587 GCF_001698545.2 Rhinopithecus bieti
AAAAAAATGGCATAGAAATAAATGAGCATATCTAAAACTGTCAGAAAAGTAGCAACTGACCCAAATTTTTTAAGGCTTATGTAATCTGAGAAAATTTTTGGTGGATAAAATGGTAATTTTAGATGTGTTAAGAGTTGTTAATATTAAATATAATGCAGACATACAACTTTTATCTCTATTAGATACTTAAGATCATGAGAGTATGAGTCTGACCTCAGAAAAATGTGCAAATGAGAGTACAGTGCTGTGTCCATTACTTCATATATATCAACCACAGCAGTAAAATAAGATATTCACATATATAACTCTTCAGGTTCTTGTTTTTGTGATACCTGCCTGATATTCACCTCCTATAAAAGTGGTTAATACAGAAATAACTTGAAATGATGGCTAGCTTTATCTAACGCCTCAGGAAATTTTTCATGAGTAATCCAAATAAGTTAAAAATATTGAAACATTAATTGCTAAACATTAGTTTAAGTTTATTCTTGGCTTCTTAAATTTTATTTTAAAAAAATTTTGTATTTGTTCATAAATATGTCCTTGTCCACATTGAAAAAGTGTTCTCTGAAAAAAAATGCTCCTAA
>NW_016807821.1:0-658 GCF_001698545.2 Rhinopithecus bieti
CTGCCTTAGCCTCCCAAATAGCTGAAACTACAGGTACAAGCCAACAAGCCTGGCTAATTTTTGTATTTTTAGAGACAGGGTTTCACCATGTTGGCCAGGCTTTTTGAACTCCTGACCTTAGGTGATCCACCCACATCAGCCTCCCAAAATGCTGGAATCACAGGCATGAGCCACTATGCCTGGCCCACTTTTTAGTTTTCAAACTGTATTTTCATAGGGTAGTGTGGTTAAACATGATTAAATGTTGAACACAATTTTTTTTTTTTTAACAAAAAAAAGTACAATGCCTAAAAGGATGAAAAGTGAACAGACTAACTTGGGTAAATACTAGGGGAACAAAGCAAAAAGAAAATTAAATTTTAGGAGCAGGAAAAAGTAATGACAGAATGGAAAAAGGTTAAATGTGGAAGACAACATTGTAAGGTTAAGGCGAAAATAAGGCAAGTGTCACACAAACAACAACGGCAACAACAAAACAAATGCAGGGAGGGGAAGACGGGGGGAAGGAGCAAGCAGTAAACACAAAAAATAAAGTGGTCAACATGTTTAGAATATGTGTCCCCACCCTCTGCAAACTCTTTATGTTCTGAGCAATTTAACCTAGAAACTATCCTAGCTTCCTCTAAGAATCAAAGACACTGTACCTCCCTTTTTTTTT
>NW_016807822.1:0-658 GCF_001698545.2 Rhinopithecus bieti
CAGGGCCGCGGGGGGCGGGGAGGGGCGGCCAGGCTCGCGGGAGCTCGCCGGGCCGGGCGCCTCCCAGGAAGGCGCGGAGGGGAGCGCCTGTTTACCCAGGAGGGCTGTGCTGATAGCACGTTCCTCGAGTTTACTTTGCTTTCCTTGAGTTTATTGTAAAGGGGTAAAGTTTTCGGATCCGTCACGTGACCCTGACAGGTCCTGCCTATGGCGCGGCAGACCACCCACGCCGAGGGCCATGGAACTGCTTAATAGAAACAGGCTTGTAATTGTGAGTCCGCGCTGCACTCCGCCGAAAGCCTCCGGCGGCCCAGCGCGCCGGGGTTTTTACACTTTCCGTTCCTTTTGTAAAGACGGAGGAGGAGGAGAAGAAGAAGAAAACGGAGGAGAAGAAAAAGACGACAGGGGAGACAAAGAGACCCGCAGCGACAAGGCAAGGGGGAGAAGACGGAGGAGCGGAGGACGAGGAGAGGGGGGCCCGGAAAAAAAGGAATTGATGTGAAATCCAAACCCAGCGTCCGCGCCATCGGCACCCGCGCTCCGAGCAGGGGTTGACGGCCGGCTATGGTGAGTGCAGCCAGCGCGGCGGCCGCCGACGCCACCTCGCCCTCGCGCGCCGTGCGCCCCGGGCGGCGCGGGGACACGGGGACGCGGGACG
>NW_016807823.1:0-3399 GCF_001698545.2 Rhinopithecus bieti
GAAAAAGTAGAAGTCAGGCTTTTCTACTCTAATTTCATAGATTTTCCATTCTACCTTACTGGGAAAGAGGTAAAGCTTTTAAATAATGACACACAAAGGTGGAGAAAAAAGAAAAAAAAAAAAAAAGCCGTCTCTTATTCACAGAAAATTGTTAAAATCAGAATTGCTCAAAATTGGATTTAAATTAAATTTTGAAAGGATTCTTTAGAGTATTTTGCACATGAAGGCAAGCATTAATGATTATAAAATTTTGTGAAATGTATTGCAAATTGGTGAAATCTAATATTGGTGAAGAAGCATTTTGCTCAACATTTTAAGTCAAGTATACTCTGGTATGTAGATGCCAGAGAACAAGTTTGTCTCTCTCTCTTTCTCTGTCTCTCTCTCTGTCTCTCTCTCTGTCTCTCTCTCTGTCTCTCTCTCTGTCTCTCTCTCTGTCTCTCTCTCTCTCTCTCTCTCTCTCTTTCTTTCTTTCTTTCTTGTCTCTCTCTGTCGCCCAGGCTGCAGTGCAAGGCGCAATCTCCGCTCACTGCAAGCTCCGCCTCCCGGGTTCACGCCATTCTCCTGCCTCAGCCCCCGGAGTAGCTGGGACTACAGGTGCCCGCCACCATGCCCAGCTAATTTTTTGTATTTTTAGTAGAGACAGAGTTCCATCATGTTAGCCAGGATGGTCTCGATTTCCTGACCTTGTGATCCACCCTCCTTGGCCTCCCAAAGTGCTGGGATTACAGGCGTGAGCCGTTGAGCCTGGCCAATGCGTATTTTTAAAGCATATTGCTGCTCCCTGAAGTGCCAGTTTCTAGCCTCCTCTCCCTCTGACATGAAGTCAGAAGCTAGTATTTTCCTCCCTCCTCTCTAGTGTTTACTCTTAAATGATGCAGGATATTTTCGGTGCCACTTTGTCAGCCAGAAACCTCCGCAGCAGGAGGCGCCTCTTGCTGGAGTTTCACTCAGGCCCTCTGGGCTTGCTCTACCCACTTGGCCTGGCAGGCTTCGTTTGTGTCACACTACTGGCCCTGATCTCACACCTGCTAAGGGCAAGTCAGGAGTACGGGCTGCTTCAGTTTGGCAGACAACTCCGTGAGAGGCTGTGGATGGACCAGGCTGGAGAAGCAGAACATGGTGGTGTCCAAAAACCTCTGAGCCCCTAGAAGTCGTGGTGCTCCAAAGGAGGTCTTAGAACATGTTACAAGTCTGTCTTCGACAGCCCTGAGGTCTGGGCCCCCAAGAAGCATTAAAGCTCATTTGTGTTACAGATCATTTGTTTCTGCAGTCCACACGCTTTGGCAAGTGGGGGCATATCCCAGCTGTTTTGGTCCCATTGCCCATTCTGGTCCATTGCTCCTGGGCTGGCCGCCCCCACCTGCAGCTTCTCATTGCATGGGGCGGGAGAGCTGGGATAGGAAGGCTACAGTGCTACAGCAGCTTCTTTGGCACCAGCTGTTTGGTGGGCCTCCCAGGTGGTTGTCCCACATCCAAGACGAATGAGGTTATGTGTACGATCAAAGAGTGAGCAAGGCAGAGAAGAGTTTTATTGAGCAACAGTACAGCTCTCAGTAGAGAGGGGACCTGAGGTGGGCAGTCCCCACTGAAGGGAGGTAATTCCAAAGTGTGGCTAAGTTGGGGCGGGGTATTTATGGGATCAGAAAGAGGGAGTGTGTGCTAATTGGTCCATCCATGAGCCTGGGAAAAGAACCATTACACTGGATAAAAGGCATCCAGGAAGTTATGACTCTGGTTGGGGTCTTTATCCCATACCAGTAGCTTGGTTTTGAGGCTGTTTTTGGCTTGAAGGTCAGGTTTCACCGGGGACCCACCCCTTTCTGCCTAGAAATTTGTCTGTCTTCTGCCACTATTGATATTACAGTGATTTTCGATGTGTGGTCCACAGACTAGAAAAACCAATATACCTGGGCACTTGTTACAAAAGCAAAGTTTCAGCTCTTAAACCAGGCCCACACAATTAGAAACTCTGTCTTTTGAGCTCAAACTAAGGTTTTAGGTTTTTATTCTGATTCATGCTAACATTTGAGAATCACTTTATATGGCTTTCTTTACCATATCTGAAAGTCACTTGCCAGAGGCTTACATTCAAATTATTCCGTTTACAGTATCCGTGGCATTCTATCTGTCACCATGCTTAATGAAACTATTTTACTTATTTCTGAAATCCCTCTAGATATTGCTTAATTGCCTAACCTGGTGTTTTTCAAGTGATTCTGTGGCCTGACAGAAAACTGTATTCAAAAGAAGATAAAAATTATCTGTTACTTAGAAAATAATCTTAATATAAAATACTTTTTTGAATTCATGCAACATAGAGTATTTTTATAGCTTTATGTTTAGTTTTCATTAATGAAAAATGGCAGAAGGAATGAGCAGGATGTAGATAGATTGTAATGGAGAGTAATATGATGGAATAGATTGGACTGGTGTGGTCATAAAGGACCTTTCTAAGGGTGTAATATTTAAACTACGTTTGGAAAAAAGAAGAAACAAGGCATAAAAGAACAGTGGCTAGGATTTTGAGGCTTCAGATACTGCCCATCTGTAGGCCCAGATTCTTGAAAAAGCATCTTGGGTAAAGCAGGTTAAAAGAGGATAGTAGGTGTTCAGCAGAGTGGACAAAGGGAAAGGATGAGAGAGATGCCAGAGAACAAGAAATATACAAGCCATATGTGGCTTCTTTCATTGATAACTGCACATATGAAATGCAGACATATTATATGAATCAATAGTTCTTTCATTTAAATTAATAATAGTCCATTGGATCAGCGAAATGCAGTTTCTTTATGTAGGGCCTAAAAAGTAAGACATTTATATTTTATTATAAAAAAAGAAAAATATTTAGTGAGTGGTAAGCACTGGTGTAGCATAATCCATCCATATCTATAAAATATAAACAAGTTTGCTTGTCCAGTGGTTGATATAGTTTTCAAAGTTCTAATAATGTAATATGACATGAAAGAAAAAATATTAAATGAAATACAAGATACAAAATTAATTTCACATGCTTATGGCATCGGTTTTTAAAATACAAAAAAAAAACACAGCTAGAATCAGTAGTAAGTAATAGAGATAGTAATAGTTGTAGAAGAAAAAAAGAAACTTTGAAAACAGATAAGAACGGGTTTAGCCTGAGCAGCATCGTTTACAGAATAGGATCTTTTGAAAGTTATTTACTTATTTTTTTTGTTTTTTTATTGTACTTTAAGTTCTAGGGTACATGTGCACAATGTGCAGGTTTGTTAACTATGTATACATGTGCCATGTTGGTGTGCTGCACCTGTTAACTCATCATTTGCAATAGGTATATCTTCTGATGCTATCACTCCCCACTCCCCCCACCCCACAACAGGCCCCAGTGTGTGATGTTCCCCTTCCTGTGTCCAAGTGTTT
>NW_016807824.1:0-13182 GCF_001698545.2 Rhinopithecus bieti
AGACTGGAGCTGTTCCTATTCGGCCATCTTGCTCCCCCCCGGGTACAGGGTTCTTTTGGGGGTGACGAGAAGATTTTGGAACTAGACAGAGGTGGTGGTTGCACAATGTTGTGAATGCACCTAGGGCTACCATACTGTTCACTTTGAAATGGTTAATTTTATACACAAAGCTCACCTAACAAAAAGAAATGCAGTCACACAAAATGATTAAGCACACATTGCAAGAATGTATTCCAGTAAAAGTGCACCTTAAAAATATGTAAATGATTACCTCAGGTAGAGAGGGAAAGGAGAATGAATGTGGCAAAAGATGGCCATAAAGAAATGCACAGATGCTGGAAAAAATAAAAAAAGAAACGCACAGATGAGTATCTGAAAAGAGGTGTGGCCTGCCCAGATCAGCAAGACCAGAGGGAAAAGGAAAAGAAAGAATGCCGATGTCCCTGTCCCTCTGCTGGTCAAGTAGCATGGCTTGTGAGGCTCCTGTGCTGGTGAGACCTGGGCCAGGCTGGGGTGGGGAGACCCCAGACCCAGGATGGGAGTTGGGGAAGGCATGGGTGGGGTCCATCAGCAGAGGTATCTCCTCAACCCTCCAAGGGACTTTACAAAGGCAGGTGCCATCCCACTCTGTTTTTCCTCTCAGACTTGAGATTGTGCAGGCCTGTCCCTTGGCATGCCTAGTAAGTTGCACATGCACTCCAGACCCTTTTGTATAAAAATTGTACAGGAACTGTATAGTGGCTCATGCCTGTAATCCCAGCACTTTGGAAAGCCAAGGTGAGAGGCAGAGTTTGCTTGAGCCTAGGCTGTTCAAGAGCAGCCTGGCAACATAGCAAGACCTCGCCTCTAAAAAATTTTTGTATTAAAAAAATTAACTGGGCATGGTGGCATGCACCTGTGGTCTCAGCTACTTGGGAGCCTGACAGGGGAGAATGGCCTGGGCCCAGGAGTTTGAAGGTGCAGTGAGCTATGATTGAGCCACTGCACTCCAGCCTGTGTGACAAAGCGAGACCTTGCCTCTAAAAAAGCAAAAGAAGAAAAAGTTGGACAAGATGCGGATGACATTGCTTATGGGATGTGCCAGAGCTGGCAAGTGCCTGGGAAAGGCCTCTATAGGTCCACAGCTCACCATGCCACCCGGCTTTCCACTGAGGCCAGGCTGTTCCCCAGTGCCCCTCCCCACTGTGGTCTTTGTCCTCCAATACTATAGGACCATGCAAATGCTCATTTTGATGAGCACCCACAGGTGCCTTCAGAGTGCTACTGATGCCTGCCCCTTTTTGGGCAGGGACTGTCAGCTCCAAAAACCTCTTTCAGAAAGTGATCTGCAACCCTGATCCTCCAAACACACTGTCTAGGCAAGTTCCATGACCACACCTTGCTTTGGAAGAGGATGGGTCAGATCCAGGGGAGGAGCCCACCTGTAGGCAGATGAGGGTTAGAGAGGATGGGACTGTCTACACCTGCTGTTTGAGGTACCTGAAGATTCCAGGGTTCACGATCTGGCTTTCTCTTCTGTGGATTCCAGGATCCACCTCTCCACCCACCCCTGCGGGCGTGGTGGGCATCCTCAGCCTGGTGTGTTTATGCAGAAAGGTGTTCCTGGGACCCTAAGGCCAGCAATCCCATGCAGTTTCCAAGCGTGGCTTTCTCATCTGTAACTCACAAGCTTACAAAGTTACATCTGCAACTCTCAAATGATTTTCCTTCAAGGACAGACCAAGGGGCAGCCTTTTTCTGGCGGTGGCATCCTGAACTCTCCTACCACCGGGGGCATTTCTCTGACGTCCAGGAAACTGAACTTCCCAGGACCCCAGTAAATTCGCATGGACTTCCAAGTAGATCCCTTCACTGCCCAGTAGGGCATCCAGTGCCCAGAGACCCACCGGTGTGAAGCACAGTCATGGCATGAGTGACACGGGGTTTAGGGGTACTGAGATTGGTAGTGACAAAAGGCAAGTTGAATCTAGGGGTTCCCCAATCTTTCATTTGTCTTGAGCATTGGAATGCCCCCACTAATAGAAGCTACCAGAAAGACCATGTCTGTGCACAGATCACAGGTTGCAGAAAGCCCGGCCCATGGGGCTCCCTCTCACACTCTAGCCAGGCCCTGCAGGGTCGCATGGGGGACAAGGCCCAGCAGGCTGCAAGGGCAGAGGCTTCACCAGGGTGCCCAGCAGCCTGTGCACTCCAGCATTGGGCCGAGCCACCCAGCACTCAACTCTGGCCGGGCAGTAGGGCCTGCTGCTTGTGGGCCCCTTGGGGGAAGTCCTGCAGAGTGGGCACATCTACTCCTGCAGGGCTGCCTCCAGGGGAAACCTCCTGAGCGGCCTCTGCTTTGCCACCCAGTGCTGGGGATGCCACCCATACTGTGCAGAGGAACCTCAATCTGCCCTTCTGCAGCCTATGTCTATTCCTGAGATAGTGGCAAAGAAACATGCTTCCTACAACAGCATGACCTCCCCAGATCCAGCCCCTGGTCAGCTTCCGGTGAACAACTGGCCATGAAATCCAGACAGACAGTAGTGTCTGGTGCTTGGGGTGAGGGTTTAGGAGACAGGCAGGTGCACCTGCTCCTAACCCAGAGCAAACCCTTCTCTCTTTTTCCAGGTGAACTCTGGGACACCTGAGTCTGTAAACTGAACCACATCTGGAGATGTGGTTCACAACTTGGAGATGTGAACTGGGATGACATAGCTGCAATCCCCCTGGGGTCTCCGGCACTCATGCCAGTGTCTCTTACTGCATAGAATCAATCCATTTTTATTGCTGTGTCCCACCACCTCTCCAGGAAGGCTCCAGCAGGCCACATCCACTCTCCTGACTTTCTCAGTGCCTCAGTGCCTCAAGGTCCCCTGTGTCTGTCATGATCCGAGAGCCTCTCCCTGTCAAGAGGGCTCCCTGGAAGCTGCCCATCTCATGCCCTCCCCTGGCAGTGCATGCTCTCACTCAAATCACTTTATCTTCTACCCATCCCTGCATCCACCATGGTGGTCAGGAGCCTCCCCTGAAGTGTGAAATATCCCCTCTGAAATGTGCAGGGCAGTACAAAGGCCACGACATTCTTCTAATAGCAACTGTGGAAGGACAGGATACATAGATATCATTATGGGACATAACACCTGCAGATATAATGGCCAATAATCTTCCATTAATGAAAAAAGTAAGTTTTCCACTTGCTAAATCCCACTAAAGATGTAGATGCATATTTTTAAGTTCATATTTTATATATCTTAGTAAAACTTTGGAAAACCAAAAATAGAAAAATCTTAAATGCTGAAAATAAACAGAAGGAGATTCAAAGCGAAATCAAGCTAATAAGGGACATACTGAATACCAAAAGAATGTAGGGTCATATCTTCAAAGACAAAGGGAAAATAATTGTGAGCCTAAGTTTCTACACCCAGTCAAGCCAACACACCTGAGTGAGAATGAAAAGAAAGTGTTTTGTCAGATATAAAAGGACTTAGAATGGACACTACAAACTGAAGGCTACTAAAAGTCACTACAGAATGTACACAGAGAGGAGAAAACTGATCTCACACATATGTTCTCTGATTACAGTGAAGCTGACTGGAAATTAGTAACAGAAGGGTATCTAGGAAATCTCTGTGTTTACAAATTGAGAAATGCACTTCCAAATAACCTATGAGTCAAAGAGGATAATAGAAAATAGTTCAAACTGAATTTTTTTTAATGCAAACTGAATTTTAAAAGGAAATTTAAAAAATTAAAATAGGGAACATCAAAACCTGCCCTACAAGAACTACCCTACAAGAAATGCCAAGAGGTCCCTTCAGGCTGAAATGAAAGAACACTGACAATAATTCACAGCCACACGGAGAAATACAGGTCACTGGGTTAGGTGCTGACAATGGTAATATGAAGGCCAGTAGAACTGTGAAGTTTTTTTGTAATTCCTCTTCTTTCCCTATATGATTTAAAGGACAAATACATGAAACAACAATTATAAAGATATGCTAATGGGCATACAATATATAAAGATGCAATTTGTTACAATAACAAGGAAGGAGGAATAGAACTGTGTAAGTCCAGGGTTTGTGTATACTATTGAAGTTAAGTTAGTATTAATGAAAACTAGAACAGTATATTAATAAGTTTAAGGTGTTAATTGTAATCCCCAAGGAAATCACTAAGAAATAACTACAACATATACAAAAATGTAAATGAGAAGGGAACCAAAATGATAAAAAAAAAAAAAAAAAAAAAAAACTCAAAGTAAGCAGAAGGCATTAATGGAAGGATTGAGGAACAAAAAAAATGAAACATTTCTAAAAATAACAAAATGGCAGTAGTCTTTTCTTATCAGTAATTATTTTAAAGGTAAATTGCTTAAGTTATCCAATTGAATAGCAGAGATTGGCAGAATGGATACCAATAGCAACAAAACCCAAACAAAACAAAGCTTATGGTTCATCTATACGCTTAGAAGAGACTCCTTCAGACCCAAAGACACACATAGGTTGAAAGTGAAAGAACAGAAAAAGATAACCCATGAAAATCATCCAAAAGAGAGCTAGGGTGCCTATACAGACAAATTAGGCCTTAAGTAAAAAATAGTTACGAGAGACAAAAAGGGACATTGTATTCAAAGGTTCAATCCATCAAGAAGAGACAACAACCATAAACATATATACACCTAACAAGAGATCTCTAAAACATGAAGCAAAATTGACAGAATTGAAAGGATAAAGTTTCACAAAAATAAAGACTTCAATACTCCACTTTCAATAATGGATAAAATAACCAGACAGAAGATCAATAAGAAAATGGAGGACTTGAACAATACTATAGACCAGCTAGACCTAGTAGATATATACAGAACACTCCATCCCCAGACAGCAGAATATATATTTTCCCCAAGCACACATAGAACATTCTCTAAGATATACCATATGTTAGACCACAAAACACGTCTTAATAAATTTCTAAAAGTTAAAATTATCCAACTTATCTTCTCCAACCACAATGGAATGAAACTAGAGATTAATAACAGAAGGAAAACTAGAAATTCGCAAATATGTGAAAATTAAATGACATATTTTAAAACAATCAATGGGTCAAAGAAGAAATCACAAGGGAAATTAGAAAACATTTTGAAGTGAATAAAATCAAAAACACAAAATATCAAAAGTTGGTTATGCAGCAAAATCGGCACTCAGAGAGAAATTTATAGCTGTAAACATCTACATTAAGAAAGAAGATCAGTTCAGTGATCTGGTGGAGTTGTACAAAAAAAGAAAGAGAGAGAGAGAGAGAGAGAATCAGTTAATACAGTTGAAAAAAGAGAAATATAACAGTAATCTAGCTTTTCACCTTAAGAAACTAAAGAAAGAAGAACAAACTCAAGCTAGCAGAAAGAAGAAAATAATAAAAAGTAGAGCAGAAATAAAAATAGAAAAATAGATAAAATAAATGAAACAAAAGTTGGTTATTTGAAAAGATTAACAAATTTGCCAAACCTAGACTTTCTGAGAAAAAAAGAGAGAAAATTCAAATTGCTAAAATCAGAAAGTAGTAACATTACTATTGACCTTAGAGAAATAAGGAGGATTGTAGCAGAATGCTACGAAGAATTGTATACTGACAAATTAGATAATCTCGGTGAAATGGACACATTTCTAGAAACACAAAAACTACCATAACAGCCTCAGGAAGAAATAGGAAATCTGCACCGACTTATAATGGGTGAAGAGCTTGAGCCCATAAGAAAACCTTTCTAACAAAGAAAAGCTTAGGACTAAGTGGCTTCACTGGTCCTAAGGGAAGTGCTGGGTGCAGTGGCTCAAACCTGTAATGCCAGTGCTTTGGGAGGCTGAGGTGGGAGGATTGCTTGAGGCCAGGAGTTTGAGACCAGCCTGGGCAACATAATGAAACCCCATCTCTACAAAAATAATTAAAAATTAGCTGGGCATAGTGGCGTGCATCTGTAGTCCTAGCTATTCAGAAGGCTGAGGTGGGAGGATCATTTGAGCCCAGAAGGTCAAGGCTGAAGTGAGCTATGATTCTACCATTGCACTCCAACCTGGGTGGCAGAGCAAGACCCTATTTCTAAAAAACAAATAAAGATTAAAAATAGCATCAACTCCTCTTGAACTCTTTAAAAATTGGAAGAGGGAAGAACACTTCAAAACATCCTATAAAGCCAGTGTTATCCTGATACCAAAGTCAGACAAAGACATCATTAGAAAAGAAAATTAAAGAGCAATATTCCTTATGACTTATATATGAAAATTCTCAACAAAGTACTAGTAAAATGGAATTGGAATATTAAAAGTATCATACACCATGATGAAGTGGGATTTATTATAGGACCTCCAGGGTGGTCCAAGATACAAAAAATAATCAATGTGAAACACCATATTTATAGATAAAAACACCATATTTATAGATAAAAACCATAAGCATCTCAATTGATGACAATAAAAATTTTTAAATCACTTGACAAGAGCCAATATCTTTTCATGATTAAAAAGAAAAACTCAATATATTAGTATATATATGAGCATGGTGGCTCATGTCCGTAATCTCAAGGAGGCCAAGGTGGGTGGATTGCTTGAGCTCAGGAGTTTGAGACCTGCCTGGGCAACATGGTGAAACCCCATCTTTATCAAAAATACAAAAAAATTAGTTGGGCATGGTGGCACATGCCTGTGGTCCCAGCTACTTGGGAGGCTGAGGTGATAGGATCTCTTGAGCTGAGAAGGCAGAGGTTGCAGTAAGCCAAGATCACACCATTATACTCCAGCCAGGGTGACAGAATGAGAATCTATCTTTAAAAATGATACCACTTAAGAAACTAGGAATAGAAGGAAACACCCTCAACACAAAAGGTCATATTTGAAAAATCTGCGGCTAAGAGCATAATCAATGTAAAAAAACTGGTAACATTCCCCCTGAGATCAGGACAAGACAAAGATGCCTGATTTCCCCACTGTCATTCAACATTGTACTGGAAGTTCTAGCCAAAGCAATTAGATAAGAAAAAGAAAAATCATTAAAATTGAAAAGAAAGAAATAAAACTATCTCTAATTTCACATGGCATTGTCTTACATATAGAAAACAAAGGGTTTTTTTAAAAAAAAAAAAACTATCACAGCTTATAAATAACTTTGGCAAAGCTACAGGATAAAAATCAGGGTGAAAAAAGTTGTGTTTGTATACACTAGCAATGAACAATCTAGAAAGGAACTTAAGAACACAATTCTGTTTTCAATAGCCTCTAAACAACAAAATGCTTAGAGAAATACATTTTATCAAAGAGGCACAAGACTTGCACACCATAAACTACAAAACATGACTGAAAGAAATTAAAGAAGACCTAATATATGGAAAGACATCCCACGTTCATGAATTGGAAGGCTTAATATTGCTAAGATGCCATTAGTCCCCAAAGCAATCTACAAATTCAATGCAATCACTATCAAAATTTCCATACTGTTTTTGCAGAAGTGGGCATGCTAGAATATGAGATCAGAAAACCACCGGCTGGCACATTCCACAGGAGGTCCTGAAAAACACTGCATTTATCAAGAGCATACAGTATGTCCCAAATGGCTGTCCTCCATGGGAGATGCTTTTCCCAAATGGGTGGGAATGTTGGGACTCTGGAAGAGTAGTAGCCAGAGCAACACAACTATCAGAAGCAGCATGGGCATAAGTACCATTATAGTCAGCAAAGTCAGAACAGCAGCTATCGGAATCTGACCTTTGAGGGTCCATGGAAATAAACTGAGTGAGAACTTGGTGTTCCTGGAGCAAGTTTGACAGGCAGCCAACAAGAGTATCACTAATCTATAAAATGGGAGGTGGTCACTGATGAACAGAAGGCTGAGGTCAACCATCCCAGTGGAGACTCACAATCTCTTTCCTTGCTTCCAGTTCTGAAACAATTTTCAGATCCAGAACTTGGGTCCCTATGAGGAGAGACCCTACAGACCCTAGAAAGACTGTCCAGTATTGATCCCACATCCCTTCCCAATGGGATCTATGGCCACTTGCACAGTAATCCTATCTCAGGTAAAGGGAAACCCCTAGATACTTCAAGGGCTATTGAACACAGGGTCCAAATGGAAACTGACCACTGTGGATCAAATGGCCCATGCTACTACATTACAGAGGGGCCCAGAGCAAGAAAGGACTCCAGCTGCAGTAAGAGCAGACACACCTCCAGGTGAAAGTTCCAGCTACAGTGCAAGCAGACCCACCACTTGGATTGCATGTCTCAGCAGATTCCATGGTACTAGATAGGTTTATGGTAGAAACAAACCCTGTGTGGGGCATCTGACCAGCCCCAATAGAAGGTGGGCAGGGCAGCCACTCCCCTTGAGCCACTGTTAAAATGCTGTCCTGGGCATGCCACCAGAGCTTAGTAGAAATCAGGCATTCAGCCAACTGACCAAGTGACCATGTGGCTGAAGCTTCCCCAGACGAAGTGAGTACTGACAGATTCACTAAGTCATAAACTTAGGTGGGCCCAACTGCTAACCATTGTGATACATAGGGATTGTGTCCAGACAGGTTGAGAGGGCACAGTAACCTACACAAACAGGCGGTCCTATCCTCTGTGTCACCTGCTAGTATTGTATGGATGCCTTTCCTCAGTTCACCCCGACCCCATAGAGGTCCTTAAAACCGGCTGACAGAGAAGGAGGAAGCCTTGAAGTCAGTGGTGAGGGGAGATTCCTAGTGGTGGAGCTCCCAGCAGGGCATTTAGGCATCCACCTTGTGCAAGATATAAGTGGTCCAAGATAAGGCTGTAGGGAATACATCTAGTGAAAGATGAGCTGCAAATTGCTTAAATGGTTGGTCAGGCTGGTGACACGCCATGGGGGAAGGGGCGCTGATGAACGTACTTGGTGCCTGATGTTCCTTGCTGTCCCTGTGCCATAGCTCATGACGGGTCACAGACTCCTCAGGGATGAGGACCTGGGCTGCTGCACTGGGTCATCTCCATCAGCAAAGGGAAGTGGGCTGTGGTGGTGGAGGAGGGAGATGAACATCTGTTATGGCCTCAGGACGACCTGCAGCAGCCCAGCTGTCTTTTATTATCCCGCTGACTCTCCATTTGAACATATTCTCAGGAATTGGGACCCACCAGAACCCTGAGGAAGCTGGGCCAGATGGAGTGCATTTGGTCAGGGAAGCAAGGATGTGGTGGATGCTGTTGGTTTCCCACCCAGATCCTCTCCAGCAAGCAGTGCTCCCTGTGCCAGCTGTGGTGAGTGTTGACTGCCAGCCCCTCACAGCTGTCCTCAGGAGTGTCAGCCTGAACCAGGTGGAGCACCTGGCCTGGGAGGCCCCATGCCACTGCCCACTGCAGTCCAGACCATGGTCATGAATGGCCTGGCAGGAGGAGCACAGGGCAGCTGCTTTGCCTGAAGGTGGCAACAACTCTGCCAGCTGCTCTTGGGCACGAGGTTTCCTGTAGGCTCCAGCCAAGACCACATCCTGCTTAGTTTTCCTCCCCTGTCCTGCCCGCCACTTTGCTGCTGTTCTCCTGAGAACACACCCTTGCTCAATAATTCTGCTTTAACAAAATCAATGAACTTAACCTAAAACAGGTTACTATTTCAATAAGTTTTTAAAAATCATGATTGATAATAGACAATGTCATCATCTACTTAGGAATACATCTAGTAAAATGTGTGCAAGATCTCTACCCCAAAAGGCTACAAATGATTTGGAGAAAAATTAAAGAATCCTTCAATGAACAGAGCTGTGTTATGATGCCCCTCCAAAATTCATGTGTTGGATACTTAATCTCATTGCAGCAATGTTGGGAGGTGGGGCCCAAGGGGAGGTATTTAGGACGTGGGGGCTATGGCCTCATGAATGGATTGATGCCTCTATAAAAAAGGCTTTTGGGAGTGAGTTTTCTCTCTTCCACTCTTCTGCCATGTGAGGGCATAGTAAAAAGTCCCACACTGGATGCTGGTGCCTTGATCTTGGACTTCCCAGCCCTCAAAGCTGTAAGAGAGTACATTTCTGTTCTTTATGTATTGCCCAGTGTGTGGTGTTCTTTTATAGCAGCACAAACAGGCTAAGGCACATAGTCATGAGTTGGAACACTCAGTATTGTAAGGTGCCAACGCTTTTCAAACTGGCCTATAAATTAAATGCTATTGCAATAAAAACTTCATTGTGTTGTGTAAATTGATTCTGATGCTAAAACTTATATAGGAAAAAGTAGTTGAGATACACTTTAGGCAGAGAAAGGAGTCACAATGACAGCAGGGCTGATGGCCGTGGCACCATGAGGAGTGGGGGTTGGTGACACACTATGGGAGAAGAGGCGCTGATGAACGTACTTGGTGCCCATGTCTCCTAACACAAGAAGTCAAGACATACTTGAAGAAGCAGAACAAGGTGGGGTGACTTCCTCTGTGTGGTATTAGCAAAGCTATGGTAATTAAGACAGAGGATATTGGTGTGTGGATAAACAAATAAGCCCATGGAGTGGAATAGAGAGCTGAGAAATAGTCATATCTTCATATGGACACAATGCAAAACTGAAATGATTCTGCATGGTAGTGGAGAAAGAAGTGTTTTCAACATTTATTTGACCTCTATCTCCCAACTTGTCAGTTCCAGGTACATTTAGGTTCAACTGTGAAGACAAAACAAAACTTGTAGAAGAGAATATAAAGTATTTTCACAACCTCATCATAGACAAGTATTTCTTTAAAAGGATGCACAAGTTAGCCAGGCATGTTGGCAGACACCTGTGGTCCCAGGTACTCAGAAGGCTGAGGTGGGCAGATGGCTTAAGCCCAGGAGGTTGAGGCTGAAGTGAGCAATGATTGTGCTACTGCACCCCAGCCTGGGTGATAAAGCAAGACCCTGTCTCTAAACAAAAAATATTTAAAATTTAAAAATTGGCCGGGCGCGGTGGCTCAAGCCTGTAATCCCAGCACTTTGGGAGACCGAGAAGGGCGGATCACGAGGTCAGGAGATCGAGACCATCCTGGCTAACACGGTGAAACCCCGTCTCTACTAAAAAAAAAAAAAAAAAAAAATACAAAAAAATAAAATTAAATTAAAAAATTAAGGGGACCTGGGCAAGATGGCCAAATAGGAACAGCTCCAGTCTGCAGTTCCCAGTGAGATCAACACAGAAAGTGGGTGATTTCTGCATTTCCAACTGAAGTACCTGGTTCATCTCATTGGGACTGGTTATACAGTAGGTGCAGCCCACAGAGGGTGTGCAGAAGCAGGGTGGGGTGTCGCCTCACCCAGGAAGCACAAGGGGTTGGGGAACTCCCTCCTCCAGCCAAGGGAAACCGTGAGGGACCCTGCCATGAGGAACGTTGCACTCCGGGCCAGATACTATGTTTTTGCCATGGTGTTTGCAACCCACAGGCCAGGTGATTCCTTTGGGTGCCTATACCACTAGGGCCCTGGGTTTCAAGCACAAAACTGGGTGGCCATTTGGGCAGACATCGAGCTAGCTACAGGAGTTTTTTTCATACCCCAGTGGCACCTGTAACGCCAGAGGGACAGAACTGTTCACTACCCTGGAAAGGGGGCTGAAGCCAGGGAGCTAGGTGGTCTAGCTCAGCAGATCCCACCCCCACGGAGCTCAGCAAGCTAAGATCAACTGGCTTGAAATTCTTGCTGCAAGCACAACAGTCTGAAGTAGACCTGGGACACTTGAGCTTGATGGGGGGAGGGGCATCCATCATTACTGAGTCTTGAGTAGGTGGTTTTCCCCTAACAGTGTAAACAAAGCTGCAGGGAAGTTCAAACTGGACAGAGCCCACCGCAGCACCACAAAGCTGCTGTAGCCAGACTGCCTCTGTAGATTCCTCCTCTCTGGGCAGGACATCTCTGAAAGAAAGGCAGCTGCCCCAGTCAGGGGTTTATAGATAAAATTGCCATCTCCCTGGGACAGAGCACCTGGGGGAAGGGGTGGCTGTGGGCGCAGCTTCAGCAGACTTAAACGTTCCTGCCTGCCGGCTCTGAAGAGAACAGCAGATCTCCCAGCACAGCACTCAAGCTCTGCTACGGGACAGACTTCCTCCTTAAGTGGGTCCCTGACCCCTGTGCCTCCTAACTGGCAGACACCTCTCAGCAGGGGTCAACAGAGAGAGCTCCAGCTGGCATCTGGCAGATGCCCCTCTGTGACGAAGCTTCCAGAGGAAAGAGTGGGCAGCAATCTTTGCTGTTCTGCAGCCTCCGCTGGTGATACCCAAGCAAATGAACTCAAGAAGACCTGCAGCAGAGGGACTGTTAGAAGCAAAACTAACAAACAGAAAGGAATAGCATCAACATCAACAAAAAGACATCCACACAAAAACCCCACCTGAAAGTCACCAACATCAAAGACCACAGGTAGATTAATCCATGAGGATGAGGAAAACCAGCACAAAAAGGCTGAAAATTCCAAAAACCAGAATGCCTCTTCTCCTCCAAAAGATCATAACTCCCCGTCAGCAAGGGAACAAAACTGGATGGAGAATGAGTTTGACAAATTGACAGAAGTAGGCTTCAGAAGGTGGGTAATAACAAACTCCTAAAGGAGCTATTCTAACCCAATGCAAGTAAGTTAAGAACCTTGAAAAAAGGTTAGAGGAATTGCTAACTAGAATAACCAGTTTAGAGAAGAATATAGATGATCTAATGGAGCTGAAAAGCACAGCATGAGAACTTTGTGAAGCATACACAAGTATCAATAGCCAAATCGATCAAGCAGAAGAAAGGATATCAGAGATTGAAGATGAACTTAATGAAATAAAGCATGAAGACAAGATTAGAGAAAAAATAATAAAAAGGAACAAACAAAGCCTCCAAGAAATAGGGGGCTATGCAAAAGACCAAACCTACGTTGATTGTTGTACCTGAAAGTGACAGGGAGAATGGAACCAAGTTGGAAACACTCTTCAGGATATTATCCAGGAGAACTTCCCCAACCTAGCAAGGCAGGCCAACATTCAAATTCAGGAAATACAGAGAACACCACAAAGATACTTCTTGAGAAGAGCAACCCCAGGACACATAATCATCAGATTCACCAAAGTTGAAATGAAGGAAAAAATGTTAAGGGCAGCCAGAGAGAAAGGTCGGGTTACCAACAAAGGGAATCCCATCAGACTGACAGCAGATCTTTCTGAAGACACCCTACAAGCCAGAAGAGAGTGGGGGCCAATACTCAACATTCT
>NW_016807824.1:14259-15954 GCF_001698545.2 Rhinopithecus bieti
AGACAAAGAAGGCCATTACATAATGGTAAAGGGATCAATGCAACAGGAAGAGCTAACGATCCTAAATATATATGCACCTAATACAGGGGCACCCAAATTCATAAAGCAAGTTCTTAGAGAACTACAGAGAGACTTAGACTCCCACACAATATAGTGGGAGACTTAACACACCATTGTCAATATTAGACAGATCAACGAGACAGAAAATCAATAAGGATATTCAGGACTTGAACTCAGCTCTGGACCAAGCAGACCTAATAGACATCTACAGAACTTTTCACCCTAAATCAACGAAACACACATTCTTCTCAGCACCACATCACACTTATTCTAAAATTGACCACATAATTGGATGTACACTCCTCAGCAAATGCAAAAGAATGGAAATAATAACAAACAGTGTCTCAGATCACAGTGCAATCAAATTAGAACTCAGGATTAAGAAACTCACTCAGAACCATACAACTATATGAAAACTGAACAACCTGCTCCTGAATGACTACTGGGTACATAACAAAATTACAGCAGAAATAAATAAGTTCTTTGAAACCAATGAGAACAGACACAACGTACCAGAATCTCTGGGACACAGCTAAAGCAGCGTTTAGAGGGAAATTTATAACACAATGCCCAGAGAAAAAGTGGGAAAGATCTAAAATTGACACCCTAACATCACAGTTAAAAGAACTGGAGAAGCAAGAGCAAACAAATTTAAAACCTAGCAGAAAACAAGAAATAACTAAGATCAGAGCAGAAGTGAAGGCGATAGAGACATGAAAAACCCTTCAAAAAGTCAATGAATCCACAAGCTGGATTTTTGAAAAGATTAACAAAATAGATAGACCAGTAGCCAGACTAATAAAGAAGAGAGAAGAATCAAATAGACACAATAAAAAATGAAAAGGGGAGATCACCACCAATCCCACAAAATAAAACTATCATCAGAGAATACTATAAACCTCTCTATGCAAATAAACTAGAAAATCTAGAAGAAATGGATACATTCCTGGACACATACACCCTCCCAAGACTAAACCAGAAAGAAGTCGAATCCCTGAACAGATCAATAACAAGTTCTGAAATGGAGGCAGTAATCAATAGCCTACCAACAAGAAAAGTCCAGGACGAGATGGATTCATAGCGAAATTCTACTAGAGGTACAAAGAAGAGCTGGTACCATTCCTTCTGAAACTATTCCAAACAATAGAAAAAGAGGGACTCCTCCTTAACTCATTTTATGAGGCCAGAGTCATCCTGATACCAAAACCTGGCAGAGACACAACAAAAAAAGAAAATTTCAGGCCACTATCCCTGATGAACATCGATGTGAAAATCCTCAATAAAATACCAGCAAACCGAATCCAGCAGCACATCAAAAAGCTTATCCACCATGATCAAGGTGGCTTCATCCCTGGGATGCAAGGCTGGTTCAACATACACAAACCAATAAACATAATCCATCACATAAACAAAACGAATGACTAAAACCAAATTATTATCTCAACAGATGCAGAAAAGGCCTTCGATAAAATTCAACACCCCTTCATGATAAAAACTCTCAGTAAGCTAGGTATTGATGGAACATATCTCAAAATAATAAGCGCTACTAATGACAAACCCTCAGCCAATATCATACTGAATGGGCAAAAGCTGGAAGCATTCCCTTTGAAAACTGGCACAAGACAAGGATGCCCT
>NW_016807824.1:16282-35767 GCF_001698545.2 Rhinopithecus bieti
TAAAGATTTAAACGTAGGACCTAAAACCATAAAAAGCCTAGAAGAAAACCTAGGCAATACCATTCAGGACATAGGCACGGGCAAAGACTTCATGACTAAAACACCAAAAGCAACGGCAAAACAAGCCAAAATTGATAAACGGGATCTAATTAAACTAAAGAGCTTCTGCACAGCAAAAGAAACTATCATCAGAGTGAATAGGCAACCTACAAAATGGGAGAAAATTTTTGCAAACTATCTATCCGACAAAGTGCTAATATCTTGAGTCTACAAGGAACTTAAACAAATTTACAAGAAAAAAGCAAACAATCCCATCAAAAAGTGGGCAAAGGACATGAGCAGAGCAGACACTTCTCAAAAGAAGACATTTATGCGGCCAAAAAACATGAAGAAAAGCTCATGATCACTGGTCATTAGAGAAATGCAAATCAAAACCACAATGAGATACCATCTCATGCCAGTTAGAATGGCAATCAGTAAAAAGTCAGGAAACAACAGATGCTGGAGCGGGTGTGGAGAAATAGGAACACTTTTGCACTGTTGGTGGGAGTGTAAATTAGTTCAACCATTGTGGAAGACACCGTGGTGATTCCTCAAGGATCTAGAACTAGAAATACCATTTGACCCAGCAATGCCATTACTGGGTATATACCCAAATGATTATAAAGCATTCTACTATAAAGGCACATGTACACGTATGTTTATTGCAGCACTATTCACAATAGCAAAGACTTGGAACCATCCCAAATGCCCATCAATGATAGACTGGATAAAGAAAATGTGGCATCTATACACCATGGAATACTCTACAGCCATAAAAAAGGATGAGTTAATGCCCTTTGCAGGGACATGGATGAAGCTGGAAACCATCACTCTCAGCAAACTAACACAGGAACAGAAAAGCAAACACCACATGTTCACTCATAAATGGGAGTTGAACAATGAGAACATATGGACACAGGGAGGGTAACATCACACATCAGGGCCTGTCGGGGGTTGGGGGGCTAGGGGAGGGATAACATTAAGAGAAATACCTAATGTAGATGACGGGTTGATGGGTGCAGCAAACCACCATGGCACGTGTATACCTATGTAACAAACCTGCACGTTCTATACATGTATCCCAGAACTTAAAGTATAATAATTTAAAGAAATTAAATAAAATAACGATACATGTACACACAAAAAGGATTAGTCATCAAGGAAATTATTGAAATTTTTACTATATTGTAATTAAATTTTTATGTTTATCAGAAGACACTATTAAGAGAGTGAAAACCTATCAAGTCTAAAAAAAGTGTAGCTCATAAAACCAACGAATATACATAATTCAAAAAAATCAACAAGAGAAAGAACTCAATATAAAAATGGATAAGATACTCAAATGAACACCATAAAAGAGTATATTCAGATGACCAATATGCACACATCAGGGAAATGCGAATTAAAACTCTAATAAGATACAACTACATACCCACCAAAATACCTAATATTACAAAAAGAAAGAAACCCAGATAATACCAAGTGTTGGCAAGAATGGAAGCAACTGAAAATCTCATGCATCACTCGTAAAAGTTCAAATTGGTTCAGCTGGTTTGGAACATGGTTTGGTATTATCTACTCAAGGTGAATATGAATCTATTATTTGACCTAGTAATTCCATCTTTAAGTATATCCAAAAAAAGAAATATGTGCACATATACACCAAGAAATATGGAGAAGTTATATTTATAGCCTCATTATTAACAACTGTCCCAAAAATGAAAATAACCAAATATCCAGCAACAGAATAAGGCATTAAAAAAGAGTGGTAGCCAGGCATGGTGGTTCATGCCTTAGATGGGAGGATCACTTGAGGCCAGGACTTTGAGACCAGCCTAGGCAACATAACAAGATCTCATCACTGCAAAAAATTTAAAAATTACTCAGGTGTTGTGACATGCACCTGTTGTCCTGCTACTTGGGAGGCTGAGGTAGGACAATCACTTCGAGCCCAGGAGGCTGAGGCAGCAGTGAACTATGATCACATCACTACACTCCAGCATGGGTGACAGAGTGAGATACAGTCTCTAAAAAAGAAAAAGGAAAAAAAAAGATAGTCGTACAGCAATAAAAACAAACAATTCAAAACAACAAGCGACAATATGCATGAATCTCATAACTCTACTATTGAGCAAAAGAAGCTAGACACAATAGAATATATATTGTATGATTCCATTTATGTACAGTTCAAAACAAAAGCAAGACTAGACTGGTATTTAGGAATACAGGTGTAAAGAAAAGTGAGGAAAGTATTTTATAAAGCTCAGGATAGTGATTTCTTTTGTTGTCACTCTTTCGTCTGCACAATCTTCTTTCATAAAATTTTCTGCATGGATGTTATTTCTCAAAATAAAATGATTTTAAAATGGGAAATGAAAGATGCAATTACAAAACAGCATATAAAAGCAAACCTTCAGGAATTAATGGAATTGGTTTTATAATGTAACCTCAAAATGTAAAACATAATTACTTAAATTTTAAAAAATCCCACAGTGCGTGGGTTCAGCAGGCTATACACAGTTAAAGGGAGAAGTAGTAGAGGAAAAGAAAATCCAGAGAAGATGGGAAGATGAGAAACATGAAAGACAGATTAAGAGATATGAGAGGATTCAATGACAACATCTAATATGTGTCTGTTTGAAATCTCTAAAGAAAAAGATGGTAAGAATTTATTTAGGAATTTACATTAAGAGAATAATGTATTATACGTTAAAAGAATTATGTATTAAGATAATTTTCTGGAACCAATGAAAAATATACATCTAAAGATCAAGGAAACACAACATTATTCTACACCTAGACCTGTTATGGTAAAGTTGAAGAGTATCATCAACAAAGAGAATATATTGCAAGAACCCAAAGAGAAAGGAGAATCACCTATAAAGAAAAGACTTGTAGACTTCTGAACAATAGCAACTTGGCCACCAGCCTCCAAGATGGCCTCCAATAATCCTCACCTCCTTCCATCTATGCTTTTGTATAGTCCCTCACAACACATTGGATGGGGTCACTCCTGTGTGAGCAAGAAAGTACTGAGGAAGTGATGATGCAGGACTTCTAAGGATAGATCATAAAAGGCACTGAAGCTTCCACCTTCGTGTCTTGAGTTGCAAATCCTGGAGGAAGTTAACCACCATACCATGATAACACTCAAACAGGCTGTGGTGAAGTCCTCTCGGAGTGAAACTGCAGCCTCCAGCCAACAACCATGTGAGTGAGCCATGCTGGAGGCAGCTCCTCCACTCCAACCTCCAGAAGGCTGCAACGTCAGCCAACATCTGACTGCAACCTTATGATACAGCATGAGGCAGAACAGACCAGCCAAGTCACTCCCAAATTCCTGATCCACAGAAACCATAGAAAGAAATAAATCACTATTGCTGTGTGAAGCCATCAGTTTTGATGTAATTTGTTATGCAGTAATGGATAATCAATTTATTAGAATAACAGCTATAAAGCGCTGAGAGGAAATAAATTGTATAAATCATCAACCTAAAGTTGTATATTGAGCAAATCTATTTCTGTAAGACAATGGCAAAATAAAATCTTTTCAAAATAAATGGAAATGGAGGGGATTTAACATCAAAAGCCTGCTCTCAACGGGTTTCTAAAGTACATGCTTCAAGAAGAAGGAAAATAATCCGAGGACGGTCCAGTGTGCCAGAAGGAATGGTGAACAAATAGAATGGTAAAGAGGTGGATAAATCCAAACATCATCTATAAAATAATAAGTCAGCATTTGGGAGGCTAAAGACAGAACTAAAATACTCAATAAGATTAATTTGGGAAGGGATGGTTGGAGCTAAAATGTTCTAAAGCCCTTTTATTGCCTTGGGAATGGTCAAATGTTTAAATCTTTATTAACTGGAAATATGTATGTAATAACGCAATGAGCAACATGAATAAAAGAACAGAATCAGCATGTATACATTTAAAACACATATGGATAGAAAAATCAGTAAAGGGGAAAGAATATTAACCCTTTTCCCATTTAGAAAAAAGAAGTGTGGCTCATAGCCAGCGCTCATTTAATTTTACATAAACACACTCTTTGAGACTGAAGCAAATATGACTGATTTTCAATGTGAATATAAAATACAAAAATTGTTCTTGAAGTTATTTAGAAACAGAACTAACATCAGAATTATCTGAATTACCAGAATCGTCCATTTCAGAAAAATTAGATTCATCAAATGAATCCTCAGCCAACTGAGAACAATGTTGACATCACGCATAGGAATGCTACATTTTCTAGGATTTGACGTTTTCAGCGATCAAGAATTTTTATATTTTGTAAATGAAAATACCACTGCCAAAAACAGAATGCTATAAATAGAATGATGTCTTTTGTTTCCAAAGTTAATCAACTAGAGTGATGTGAACATAATAATAAAAGTTGAATATTTCATGGTAAAGTTATCTCAGGGCAAATGTTGCAGCCGCAAGTGCTGGTGGCAAGTATTCTCAGGGCAAATGAGAAAAGGGTTAAAACAAAAATCTCCATTTAAAAAAACAAGGCAAGAAAATAGAGAAAAACAAACAGAAAATTTGGTTACAATAGAAATAAAATGTAAAATGATAGAAACAAGTCCAAAGATATCAGTAATCACTGTAAAACCAAATGAGCTATTCTTACCACCTCAAAGAGCATGTCAAAGTATTTTTTTAAGTCTACAACCCCCAGCTATATGCTGTTTTCAAAAAACACATCAATACAGTAGAGTGCAGAAAAGTTTTAAGCAAAAATATGGGTAAAAATACATCAGACCAATGTTAACTAAAAGAAAACTAGTACAATTATATGAATATCTGACTTCACAGACTTTAAGAGAGAATACATTGTAAAGAGTCAGTGCTCTCTGAGAAAAGGCTCTTATCACATAAACTTGACCTAATAAATGTGAACAGAATTCTGCCTCAACAACAATGGGTGTGGTGGCTCATGCCTGTAATTCCAGCATTTTGGGAGGCTGAGGCAGGAAGAGTGCTTGAGCCCAGGAGTTCAAGACCAGCCTGGACAACATAGGGAAACCCCATCTCTACAAATAACAAAAAATTAGCCAGACATGGTGGTGCACACCTATGGTCCCAGCTACTCAGGAGGCTGAGGTGGGAGGATCATGTGGGCCTGGGAGGTCAAGGCTGCAATGAGCCATAATTACATCTCTGCATTCCAGCCTGGGTGACAGAGTAAGACCCTGTCTCAAAACACAAAAACAAAAATAAAACCATTTTCAACACATTTCCAACAGTATATACTATATAGACCAAGGTCTCTGACTACAAAACAACTCAATCATAAATAAATATATAAAAAATCATTTTCAGAAATCCTTATTTTTGGAAAGAGTTGCTAAAAAATGTTTAGCAAGGTGGCTGGATATAAGATCAATATACAAAAGTCATTTAGATTTTATAAGGCAACAAACCATTAGAAAGTATACTTAAAAAAAGACACAAATTTACAATAGTAACAACCACAACCAGAACTCCAAAAAATGTACACCCGTGAATCGATACAGAAAACATGCAAAACCAACATCTTATAAAATCATAAATCATAAAACCATGCATACTGCCAAAAATAGTCATGCCATGTCTTCGCACCTAGAGGGGCACTGGCACCGCAGGTGGAAGCCTCTCCACACCCACCCCCATCCTCTCTTGGACTGTTTGCCCCATCCTGGTGAGAATGGGGCCGGGTGGGGGGAACAAGAGAGGGCAGAGAAGAGAGGAGAAGGTAGGGACACACAGTTGTCTGAAGCCTGAGGGTCAGGCAACCAATGAGGGGAGGCTGTGATTCCTTCCTCAGTTGGAACTTCATGAATGCTTTCTGCTGCCAGGCATCTCCCTTGCTTCTCCCTCCCCCTGCACCCAGCATGCATATGTGCACCAAAAGTATAAGGCCATGGGAGCCAGGATGCACCTCTGGCCAGGTGGCTGCAGCAGGTCAGCCTGCAGTTCCTGGGTCACCCCACTGGCCCATCTGTGGGGACGCTTTCCTCAGCCACCACTGGGCAGTCACTGCAGCCTGCTGCTTTTCCACGTGAGCCTGCAGGGCCAGGCTGGGGGTCTCACCCCAAGTGGAGCGGTAAGACGAGGCTCAGGGATTCTTGCCCTGAGCAGAGAGGTGGGGCAAGGGGAAGGGGCTCACCCACCAGGCCCAGCAATGTGGAGGTCAGAGGTCGAGGCACACTGACTGGCTGGGGCAGCACGGGTGTCCAGGCCTTGGCTTCTGGTGTGGTCACTGGGGTCTCTGGAGGGCTCTCTGGCTCCTGATGGTGAAACAAGACCACCCCTTTCCCACAGATCCATTAAATCAAGAATCAGAGTCCTCATGGGGTACCCCAACCTCAAGGACAGAAGCTAGAAAAGCCGGAGAGCAGAATAAAGCAGCTTGGCTCATCAGGTCTGGTTGACTCTTCTGGGGACACCAGCTGGAGGCCTCAGGAGCCGGGCTGGGGCTCGCAGCCCAAGTCGGAGAGGCCCAAGCCCAGTGTTTCCTTGGCCGCCCAAGCCAGTGTTTCTGGTTCTCAGGGCTGGGGGAGCTGTGCTGGCTCTGTTCATGGTCCTCTGAGTACCAGCTGCATGGGGCCTGTGTGCCCATCCCTAGCTCTGGCCCCAACGGACCCCCGCACCCCCGTCATCTGGAGTGTCCGCCTGGCCCTGCTCAGCCTCCAGGGACCTCTGCCCACCCCCATCTGCAGGTAGCCTCAGTTAACTGCTCAGCCCCTCCTAGCCTCACTTGCCCATGCACATGGGGTCTGCTTGGCATCCCCAGGTCTCTGTAGACACTCGGTGCTGTGCCAGCCAGCTGGCTGGGCTCACATGGCAGCCACTGGTATCCATCCTTCCTCCTCCTGGGAGCAAGTCTTGTCTAGAGGGAGTGTGGCCAGAGGTGGGGCCGTTGAGTTGGAATCCCCCTCTGCCCCTCATCTGGGTGTCACCAAGCTGTTTTAGCCTCTCTGAGGGCCATTTCATCTGTGAGATGGGACCGTAGTATGCTGTGTCGTGAGGTCAACCCCACATGGATGGCACTTGGAGCCCACTGCGACAGGCCCACATCTCCCGGCCCCTGTCACCTGGACAAGTGACCAGAGCCTTGGTGGGTCCCCAGGGGGGCTGGAAAGGTGTGTGCACAGGGTCCACCTGTAGACCGATGGACAGGAGGGTATGGGGAGACCCACACATTGCAGCCTGGAGACCCCCGGAGGCCTTGATGTTCATTGTGGGCATCAGTCTCGGCCCCCTCCCCTCAACCGAGCCTCATCCAAGTCTGGTCTGTTCCTGTCCTGCCCATGCGGAGAGGTGGAGCAGGGCAGGGGGACGAGGGCACCCCAGGGAGCAGGCTGCACCACCCCTCCACCCCCAGTCTGTGCCCTGGGCAGGGCTGCCTGTCTGGGCCCGCGCATGGAATCAGGAGTACATTAGCCGCTCCTAAGTGAGCGCTGTTCAGGCCTCCCTGCAGGGCCATCACTCCTGCGTGCACAGATAGGAGGTCTCAGAGTCCCCCGCCCACATCACACGAGGAAGCTCAGAGGAGGGGCTGCAGGATCCCCACCCACAAGGGCGTTCAAGGCATCTCTGCATCAGGTAGGACATTTGCTGGGGAGGGGGATCCGTGAGTCAGAGGCCCACTGGCCCTGGTGCCCCCAACTCCCATGCCCAGTGACAGACTTCTTTGCCTCTTCACCTAGCCCTGCCCCCTCCCTGCAGACCTCCCTGAAAGCCCTTTCCTCACCTTGTCCCTGGGACCATGGGACCATGGGACCCCCACCCACCCACAACTCTGTTTGAAAGCTCCTCTCCTCCCTCTGTCTACTCCTTGGAAGCCCCCCAAGGCCCCTCTCTTCACCCACCCACTCCCTTCATGGGAACCCCCAAAGGCCCCCTCCTTCTGTCAGCCCCACTCCTCGCCCTACCCTCCCTGCTCTCCTGCCAGCTCCTGTGGGGCCGGGTCTGCTCCCTGTGCCCTGGAAGTTCAGGGGCCCAGGTGCAGGAGAGGGCAGGTGGAGGGTGCAGCTGCTGTGAGCCAGGCAGGCCTAGAACTCTGTCTGTACCACCACTGCAGACTCAAATACATGCCTGTGTGCAGATCAGAGGCCAGCTTTCTCACAAGGTCTCAATCTGAGACCCCAGAGATAGGTGTGGCCCCCCTTTGCAGGTGAGCAGCCTGTGGTAGGGAGGTATGGAGGCAGGCCAGGCTGAGGCTCCAACCCTCGCAACAGGACCCTGCCCTTCCTCTGCCAGGGTTCTGCACACTGTCGGTGCTTAATAAGTGCTAGGCACCCAGGATGGCCTCCCTGTGACCTTTGGGGGCTGGAGTAAAGCCCCTACCCCAGGGAAATGGGTAAAGAGAGGGCAGCAGGACCCCTTCACCACCCCTTGTGACCTGGACACCCTTTGTGCCCCTGCAGGGGCTGTGAGACAGGCCCACATTGCCGGCAGCCCAACTAATCCCGTAGATAGCTCCTCACCCACCAGACTCGCAGGCAGGTCTACTGGCCTCTCCTCAGTAGCTTAACGACCAAAACAGACCCTCCCGGTAAAAAGTCACTTTTTGACTGCAGCCAGGACCCAACCCAAGAGCCGATCCCACGCTGTTCCTGTTCTGCTGTTCACCCAGAGACTGTGAGTCAGCCATGGGTGGCCTGAGGCCAGCTGAGGAAGCGGGCCCAGTCTAGCCTGGGGAACTTACCTGTTGGGGGCAGCCAGTGGCCACCCAACCCAGGCCGTCACAGACAAGGATAGTCAGGGCAGGACTGGACTCTGGGGTGTGGGCAGTCACTCCTGTCTGCTTACAGGAAGAGCAAAATGGGGTGGTGCCTGTGTCCCCCAACCACGGGAAGTGAGCCTAGTACTGTGCTGGGGGGCAAGGGAGTCCCTGGTTCTCAGGCTCTACCCTGGCCCCAGCCTGTCCAGAGCTGGCATAAACACAGCATGATCTGTAAGCCAGCCAGCACCAGACAGCTGGGGTCCCTCCCTGTGCCCTCCCTTGTCCAACAGACTGGCTGGGACTCCCCTGTGGCCCTACAGCAGGCCTGAGGCCAAGGGGACAGTGGGGGGCTCCATGGCTGCAGCAAGAGCTCAGGCCAGACCAGGGATATCCTGCAGACGGACCCCCATGGGGCTCCAGGTTGGAGGGACCCACCCACCAGCTCAGTCACAGAGGTAGGGCTGCCTGGATTTCCTGGGATGCTCAGATCTCTCCCCTGCCCAGCCTCCCCAACCGGAGACCTCTCCGCTGACCCCTTCCCAGGACACTCCCTCCCTAGGGCTGTTCCCTCTAGGCCTCTCCCCCACCTTCCCCCAGGCCTCCCGCTTGCTCCCCTCCTGAGCAGTAGAGCCAGCCAAGCTTCTCAGCTCCTAAGTGGGGCTCTTGCGTCTTTACAAGTCTCCCACCCCATAAAAGAGATCACCGTGGAGCTGTCCAGAACCCCTGGAAACAGCTGGACCTGCTGGTCACAGGGTGGGTGGAGAGAAGCTGCTTCAGCACGGGAAGCCTGGGGGTCGCCCTGGGAGCTCCAGACACCCTGTCCAGGACAGGGCAGCTGCAGCCCTCCCCACCCAGCTACCTCCCCACCCGCGACCCCGACCCCGACCCAGGCGCTGAGCCTCTCTGCCAGCTGCAGGGGTGGGGGGCTGGACAGGTCCCTCCAGGACATCCAGGAGTATCAGGCGGGGTTGACAACAAATGCCTGCTGATTAATAAAAGTTTGATGGAAATTTCATACGCTGCCTGGATCCTAAACATTCTCCAGGAACATCTGGATGAGACCGGGCCGCCTGTTTATGTTCACAATGAGAACATTTTTTCCGACGCAGCCCGCAGCGATTGTCTCCCTCAGAAGCAGCGCGGGGGACGCCCTCCCGGGCCGGGCGGGGGGCTGGGGACTGGGGCCGGGGCTGCAGCCAACCAGCCTTCCTCGGGGCCCCAACCCCTTCGCCGACCCTGCAGGGTGGGACCCCACCCCCGAGTGGAAGAAGGAACCGGAAGTCAGACCGGCGGGGAGGGAGGGTGGGGAGAATACCCACCCCACCCGAGGGGAGGGGCCTGGGAAGGGCTCTTCCCCCACTCTTCCTCCATTCTGCCCCTTCCCTCCTCCCTCTCCAAGATTCCAAATCGCCTTCACCCCACAGAGGGGCTTCCTGGCTTCTGGCCCGCCCGCGGTGCACAGCCTTGCTGGGGGAGGGGAGGTGGTCAGGGGAGTGGTGTGGGTCACCAGGGAGGGGAGGGGACACCCAGCTGGGACTCCCAGCCTCATCGTCTACGGTGGGGACCCGGCTGTGGGCCCCTTTGTTCCTCACCTCCGTGGCCGGGTCCAGTCCCTCCCGCCCTAAGCGTGGGGCCTCCAGGGGTCCCTCTGGGGGCGTCCAGGAAGGGGAGGGCAGTCCTGGCGTGGAGGGCCTTGTGCACCCAGGTAGTGATGAGGGCGGGCGGGGCGCGGGGAACGTGCAGCCAGAGACTGTGCTAAGACCCCGAAGTCGAGCCCTAGGCAGGGGCGGCGGCACCCTCTGCCCTTCTTCCCATCCCACCGCAGCTAACGTGGCCCGCCCGCCCATGGGGTCAGGGTTTCCAGGCGGCCGGTCCTACCCCCGTTGCTGCACCGCGCCACTGTGTGTGGTCCTTGTGGGCGCCACTCATTTGTTTTTCTTTCTTTTTCCCTCCTCTTCCTTTTTAATAAAATGCATCAGAGTGGAGGGCAGACGCCACCTCCGATGTCCTTATAAAACGTGTGCGCGGGCGCTGCGCATGCGTGTGTCGCTCCGGGCTGCGGTCTGGGAGCCTCTGGGAACTCCCCGCACCAGGCCACCAACCTCCCTACTCATGGGGAGGGGGCGTCGAGCCCAGTGAGCTTATGCTGGGCCTTGGAGACACTTTGCACATAAACAGGGAAGCACCGGGTCCCGAAGGCAGTGGGGGCCAGGCTAGGAGGGGATGGATGGGGGCCACTCCCAGGCCTCCCTACACAGCCCCGAAGGAGCTTTACCGGGTCCACTGTCCTGGGACCTAAGGCCCATGGTGCCTGTTCTTGGCTGTAACCCCTGCCACTGGACCATGCTCAGGCAAAGAAGGGGAGGGGCCTGAACCTACAGCAGCTTAAGCATGAATTCTGCTTCTGTTGGGTAGGAGAAGGGTCTGGCTTCTGTGAGCGGGTGTCCCCCACTAGGCTTGCAGTGCTGGGTAATGTGGTCCTGCAGGCCTGTGTGAGGGACGAGGCCGCCTCTCCAGAGGGGCGCCCAGCACTGCAAGGATGTGGGTGGATGGGACAGGCACTCCCAGCACCCAAACGCTTGCTCTAAGTGACAGCCCAGGTGTGTTCCCTGGTGTTTATGTTTTTCCTGCAGAGCTGATCTCAGTGCCTACCTGCCCACCACACAGGCAATGTCAACAAATCCCTGTAGGTAGGCCCAACCTGGCCTCCCCTGCAGGGCCTCAGGGACCTGCCACCCCCACTGAGTCCAGACACCCACGCAGTCATTCCAGGCTTCAGGTGCCCAGAGATCAGGTGTCCAGGGCTCAGGTACCCATAGCCCAAGCGTCCACAGCCCAGGTATCCAAGCCCCAGGTGCCCACAGCCCAGGTATCTAAGGCTCAGATGTCCACAAGCCAGGTATGCATGGCTCAGGTGTCCATGGCCCAGGCATGCAAGGCCCAGGTGCCCACATCCTGGTTCCCACAGCCCAGACAGGAAGGCTGCAGCTGGCGGAGGGTCCTGGGCTGGCTCTTCACCCCCCGACCTGGCTGGGCCAGCGTTATCAGGTGTCACCAGCAACCGCTGGCCACTATCTCCCGGAGGAGCCCTGTCCTTCCGACAGCACCGATAAGGCCGTCCTCTTCTCACTCAGCTACAGATAGCGTTATCCACCAGCCCTGTACACCAGTCCCCACTCCCCTGCCCTACCCATGCACCCAGGAGCCTGGGAGGGCGGGAGCTGCTCCCATGCACCACAACCCTAGCACTTCCCATGGGAGGCTCTGTGGCCCACTCCCCTCCCCACTGCAGACCCCTTCGCAGGTAGCTCTGGGGGCTCTGTGGCACCCACCATGGGAAGGGGCTGAGGGTGTGCATCTGGGAGAGGAGTGAGTGGAGCAGGTAGGGGCAGGTGCTGCCCTGTGGCCTCTGAGGCTTGGTCACTCTCCAGCCTCACTTTCCCCTTTGCTGCAGACACTCACTCGGGGCCAGTCACCTGCTGAACAGAGCCCCCCAAGACACTACCTCCCTCCATCCCCTCCTGGTCTGCCCCTCCCCATGCTCCAGCCACTCTCCCCTCAGATCTAGAAATGCCACTCCCAGTGACTGTTCCTGCTACCTAGGGCAAGCCCCCTTGTCCTGCTCTAGGGAGGACCTCTGACCCCTCCCGGCCCTTCTAGAGGGAGCTGTGGAGTCAGAAGGAAGGCTCAGAGGATGCTGGGCAGCCACGCCACCCCAGTCTCAGTGATGAGGGTATGGGATGGAAGGGCTCCTACCATGCCAAAGGCTTCCAGCAGTCTTCACTTGAGACAGCAGTACAGCGTCTGGGCAAGCAGGAGATTGGTCGGCAGGAACCAACCAGAGATTTTAGGGCCCCCTGGAGGGAGTGCCCCAGAGAGGGAAGGACCAATCCCACCCTGCAAGGCACCCACTCAGGGGACTCTTTTAAAGGCAGGATGATTCTGGAACCCTTCCCTGGGCCCCCGGCCTCCCAGTGTCTGTTCCTGTGTCCAGAATTCTGGGTCTGAAAGTCCTCAGCAAGGAAAGCCCCTAGCCATCACGGGCAGAACTTGGCAGAAACAATGCTTTTTCTAAAAGACTCTAACTTGCCTTGGGTCAGGGGTGGCCCAAGGGACCCATGGAGAGAGGCAGAAGGGGCATCACAGAGGCGTTGCAGCTTCAGTTGTTTTCCCAGGGACCGGCCATGTCATGAGGACTCTCAAGCGGCACCAGAGAGATCCCCATGCAGAGACACCAAGGCCTCCAGCCAACAGCTGGCCTCAACTCGAGGGGGCTTGAGCCCATTCCCCTCGCAGATGCCCTGCCCAAGCCAGCCCCCAGTTGTGACCCACGATGACCACACAGGCAGCAAACAGTGACTGAACAGAAAGCAGTCCACTCGGGTTTGGGATGCATGCTTGTGCATCCGGAATATATACCCTTAAAGTCTGTTGGTGGATGATTTCCTGGGCACCCTTGGATGTGACCTGCTATGCTGCTGGGAAGCTGCCCCAGGGCCCACTGAGGCATATAGGCACACACATGCACACCCAGACACTGATGGCTACGGGAGGAAACAGCCCCGAGAGTGCAGCTGTGGCATCCCAGGGCCAGGGATGGTACTTATATGTGCCCACTGGGGCACCAGAGGGTCTGTTCATCCACTCGCACCCCAGCCAGGGGGAGGCTCCAGGCCTCCAGGACAAAAAGAAGGTGGGACCTCAAGACAAAGAAATAGGATCCGGGGGACACCTGCAAAGTCCTTCTGCAGGTGGGGGGCAGGTTAGGAAGGCCGGAGGTCGTGGGTGTCCTGATGGGACTCTTCGTGGGAGGCCATAGGTCCAGCAAGCCGCCTGTCTATCACTGACCAGAGATAAGTGTACCCAAGGAGGGAATCACTCTCACCTCAGCCCCCTTGTCTGTGGCCACCCAAGCCCAGGGACCACCCCTGTGTTCAGATGGGGAAACTGAGGCTCAGAGAGCTGGTGAGAGCTCTGACTCTATATGGCTTCCTCAGCCCCAGGATCAAGCCAGAGGTGCTCCTGGAGTTTGGAGGAGATGACATACATCTCTCTGCCTATCCTGGGGGCTGAGGACCCAGGCCCAGATGGGACAGGTCGAGAAAAGTCATCCTGACCCTTCCAAGCAGCAGATGAAGCTGCACAGTCTACACAGGAGGGGATGGGAGAGCCAGCTTGTGCTTAAGCGATGCTCAAACACACACCCGTGCACACGCATGAGTGCACACGCACACACGTGTGCCTGCCAAGTTGGCATGAGCTTGGCCTAGGACTCCCCAGCCTGGCCTCCCTCCTTGCACCAGGGAAGGCTCTGTGGGAGGCTGGGCAAGGCTGCCTGCAGCTGCACCCCAGACCAGCCCTGGAGCTTAGCTCCCCGGAGGGCAGCCATGGGGGCAGAGCACATGTGCTAGAGGCCCCGCGCCACCCCCTGCATGGGCACAAGGGGAACCCCACGCCTGATTTATGACGGGATTCCCACACATGTGTCAAAGACGCCGTGTTAAGCACCAGCATAAAAATAATATATAGGTGACCGCAACGTTTTTATGACCTTCCTCAGCCCGGCCCTGGAATGCTGGGATCCAGCAGGTGAAATAACACACATTTCGGCGGCTGCAGCCACAGTGGCCCAGGGCAGACAAGGAGTCAGAGAGGCTGCGTCTGGCCTTGGCCCTGGGAGGACCCCACGTTGGAGCATGTATGGTCAGACAGAGAAGGCAGATGCCAGGGCGGGGTTAGGACAGAGCCCTGGAGGACTCAGGACACATAGCATGGTGGGGTGGCCTGGGTTGTCTTGTGGGAGGG
Source organism: Rhinopithecus bieti (assembly GCF_001698545.2). NCBI lineage: Eukaryota > Metazoa > Chordata > Mammalia > Primates > Cercopithecidae > Rhinopithecus > Rhinopithecus bieti. Next base: position 30,846 of record NW_016807824.1, read on the forward strand.
CCACATGGCAAGGGCTCCAAGTGTCCCTTCCTGTTTACCCTGCACCTGCTTTCTGCCCCAGGGAATGGGGAATGCAGTGGTCCACAGACAGGTTACAGGAGAGCCTTCCAGAGCCTGCAGTTGTTCTAGGGTTCCCCGTCATCATGGGGGCCTCGCCCCAGGGGAACACAGCCCTTGAATTGGTGATGACCTTGGGCTGCAGCAGTGGGGAGGTTCAGGATGTCCCCCAAGTGAGCTACAATTAGAATGCAGCAGACAGCACGTGCTGCCTGACAAAACCCCCCACATCAGCTCCACCTGTCTGCAAGTAGTAACGGTGAGGAGTCCTTCTAAAGGTGGGGCCAGCAGGGACTGAAGGTGCAGCTTGGGGGTCATGGCGGATGCTGCGTTTGGATCATGAGGACACTGGGCTTGCAGAAATGGCCACAGCAACACTTCCATCAGCCTCCAGTCTTTCACCTCCCAGGAGGGAGGAGAGGCCCCCAGGACTGGGTGGGCCTGTGTGATGCAGGTGGGCAGGGAGATGGAGGGTTCCAGATCTGGACAAAAGGTGGCCCAGCTCCCAACCATGTGCTCTCTCATCTCTGCGTCTTGTCTCTCTCCGTCTCTGCCCCTCTATCTCTCTCTGGGTCTCTCCCTCTCTCTCTCTTTCTCTGTCTCTCTGTCTCTTCCTCTCTCTCTCCCCCCACCTGCTCTTGGAGCCCAGTGCCAGGTAGTCAGGAAGCCCCTGGGGTGTCCAGGTGGCCCTGCAGGAACCTCCAGGCTGCCAGCCCTGATTGTTTGGTACAGTCAGACAACAGTTCCTGTCCTACCTGAGATGCAGGAGCAACCGGGCTGGTGGCCGTGTAGCCCTGTGTGGAGCCAGGCTCTTAGATGGCGCTGAGAGCACGGAGCCCTGGATCCCTCCCAGCTCAGAAAGGAGATGGGGAAGGAATTCCGGGAATTCGCAGGAAGGGGGTGGGAGGAACGAGGCTGGCGGGGCTGGGGCAGGGCTGAAGTGCCTGACTATTCTTTTCCTCCTGGTTATCTAAAGTCCGCAAGAGCACATAGTACGTTTATGATCAGAAAAAACAACTTCTAACCCTGAGGCTCCCCTGCCCTCAGGCCAGAGACTGAATACGGCTCCTGGTTCCTAAAGCCTGTGTCCCCATCACCCCTGCTGACCACCTCCAGCCCAGGCCCCTTCCCCACTCTCCCTCCAATCACCTCCTCCCTACAGCCACCCAAGGCTGGTCTCTAGGCAGTGTCCCGTGAGCACTTTCCAGGGAGCTGAGCCAGCAACACCACAGCACCCACATTTTGGGGTCTGGGGAGGGAAGAGGGGCCAGGAGAACAGCAGGCAATGTTGTTGCCTAGGGGTCTCTTCCACCTGCAGTCCCCTGAGAGCTATCAGGGGTCTTGGGCCTCCATGCCTGGGGCATCAAGAAAGGGCCTCCGAGACAAGTTCTGCCTTAGGGCCCAGGAGCAGCGAGAGAGTGAGGTCCAGGATAGGGAGTGTCTGATAAGAGGAAGGCCACAGGCTTGCAGGGCCTGGGAACCCGTGGCCCCTCTCTAGGAACTCCCGGCCCCTTTCAAAGATGCGGTTTGATGCCACAGGAAGGCCACGGTCAGGTCAGAGACACCCCAGCCCTGACTGTGGGTCTATGCCTGCTGTGCTCACCAACCTGGGAGGACAGAAGAGGCCAGCACTGACTTGCCCTCACCTCTAGCTCGGGGGCTGGCTGCATCCCAGAGCCATCCCATTGCCCACAGGCCAGTGGGCAGTTTTGGGCAGTGGCCCTGCTGGGTCTCCAGCCCATGTGGCTGGGGGAAGGGGAGTGCTTGCTGAGGAGGAAAAGGAGAATGCAGGAGTTGCCGGTCCTGAACCCCGAGGGTCCCCATCTGGTACATGACCCTTTCTGAGCCTGACATCCACAAACCCAGTGGGATCCTCCACTTGGCCAGCACATCCTCCTACAGGAAGTCCCCTGACCATTCCTTTCTTCCATTCGGCTTTCCCCCAGAGACTTTAGGGGTGTCACAGGGGTTTCCCAAGGCCCTCAAGGCACCATTCAGGGGCTGAGGGCACGTAGAGGGTCTCCAGATGTCTGCCCCTGCTGATCCTCTTCCAGCATGGAGACTGGCTGTCCTATCCCGGTTGCTCCTCATGCCACCAGCAGCTCCACCCCACCCACCCACCACATCCTCAAACATTCACGGCCTGACTCGGAGGCAGCAAGAACAAAAGCACAAACACAACGTGAAGGGAATGGACTTATCTGCTGCGGCATCTTGGACATTCTTTTTCTGAACTTAAACACTGCCTGGAGGCAGTTTCTCTTGGACTGCATTCAATGTTTCCACGAGAGAAGGGGAGCAAATGGGGTGGAGTGACCACAGCCTTCGGGCACTGGCATGGGACACAGTGGGTGCCTGAGAGCCCTGGAGCACAGACGTCCGTGCATGGCTCTGTGCACCAGCCCAGGTGCAGAGTGTCCACAGTGCAAGAGCCCACAAGCACACAACCACGACAGGTATTCGCACACAAACCCAGGATGTGTGGTGCCTGCAGGCATGTGCCCAGGACCCATGGTGTCTACAGACATACCCATGCCTTTCACATGGACTCAGACACAAGGTGTCCATGACGCAAACATCCACGCATGCACCTGTGCCACATGCACACAACCATGAAGGGTGTCCATACACAACCCCAGGACACATGGTGCTTGCAGGCATGCGCCTGGGACCTTTGGTGTTCACGAACACGTCCATGCCCTTCACATGGACTCAGATGCAGGGTGCCATGACGCTCGTGTCCATGCACACACCCGTGAAGCAGAGTGTCCATACATGAGCCCAGATACATGATGCCTGCAGGCATGTGCCCAGGACAGATGGTGTGCACCCACGCCCATGCATGGCACCTCCTGCCACTGTATTCAGAGTCCACAGCTGTAAGCACACACATAGATCCCTTTTCTCTGCTCTCAGACCAGGTGGGAGACATGCTTGTGCTCACAGTCACACGGCAGACAGGTTGGAGAGCACACACGCACACATGTCCAGGGGCCCACACTAGCAGCCTCTGTGACACATCTACCCCCAGGCTTAGAGGATAGGAGACCTTGGGGGCTTACATAGGGGGATGGGGTACAGGGGTTGGGGCTGAGGCCAGGCTGCTGCAGGATGGAGCCCCTAGAACGCTGGGTTGGCTGGTGACTCAGGGTTGGCATGACAGCCAGAGTCATTTACCCTTCCACTCACCCATCATGCTGTCAGCCAGGACAGTAGCATTCCTGTTGCCACCCGACGGCCCATCAGCAGCATAGGGACATGGGGTCATCCCCTGGACTTGCTGCCATGCCCTCTGTGAGGAAAAAATTCCTCATGATGCATGTTAACGTCAGTGAGGAAGATTGCACCGAGGCACATCATGTGGGTGTGGGCCCCTGCCTTGGGGCCTTGGGGGAGATGGGGCTCAACCCCGAAACAGCAGGGTGGTGGGTGGAGAAGCCGAGGAGCAGCATGGGGTCCGTGTGTGGGAATGACTGAGAGGAGACAGCCAGGCTGAGGGGTGTCTGGCTAAACCAACTTCACAGGGTCTTTGCTGCAGGCAGGCAGGGTGATCAGACATCACCTGGGGATGGTGGAGAATGAGGGACCCCATTGGATGTCATTAAGGGTGAGCAGATATCCAGGGTGTGGGGCTCTGCCTAAAAGGACTTAGGTTCTTTATAAAATTGGACCATGTAAGCCAGGTGCAGTGGCTCATGCCTGTAATCCCAGCACTTTGAGAGGCTGAGGCAAGAGGATCTCTTGAGGCCAGGCGCGTGAGACCAGCCTGGGCAACATAGCAAGACTCCATCTCTAAAAAATTGAGAATAAAACTGATCCCATCAGACACAACTACAGAAGTGCAAACGTCAGGCCTGGAGGCAGCAATTTGGCAGCAGCCTGAGGGTAGGACTTGTGTCTGCCCGTGTACCTGCCGCCTCCAAGTCCAGATGCACTGGCCGTTCTCACTGGGGCCATGCGCCAGGCAGCACCCAGGGCCCGGCACCCCAGGCCTGGACTCCTGGGCCTCTGCTCGCTCCAGTCTCAGGCACCTTTCCCAGGAGGGGCTCTGGGTGAGTGCTGGCCCTGTAGGTCCCTCGGCCTGTCGAGAGAGCCACCCAGGACAGGGGCTTCAGGCCTCCAGGCACTCTCGGCTCAGGAGGCCCGACCTGGTTTCCTGCCTTCCAGCAGAGGGCCAGATCTGATAGGGCAGCATTCCTCTCCCAGAGCATTCCCGGGGCGGCTGCTCAGCACCAGGCCCCGCTGGGAGTCTCAATGGGCAAAGGTGCCCAGCGTCCAGCTGCCTCACCCGCAGGACCCCAGAAGCATGGCCTGTGCTGCCAGGTGGCCTTGGAAGAACACAAAGAGCTGTTTGTCTTCAGGCTCAGGTGAGGAGGAAGGGCCTGCCGGGAGGCTGGAGCCAGACTTTGACTCCTTCTGACCCCACTCAGCTTCAGCTGGTGTCTCCCCTTTCTCAGCCTCAGCTTCCCCACTGCCATCCATCCACTCAGTCAGTTTTTCCCAGAGTGGTCACTCATGGACTCTGTTATCCTGCAGGGGCTCGAGCCTCCACCGTGCCCAGGAGGAGCCCACAGTCCGGAGGGAAAGCGGGCAGGCAGCCGTGGGTGAGGCCCAGAACAGAGGGCGTGGGGAGCTGTCAGCATCCAGAGCTGCAGTCAGGGAAGGGGACCCAGGTGAGGGGACCTCTGAGATGGACTTTGTAGTGTGACTAAGAGTTCACAAAGTGAGGCCGGGCGCGGTGGCTCAAGCCTGTAATCCCAGCACTTTGGGAGGCCGAGACGGGCGGATCACGAGGTCAGGAGATCGAGACCATCCTGGCTAACACGTTGAAACCCCGTCTCTACTAAAAAAATACAAAAAAGCTA
>NW_016807824.1:36036-48916 GCF_001698545.2 Rhinopithecus bieti
AAAAAAAAAAAAAAAAAAAAAAAAGAGTTCACAAAGTGAGAAGTGTGTTCCCTGCCAGAGGATGGTCCTCAGGGGCCTGTGGTTCCAGGGTCCCATGACTAAAGCTTGTGCCCAGGAGAGATGAACAGGGACAGGGCAGATGGGGCCAGGAGGCTTCCACAGGGTAGAAGCTTTGGTTACAATGCCCATTCCTCTTCCTACAAAGCAGTGATCCAGACCTCCCACACCCCCTGTATCTGTCAGACTTCGCAACAGCCCACAGGGACACACAGAGCCCCTGACCAGTATCTCAGCTCCTGTCCCCAGGCATCCCAGTGCATGGAGGCTTCAAGAGGCAGAAGCCCTGTGTTTGGGAGCAGGCCTACTGGGGACCACTAAGAGTCGGGGTCCCTCATAAGCAGCCTCAGAGGCCCAGGCCACTCAAACACAGGAGCCAGGCTGGTGGACAGGGCCACAGCCCCACCCAGAGTCTCCTAGCACTGGGCTTGGGCCCCCGCTTCCTCCAGGGGAGGCCATGTGGGTGACTGAATCCCATTTGTCCCCTCCAGTGCCTCCCCTGTCCCATGGGTCCTCCTTCACCCTTCACAGCCTCAGTGTCCTCATCTGGGAGATGAGCTGCCAGCCCCTCACATACAGACTGCAAGCCATCTGCCACACTGCGGGAAATCTCTATTTCCTGGGCTCTGCAGTGTGGGGATGAAAGCAAGGAGACAGACGAAGAGGAGGGGCCCTGAGACGGGCCCTTAACCCTTGGTGCAGGCCACAGCTAGATTGGGGTGCAGGGCTCAGGCCCAGGACTCTGTATCCAGCTGACCCCCACAGGATGTTCTTGTAGCCTCCCCAGCAACGGGGAGCTCCCACCTCCTGGGACAGCCCATGGCTCTGGGGTCACCATCCCACAAGTCAGCTCTGCCCAAGATGGGGGCCACTGGCTCCTGGCTGGGGATGGGCCTGAGGTGGAACCAGGGCTGTCTTCTCCCTCCAGGCTGAGTGACTCTGGACCTGGCTGTTTCCAGGGATAGAGCCCCATTGCCTGGCTCAGCCAGCCTCATGGCTGTCTAAAGAATGCATGGATGAATGAACGAATGATTGACCAAACAAATGAATTCATAAATTAATGATTAACTGAACAAATGAATGAATACATGAACTAGTGATTAATCAAATGAGTGAATGAACTAATGATTTACTCAAATTAATTAATGAACAAACTAATGATTGAACAAACGAACAAAGAAATGAATGGATAAATACACAAATAAACAAGTGACTGAACTGATTGGATGAATAAACAAAGGAATCAATGAATGAACAAATGATTGAACAAAGGAATGAAAGAATGATTAATCAAACAAATGCATGAATGAATTAATGATTTACTGGACAAATTAATAAATGAATGAACACGTGCTGGAACAAAGGAACAAATGAATTGATAAATGAACTAAGGAGAAAATGAGTGAATGGCTGAATGAATGAACAAATGAATGAGGCACCTGGCCAGTGAGGAGTGAATGCATTTGTCCCTTCAGCAGATATCTGACCACCAGGGTCAGCGTTGCTAACAGGCCAGGGCCCAGCTCAAGTCCCTGTTTCCTTTTCTGAGGAGTATCCCTGGGGTCTCATCCTCCCAGTGATTCAAGGCCCCTGCCTTTGGCCTAGTCCCCCAGCCAGCACTGGAAGGGTCCCACCTGCCTCCTTCAAATAGCCCCCATGTACACCCATGGGTCTTCTCCCTCACCTCTCGACCCTGAGGTGGGTGGCAGGACGTAAGAGAGCTGACCACCACCACCCCAGGGATCCCACGCATTGTAAAAAAAAAAAAAAAAAAAAGTGCCTCAGTTTCCCCACCCCATTACCCTCCTTAGGAATTTCTATGAAGCTTACATGGGGTGGTGCACACATGGCACACACACGGACGGACACACACACAGCCACACAGTCACACACAGACCAGGTAGTCACGCACTGAACCATGAAACCACACATAAGACCACTGAGGAGCCCGTGGCAGAGGACAGCCTGCCTGTGGGCAGCCCACACACTGATGGCTTCCTCGGGCCCACAGTGAGCAAGGCCCAGGCCCCTGGGCAGACACACACAATGAGAGGATGGACAGGTGGACAGTGGCAAAGGAAGGACTGGATCCCTGGATGGCTACCTGGCGAGTCAGGCAGGCGGTGTGGGTGGGGTGGGGGTCATAGTGGGAGGTGGGTGGATGAATCCTGGGAAGTAGATTGATGGGGCTGGTTTCTACCATGGGGGACACCACAAAGCTCCAAGCTTGGCTTGGGAGGCTGGGCACAGAAGCCCATCCTTGTCCCGGCTCTGCAGACCCCACTGTCCCTGCCAGCCCTACCCTCTGCACCTCCCAGTCCCTTCAGATATTTCAGTCCCCAGGTCAGTGCATCTGTCTCCTGACACAGGTGGTCCTGCACACACACGTTCTCATGCAGCACACCCAAGCGCAGGCTTATGCAAACAGGCTACCTCTCACAGCTAACATAGGTCAAGTGATAGTGGGCCAGGGGGTGCAGGTGGCAGAGCCGGAGATTGGGTCTCAGAGAACCACAGGGAATGGCCAGAGCAGGGGGAGGGGCCAGGATGGGAGGAAGGGAGGGGTAGCTCCAACAGGTCACAGGTTGTATCCCCCCTGCCTGGCCACTGACACAAGGGACCGGAGAGGGAGCACAGGGCGGAAGTGCAGGGCACTGGGCCAGGCTGAGGACCTTCTGCTGCCCTAGGGAGAACCATCCCCAGCCAGTCCCTGGGTGACGGGCCCTCCCCTAGATGCCACTGGTTCACCCCTGCTCTCCCCAAAGTCACGTCCTAGGCACCCCTGCCTTCTGTCACCTCTCCTTCCCTTGCAAAGTGTCAGGTACATGTGCTCACGCCAGGCTCGGCAGCCCCCAGTCTGCTTTCCCGCTCTCTCTTTCAGTCTGTCTCTCTGTTTCTGTCTCTCTGTCTCTGTCTCTACCTCTCTGCCACTCTCTGTCTCCCTCTGTCTCTGTCTCTCTGCTTCCCCGCTCTGTCTCTGTCTTCCCCTCTGTCTCTCACTCTCTGTCTCCCTCCATCTTTCTCTGTCTCTCTCATTTCCTCTGCCTATCTCTTCCTCTCCCTGTCTCTATCGGTCTCCCGGCATGTCCCTCCTGCTAGTGTCTATGTCCAGCTGTTTTCCTCTGGCTATGTGAGGGCAGTGGCGAGTGTGGGGGCATCCCGTGCTGCTCTGCTGTTGGAAGTTCCTTCATCCAGGGCCGAGAATGTGCTTGGGCCAGGGGTAGGAGGCGGGGCGCAGGCAGCCTGCAGTCCCACAGGAACTCGTGCAGGGAAAACTCTGAAGCTGAAGGGCCCACGCACCCACCTTGGCTGTGGGACGGAGAGAAGCCCCACCGGGGGACACCTCCTCCAGGCAGCCCAGCCTGAACCTCTTTTACACGCACTTCCCGGACTTCCACAGCCTCCCCACAGCCCTAGGTCACTGGCCTACGCCCCACCATGCCGGGACCAGACCCCAGGATGCCTCCCACCTGAAAATGGCCTTGAAACACATGCCTTGGTCACACTTAGGACAGACTGCAGGCAGGGCACCAGCCTGGTGCCACAGCCCACCAACAGCATGTGGCCAGGCCAGAGCACAGGCCCACAGACCCACCAGAGCCCTGCTCAATGTCCCTTCCTCAGTGTCAGCCCACAGAGGCTGGTGGCGATGGAAGCAGGAGAGACAGGACAGTGAGACAGACACATAGGGACAGACAATATCAGTGTCCTGTCTCCACAGGATCCTCATGTCTATGAAGTGACCTGGGCCACGCATCCCCTCAGTGTTCTGTCTTTCCACAGTGTCCCCATGTCCACGGTGGGGGGGAACCTGGGCCATGCGTCCCTTCCACATCCTGTCCCTCCATGGCATTCCCGTGTCCACAGGGGGACCTGGGCCACATGTCCCCTCCGCGTCCTGTCTCTCTACAGCATTCCCATGTCAATGTGGGGAACTGGGCCACATGTCACTTCCAGGTCCTATCCTGTCCGTGCCCTGTGCTCCTGCCTTTGGTGCTGTAACTTTCAATTTCTTGGCCCATTTCCAGGCTTGTCAACAGCCTCTGGCAGTCAGGAAGTGGACATTCTCAGAAGAGGATCAGGCATGGTGCCCATTGGGTCTGTGTAGTTATGTTGTGCCAACTATTTGCTTTTCCCTCCATTTAGGCTCAGCTTATGTAAAAGATTCCCAATTGCACAAGAACCTGGCTGCTCTTTCCAGGTGGGTAACTGGGAGTGGGAGGGCCCCAGCCCTTTTTCTTTCGGGCCTTTGAATTGGTAGAAGCTCAGGATCCATCAGGAGGGATCTTCAAGTGACCTTGGAGCTCACAGACCCCAGCAGAGACCCCCCCCAGCCAGCCCTCCTGGTTACCTCCCCGGCCCAAAAGGTCCATCGGGGGTTGGCCCTGGGAGTCAAGGACGCTGCGATACCTACCCCTGCAGCGCTCCCCTTTCTGGGGAGCCTGAACCAGACCCAGCCTCTCCCAAGCCCCTGGCCAGCCCTCCAGCTCTGACCCAGTGAGCTTGACGTCGTGAATTCAGCAGCATTTCCGTGAGTACCCCTCCTCCCCTGTCCCAGCCACCATGCTAGATAGAGCAGTCTGTGTGGCTGCCTAGCCTCCTCCTTGGCTGCACCCAGGGCACATCGGGCCTCCTGTCCACAGCCAAGCCCCTGCTGGGGACATGCACTGGGACATTCTGGGAAGCCTACGGGTCTCAAAAAGCCCCTCTCCCATGAGCATCATCCCCGAAGGCACCCTGCCCAGGATAGACATGTTGTCTCTGAGAGTGGCACCTAGGCCTGGGCAGGCAATCCCAGGAAACTGCCTGCAGGAGGAGGTGGCACACTTGAGTCATTTGTGATGGGAGTTCCACCTGCAGGTGAGAAGGCCAGGAGGGTCCAGGCAGAGTTCCTGGGCCTCGACAGCATGTGAGCCATAGGCAAGGCAGGAACGCTGGCCTCAGGGGTCAGAACATTGTCAGGGGAACAGATGGAGGGGCAGACTTGGGGCAGGTGACCGCCCGAGGAAAGTGAAGTCCAGCCCTAGGTCCAGGCATTAGGGAGAAGGTGGGTAGGGACAAGAAAATGGGGACCAGCCTCACAGTGGAGAAGCTCCAGAGGAGGGTGGGGGTGCCCATGACAGAGCCCCAAGATGGGCTCCTGTGAGGGCACAGCTTCACCCCCCGCCCCCCAGGCTGAGCCCACTGCCCATCTCCAGCATACCCAGGGATGGGAGAGGAGACTCCAGGTGGGAAGAAGCCCCTGATCCGAGGCTGCTCCTAGGGGAACAGGGACGGCTTACCCTGACCCCTGATGGCCAGGCCAGGTGAGTCTTTGTCTCTCTATGTCTGTGTGTGTCTCTGCCTCTGACTCTCTTTGTTTCATTCTCTCTGTCTTTGTCTCTTTTTGTCTCTGTCTTTCTGACTTTGTGTCTGTCTCTGTCTTATTCACTGTCTGTGAGTGTGTGTGTATATGTGTGTGTGTGTCTCTGTGTGTGTCTCTGGGTCTCCCTGGTGGCCTGGGGAGGTCCTGTGGGTGGTGTGACCTGGTTGAGCCTGGTCGGCAGGGGGAGGGGCTCTCCGGCTGGCCCTGGCCTCTTGGGCCTTGGTCTCCCTACCCGTGCATTGAGAAGAGTCATCGGTCCAGGAGAACAGACCTCCTGCCGTCCAGAGGCTGGGGGCCCAGGGCCACATGTATAGGCCAGGACAGTGGGCTGAGGACTCCATCCTAGAACTCTCAGGAGAGCATCAAGCAGGGGGTGGAGCTGACGAGGAAGGGAGGCAGCCTCACATTGCCTCTAACACCCAACCTGAGAGAGCAACCAATCCCCAAGCCGTGACCAGGGCAGCAGGGGCCAGGCAGGGCTCGGGAGCCCAGGACATGCCAGCCTGGCCTGGCCTGTGGTGCCACCAGACCCCCATGCCTGGGTTGTGTTGGTGCTCCTGCCATCCTCTCCTCCAACCCCACTGTGGGCACCAGTGGGGCGGGGATGCCTGATGGTGAGTAAGGAGGGGCTCCCCACACCCCAGGCTGAGGCTGGGGGCTCCAAGGAGACCCAAGACAGTGTGGGGCAGTGGGGGAACTGGAAAACCAGCATACCCCCACATCCTACAGCTCCGAGGAAGACCTGTCCCTCCCTGGAAGGTGGTCCTGACCCATAGCTCTTGAAATTCGAGCCTAAAAGAATCTAGAGCCAGGGCCCGGCCTCTGCTCACAGTCAGGCACCTGGGCACTGCAAACCCCAGGGTGGGACCCTGGCCACCTCGCAGACCCACCCCACACACAGCTGGCTCTGGAGCCCCACCTGGGCCGTTCACAGACTGGCCAGGCCCTGGACGGTGACTGGAAAGGGGCGCCCCTCCTCCCATACAGCCAGACCCCTCAGCCAAGAAGGTGCAGCCCCACGGGCACCACAGGGTACCCCTTGCCCAAAGGCCTCCAGGTGGAAAGGAAACCAACACCTCATGGCAGGAGAGGAGCCCATGCCTGCCTGGGGTGTGGGGGATGCAGCCCCACCCTGGGGTCTTGGAAACATGGACTTACCCTCGGGTCTGGGGGACGTGGCACCACGCAGGAGTCTGAGGGATGTGGCCCCACCCTGGGGTCTGAGGGACACAGCCTCACTCTGGAGTCTGGGGGACATGGCCTACCCTGTGGTCTGGGGGATGTGGCCCTACCCTAGGGTCTGGGAAGTGTGGCCCTTCCCTGGGGTCTGGGGGACATGGCACTGCCCTGGGGTCTTAGGGATGTGGCCCCTCTGGGGTCTGGGGGACACAGCTTCACCCTGGGTTCTGGGGACATGGCCCTGCCCTGGGGTCTGGGGACATGATGTGACCCTACCCAGGGGTCTGGGGAATGTGGCCCGGGGATGTGGCCCCGCCCGGGGGCCTGGAGTACACAGCCTCACCCAGGGGTCTGGGGGATGTAGCCTTACCTTGAGTCTGAAGACACAGCTGTGATCACAAGGCTGGCAGCTCCCAGAGACCTAGTTGAACCCAACCTTGGCTCTGCCCTGGTCTTCTCTGGGCTGTGACCTGAGCATGTCAGGTGGAGGGGTGACCAGAAGCACACAGCTGGCCAGGCGGGCCATTCCCCGTTCCTGCTAGAGCATTCCCAGCCTTGCTCTAGTCTAGACCCAGCTGTTCATGAACCTCCGCCGAGGCCAGGTAGCAGTGTGACATCCCGGCCCCCAGCTGCAGTCCTTCCCAGACTGTCATGGGAACAAGGCGGTTGGACCCTCCCTGACCAGGCAGGCCTCGTGGGACCCCCAGCACTGCTCTGGGTCTGCCAAGGGGACTTTGTGGTCTGGGTGCAGATGGGGTGGGGGTATGCATCCCCACCATGCCACTGGGGCTTGGCACTCAGCCAGTCATCCTCGGTTGGGGGCAGCGGGAGCCAGGGCAGCGGGGGGTTAGCCAGGTGTCAACCAGGGGATCTCCTGGGGTCAGTGGGCACCAGCTGAGGGCAACGTCTCCATGGGGTCCTGGATGGAGGCATGTTCCCTGGAAGGTTCACCGTGGCTTCTGTCTGTGCCTGAGCTCCCAAGAGCATCTGGCCCTCGCATTCCACCAGGGGGATAAGAGGGAGGCTCGCACACGGCACTAGCCCTGGACTGGGGAGGGTCATTGTCCCCTAAGCCTGAGGTGCTGTTCACGGTGGGTGGCTCTGCAGATGCCCCTGTATGACCTGGTGGGCAGCCACCCTTCCTGCTATGAGCCTCAGGCACAGTGCCCACAGCCAGCCCTTCTGCGGGGACCACAGCAGGAGGTCCAGGAGTGGGGCACAGTCCCTGGCAGCTCTTGGACCACCCAACATGGGGTGAGAGGCCCACAAAGCCCTGTCATCTTCACACACAAGGCTGCAGGGACTGGCCTGGGGGCCTGGGCACTCCTCAAGGTCACTCCAAAAGCACCCTGGCTCCGGTCTGTGTGCATCTGGGAGCCTCAGTGCTCCTCCTGGGCTCTGCTCCCTCCTAGGCGTGAAACTGCCAGGGCACCCCGGGCCGCTCCTCCTAGAATCACTGCCCCCGGGGAGCCCCTGCCTCACCTCTCCCTTTAGGGCCATCCCTGGGAGGGGTTTGCCCAGCAACCCCTGGACAGGAGGATTGGGCCTACTGTCTTCTTTTGTTCATGTTGCATTGAGCCACATGCATTGGCCAGTGTGGAAAAGGAGCTGAGAGGCCAAGTCAAGATGGGGTCTCTGGGCCCCTGCCATGCCAGCAGGGTTCCAGCCTCCTCCCAGCCCCATGGTTGCTGATTGGTGGGGGCCTCGAGAAACCAGGATTTCCCAGCTCCCCAGTTCAAGTCATACACTTCGCAGAGATCAGTCCCACTTCCTCTGGGAGGGCGGTGAGGACTCCTGGGAAGATCCTGTCCCACTCCCACCCCAGGCCACAAGCGCCCAGATACCCCCATAAAACCTTCACAACCTCCATGTGGGCCTGGGTTTCATGTTTGTCCTCAGTATGTAGGCCTGGTTATTTGGCACTGAGGACGCCCCTGGGGCCCCATAAATGTCACTGGCCGCGGACATTCAGTACCTATTTCCGCCATTCAGAGCCAGCCACCCTTCCCAGGCCTTCGCTGTGGGCCAGGTCGGGGGACAGCTTGTTGCTCCTTCCCACTTGCTGTGTGATTCCAGGAGCTCTGGGTCTCTCTGGGCCTTCAGGTGGGCCCAGTGGAAAAAGCTGTGCTCCCAGCTGAATGCCCCTGGCAGGACCCAAGCCCACGCTGGAGGCAGGAGACTCAAGCATTGGAAGTACAGGATCCAAATGCCTGGGGGTCTCCAGCTGCCCATAAAGGAGTCACAGTGACACCTTCTGGCTCCATGCCCGCTTCCCTGGGGAAGGGCCCTGTGGCTAGCATGGTGGGCACTGCCTGCCTGCCCTGGCCGAGCTGCACAGGGGACCCACGGCCAGGGAAGCTGACCACGCCATGGACAGATGGGCAGGGCCTGACCCAGCACTGCCCCGGAGGCTCCCAGGAGACTGAAGCTGGAGGGCCCTGGTTTCCATTGCCAGCCACATAAGAGTCCACACCTCCAGCTTCCACATTAACCGAGGCCAAGCAGACAGAAGAGAGGGGAGCCACCAACTCTCAGTGCTAGAACTCCAAGTCCTGCCCAGGCGTGGGCTGCCAAGCCTCCCACCACAGTGGATCCCTTAGGAGGCACTCAGCTCGGCAGCTCATGGGGTTTCCTGTCCCTGTGGCCTGGCCCTGTCCACCATTCTTCAGCCCCAAGGTCCCTCTGGCAACTCAGCTCCCTCACACTGGCTCCACACAGTGCCTCCCTACCTTCCTGGCCTCTGCTCACCCTGCCCACCACCCTCCTTCTCCTCCCTCCTCCTATTCCCTCCTCCTCACTCCCTCTCCCTACTCCCTCCTCCTCCCTCCCTCCTCCTCCCTCACTCCTCCTCCTCCCTCCTCAACCCTTCTCCCTCCCTCCTTCTACTCCTTCCTCCCTCCTCCTACTCCTTCCTCCCTCCTCCTACTCCCTCCTCCCTTCCTGCTCCTCCCTCCTCCCTTCCTTCTTATTCCTCCCTTTCTCTCCTTCCCTCCCACTCTCCTTCCTCCTCCTTTCCTGTTCCTGCCTCTCCCTCTGTCCTCCTCCCTCCTTTTTCCTCCTCCCTCCCTCTTCCTCTTCCCTCCCTCTTCCTCATCCTCCTTCCTTGTTACTCCTCCCTCTCTCTCCCTTTCCCTTCTGCTTCTCCCTTGTCTCCCTCCCTCCTCCTACTTTCCTCCCTCTCCCCTCCCACTCCCTCCCTCCCTCCCTCCTAGAGGCTGCTGTCTTCTGCTACTGTCCTGAGCAGCACAAGACATAACCAGGCCCATGCCCGCTTGTCTTTTCACAATGGCAGGCTTTTACTGATGCTATTTCAATTATAAAAGCCACAAGCTGCAAGGAGTTCCCAGGGAGGCAATGCTCCTTAGTACTTCCCATTCACTGGGTTGTCAGCACCGGCACCCAGGCTCAAGTCACCGCACAGGGCAGTGGTTACTGCATACCACGTGTCAAAGCAAACTTAAGCCCTGTGTAATGGTATAGATTAAGCATTCCACAACCAAGTGACACCTAACAGCAAGAGAAAAGGGAAGGAAAAGGGGTCAAAAATCTGGTCCAAGGAGAGCCACGTGGACAAGCAGCATCCTGGCCTGACCCTAATGGATGTCAGCGTCTTGCAAAGAAGAGACCTTGATATGGGCAGAGACTTGGCCTGTGGATGCTGAGTGCTGACCATGAGTGATAGCAGGATGGCATCTGTTACGATGGCCACCTCGAGCTGGCGAAGCCCTGTTCTTTTTATGGCCAGAGTCCTTGGCAAAGACGGATGGTAAAGAGTGTGCCTGGCTACACCCTTATCTGGTGGGGGGCAGCCTCTGGATTAGGCAAATGTCTGGTCCCTGCTGGCCTGATGCCCTCTCAAGTGCAGGAGGAAGTCTTCCTAAGAGGGAGTGACTATGTGCAGAGTAACCTGCACACCTGTGCAGCTTGTCCCCTGCCCCACCCACGCCCGAGCAAACCATGCCAGCCTCCCCACCAGCATGCCAGGCCCATGCTAGAGACCCTGGCACCTGGACTCCCAGCCATGCCGAGAGAAGCTTGTTCCTTCCAGTCCCTTGCCAAGGGGCTGCCTCACCCATAGCCCACAGTCGCCTCACCAAGGGTGGCCCACAGCTACCTCATCAAGGGTGGCACCCTGCAGGTCCCTAGGCCTCCTTCTAGATGTGGCCAACACCTGTTCTGCCACCTTGGGGGCCACTGGCTCAGAGTTACAGGGACATCAAGGCTGCACTGGCTGTGTGGGGGGTCCCTGCCACTCTGAGTAGACAGGGATTTAATGTGTGGGCCAAGTGCTTCGAAAGTCCCCAAGAGGCTGGGCACAGTGGCTCATGCCTGTAATCCCCAGCATTTTGGGATGCTGAGGCAGGAGGACTGCTTGAGCCTAGGAGTTCGAGAACAGCCTGGACAACATAGTGAGACCCCCCGTCTCTACAGAAAATTAAGTTAACTAGGTGCAGTGGCACACACCTGTGGTCCCATCTACTTGGTAGGCTGAAGTGGGAGGATTGCTTGAGCCCAGGAGTTTGAGGCTGCAGGGAGCTGTGATTGCATCATGGCACTCGAGCCTGGGCAACAGAATGAGACCCTGTCTCAAAAAATTACATAAATAAAATAACAGGACCTAAGACCATGCCATGGGCCCCTACACTTAAAGAATAAACTGTGTTCTAACCGTGTTGCAACGTTAAGACAACTGCAGCAGTTGGCCGGGCGCGGTGGCTCAAGCCTGTAATCCCAGCACTTTGGGAGGCCGAGGCGGGCGGATCACGAGGTCAGCAGATCGAGACCATCCTGGCTAACACGGTGAAACCCCGTCTCTACTAAAAGTACAAAAAACTAGCCGGGCGAGGTGGTGGGCGCCTGTAGTCCCAGCTACTCGGGAGGCTGAGGCAGGAGAATGGTGTGAACCCGGGAGGCGGAGCTTGCAGTGAGCTGAGATCCGGCCACTGCACTCCAGCTTGGGCGACAGAGCGAGACTCCATCTCAAAAAAAAAAAAAAAAAGACAACTGCAGCTTACCCAGCTCACAGTGGCTGACTCTCCGACCCCCTGCTCCACCAGCCATGACGGCAGTGTTCACTGGGCAGGACACTGACTTCAGGAGCTTTCTCCTGATGAGAGACCACGACCATGGGCTGGTCCTGGTCAGTTTACAGAGGCTGTGCACTTGAGCACCTTTGAGTCCTGGAAAGACCTAATTGGAATACATTCACATGTGAAGGCTCCACCCCAAGGTAAGCATGTGTCACATGTCACATGCATGTGTGTTCCATGAACATGTGTGAGGGCCGCCCTCATGGATCTTCATAGCCCTTCTGTAGCCTGTGGAATATGTGTGTTTAGCCCCTGGACTGCACACCCTTCTCCATTCTCTGACTCCTCCCAACCAGCTCCTCCTCATTGTCTGTACTGCCCCTGCACGACTCCCCAGAAGCTGCTCTGGCCACACGCAGCCTGGCCAATGACCTCCAAGGCCAAATCCACCTGCTGAGTTCTTCCTTCATCATGCTCACCGTCAGTCCCCTTGTCCACAGCCTCTTCCACCATTAGAATGACTTTCAGAAAACCAAAACTAAACAGTATTGACTGGTGTCATGTATTTATAAAAATCAAGCAAAATATAAATGCACCATGAGAGTAAAACACGACCCCAGATTCCTTCCCTGAGAAGTAAACTGTGCTAACCCTATGTGAAATTTAATCCAGCCCTCCCCCATGCATTCTGTAGGATCCTGGGGTTAACATACAGGCCAAGAGACTTACAGTTTATTTAATTGTAGGGCCACCTTAAATGAATAGTGTTGACTGTAAATATGTTCTTTAAATTATGGGAAGGAAGGAAGGAGAAAGAAAGAGAGAAAGAGGAAAAAAGAAAAAGGAAGAAGAGAGGGAGGGGGAAAGAAGAGAAAGAGAGGAAGAAAAGAAATAAAAGAAGGAAAAGAAAAAAGAGGTGGGGGGAGGAATGAAGGAGAAAAAAGAAAATATGAAAGGAAAAATGAAAAAAGAAGGAAGGGAGGGAAAGAAAAAGAAAACCAAGGAAAAAGGGAAAGAAGAAAGAAAGAAGGGAGAGAGGAGGTAGGGAGGAGGGGAGGGAGGGAGAAGGGAAGAAGGAAGGGAGGAGGGGAGGAAGGAGGGAAGGAACGAGGGAGGGAAGGAAGGAGGGGAGGAAGGATGGGAGGGAGGAAGGATGCGAGGGAGGAGGGAAGGAGAGAAGGAAGGAGGGGAAGAGGGAAGTAAGAGGAGAGGAAGGGGGGAAGGAAGGAGGGGAGGAGGGAAGGGAGGA
>NW_016807824.1:49727-83087 GCF_001698545.2 Rhinopithecus bieti
GAGGAGGGAAGGGGAAGGCAGGAAGGAAGGGAGGAGGGGGGAAGAGGGAGGGGAGGAGGGAAGGAAGGAGGGAAGGAAGGAGGGGAGGAAGGAGAGGAGGAAGGAAGAGAGAAAGGAAGGAGGGGAGGAGGAAGGGGAGGAGGGAATGAAGGAGGGGAGTAAAGAGGGGAGGAGGGAAGGAAGGAGGGGAGAAAGGAAGGGAGGAGGGAAGGAAGGAGAGGAGGAGGGAAGGAAGGAGGGGAAAAAGAAGGGAGAAAGGAAGGGAGGAGGGGAGGGAGGAGGCAGGAGGTGAGGGAGGAGGGAAGGAAGAAGGGGAGGAAGGAGGGGAGGAAGGAGGGCAGGAAGAAAGGGAGGAGTGAAGGGAGGAGAGGGGAAGGAGGGAGGCAAGGCAGGCAAGTGAGGAGATTATCAGGAAGGATCACCGAGGGACCCTGAGACAAATCTTTAACATGTCAGATACGTGTTGTTAAACAATCCTTCTTCTGGCTGGTGGGGGTGGCTCATGCCTGTAATCCTAGCACTTTGGGAGGCCAAGGTAGGTGGATTACGACGTCAGGAGTTCAAGGCCAGCCTGGCCAACATGGTGAAACTCCGTCTCTACTAAAAATATAAAAATTAGTCGGGCATGGTGGTGCCTGTAATCTCAGGTCCTCGGGAGGCTGAGGCAAGAGAATCGCTTCAACCCGGAAGGCAGAGGTTGCAGCGAGCCAAGATCACACCACTGCACTCCAGCCTGGGTAACAGAGCAAGACTCCGTCTCGAGGCGGGGTGGGGGGAGGGAATCCTTCTTCCATTAAAATAAATGGGAGGATAGGAGCCAAGATAGGAGCCTTTCAGCCCATGCTGGAGGCTCCTGCTGCAAGCAGCCCAGCCCCAGGAGTCATTGTGCTGGGGGACTGTGACGCTGAGAGGTTTCTGCTCCGTTCCTCCGGGGTTCAGTCCTCGGGGGATGGTAAGTGGGCTCTGACTCACCCACCCTCAGCCCAGCCTCCTCCCTAGATGTCTCCACGTTGAGGTCTTTATTTTTATCTTAACAAAAGGACCTGCTTTGTTTGCTTGGTTTTGTTTTGCACAGAGACTCACACAGACTGGCTGTCAGGCCATGGCTATCCCTGCCTCTCTACCTCCCTGCCCTGGCTGCAGGGCCAGCCCTGCTGCAGCTGCCGCCTGATTCCCTTCCTCACCACCCAGAGGAGCTGCTCCTTGGGACCTCCAGAATTCCTCTCCTTGGTTTGTTCTCTTGTTTTGTGAAGCACACCCTCAAATAGTTGACTGTAAAAGATGTGAGGGTGGTGAACTTTTCTGGAATTTGCCTGCCTGAAAATGTCTTTATTCTTGTTTTTTAAAAGTAAGTCTGGCTAGGTGTGGACATCTAGGTTGCAAATGACCCTCCCTACAAGTTTGCAAGGGGCTGCTGCATTTCAGCCCAGCATCCCTGCTGCAGATGACAGGCCTAATACTCCAGGCTTGATGTGCACATCAGTTAGGAACAACTTGGGTGGCAGATGACAGAAAACAGCCAACTCTAGCTTAAACAAACACACTTTCATTTGTTTTAAATCACACACACAACAAAAGCTAGGATTTGGCCTGGTGTGTTGGTTCATGCCTATAATCCCAGCACTTTGGGAGGTTGAGATGGGAGGATCACTTGAGCCCAGGTGTTTGAGATCAGCGTGGGTAACATGGTACGACCCAGTCTCTACCAAAAACACAAAAATGAGCTGGGCATGGTGGTGTCTGCTGTCTTTATAAAGCTCATATAAAGCTGGTGCCTGTGGTCCCAGCTATTTGGGAGGCTGAGGTGGGAAAACAGTTTGAACCTAGGAGGTTGAGGCTGTAGTGAGTCAAGCCCTCACCACTGCACTCCAGCCTGGGCGACAGAGCCAGAACCTGTCTCAAAAAACAAAATAAAACAAACCTAGGGTTCATATGAGAGCACCACGAGGTCACTGGAGCCTTTTGTATTTTTGCTCTGTCATCCTTAATGGTTCGCTTCCCTACTCATGATCTCAAAACGGCTGCGGTGACTCCACCATCACATCCCGTGTCCTATGCAGGAAATGGATGCAAGGGAAAATATGTGCTGAGCAAAATGGGCATGCTTTCAGCAAAGCTTTGCCTGCTTGCTGGAGAAGAGACCTTCTCGCTGTAGGAATTTATCATGACATCTCATTGGCTAAAACGGTGTCAAGTGCGCACCATAGATTCTCCTACAGCCAAGGAAAAGTTGACCTATTTTTTTCTCACTAGATTTCTTGGAATTTATATTTCCAATTTTTATTGGAAATAATTACTTCATTGGCCATAGTTTTGTTTTCAGTAGTTTACTTTTTTGTTTTATTGTTCCTTTTTCATAGATCATTTTCTTTTCTTCTTCTTTTCTTTTCTTGAGACAGATTTCACTCATGTTGCCCAAGCTGGAGTGATTTGGCAATGGTGTGATTTCAGCTCACCACAACCTCTGCCTCCCAGGTTCAAGTGATTCTCCTGCTTCAGCCTCCCGAGTAGCTGGGACTACAGGCATGCACCCAACCATGCCTGGCTAATTTTATATTTGTAGAAGAGACAGGGTTTCTCCATGTTGGTCAGGCTGGTCGCAAACTCCCAACCTCAGGTGATCCGCCCGCCTCGGCCTCCCAAAGTGCTGGGATTACAGGCATGAGCCACTGCACCTGGCAGATGATTTTCTTTCTTTTCTCCCTCCCTCTTCCTTCCTTCCTTCTTTCCTTCTTTCCTTCCTTCCTTCCTTTTCTTTTCTTCCCTTCTTCCCTTTTTTGAGACAGAGTAATGGCATGATCTTGGCTCACTGCAACCTCACGTCAACCTTCTGGGTTCAAGCGATTCTTCCACCTCAGCCTCCCAAGTGACTGGGACTAGCAGCACCCAGCACCTGTAATTTTTAAAATTTTTTTTGCAGAGAAAAGGTCTTGCTATGTTGCCCAGGCTGGTCTTGAACTCCTGGACTCAAGCAATCCTCTGGCCTCGGTCTCCCAAAGTGCTGTGATTACAGGTGTGAGCCAATGCCCCAGATGGTATTTTTTTCCCCCAGGTTTTCCTAATGATACTTACTAGAGTTTATTTAGAACTCTTGTCTGTGCCCTGGATTATTTGTTTCTTTCAGCATCATTTTTTGCTCTGTCTCCCTGCAGCACCCACATTGATTCTGGGGACACATAATCAGACCACATCTCATTTCTGCCTCAAACCCCTGACCTCCAGAAAGCAAGGAAGTCCTCAGAGACTCAAAGAATCACAATGGCATTGCATTGAAACAGAAGGAAGGACCCATGCATCTTTAGCAATACTAAAAATCAAACACAAATAAGGGAGGGAGAGTTTTCTTTCCTGAATGATGACATCTCATCGGTGTAGCAGGGGAAACAGAACGAGAGAGCTTGAAGTGCTGATGTCAGGACTGAAGCAGGAGCATCCGTGGGGCCCAGGAGCATCGCCATTCAAGGGCAGCTAACTCTTCACCTACGGAAGCAGGCAGTCCCTGAGGACGAGGCACGGCCTTGACTGGAGACTGGATTCAGGAAACACAAAAAACAAGAGCAGCTCAAAGGAGCACCATGGGAGGGAGGATAGGACAGGACAGTGCAAGCGCTGTGGGCCCCAGCCCATCCAGTCACACTGTCACATATGAAAGGAGAATGCCGATTCGCCTACAGTACCAGATGCCTACAACTTCCTCTCTAAGGGGCCAAAAGCAAAAGACATGCATCTTGTTTTTAGAGACAGAAGAGAAGAGAGATCAAATGACTACAGCTCATCCTGGAACAACGTGGAGGTTAGGGGCGCCAGCCCCCATGTAATTGAAAATCCCCACATAAGTTTTGACTTCCCTGGAACCGAACTGCTAACAGCCTCCTGCTGACTGGAAGCCTTAAGGAGAACATGAACAGGTGATTAGCAGGCATTCTGCATTATCTGTGTCACATACTGTGTTCGCACAATACAGCAAGCTAGAGTCTAGAAACCTTAGTGGGCAAATCCCAAGGAAGAGAAAACGTACTTCCTCTTCCCTGCATGGAAGGGATCCTCCTAAAGGCCTTTGTCTTCCTGATCTTCATGCTGCAAGGCTGAGGAGGAGGGAGGGGACTTGGCCTCACTGTCTCAGGGGTGGCAAAGGCAGGAGAAAATCCACATGGAAGGGGCCCACACAGGGCAAACCCGTGCTGTTCAAGGGCCAGCTGTAAATGTGAACAGTTGCTGAATCCCGATGCAGGACACTGGCCGCCATGGCAGACAGTCCCTCAGGCATCCTGTGACCCCTGCGTCCCAGGCTCCTGCCCTGACCTGCTTCCTGCCCAGCAGAGCACAGTAGCGGCGCCTGCCCCATCCCACCCTACCCAACCCTGTTGGCAGCTCCACAGACTTCAAGGCCCCTCCTTCCAGCAGACTTTCTCCATCACCCCCACCTTGGGAAGCGGAGGAAGCGCCCTTCAGAGAGGCCCTCATGGCAGGGAGCTGAGGATGGCCTCCGGGGACAGCTCCCAAGGACCCAGGTCCTCCCTCTGACAGGGCACGGTGCCTGGAAGCAGAACCTGCCCCAGGCGAGCCTCAGGTGAGACCCTGGCCCTGGCTGACACCACATCCTCAAGAGACCCCGGGTCTGAGGCCCCAGTCACCTGAAATGGGTGCTGATAAGCCTGTGTAGGTGAAAACCCATGCATGTGCACTCACCTGTAACCCAGCCCTGGACAGATCCAGGGCACCTGTGAGAGCCAGTGCTCCCTTCCACAGCTTAGGACTTGCTGCAGAAGGCAGGGAGGACTAGCTGCAGAGCTAAGGCCACCCCTGGAGGCCTGGCCTGGGACACGCCCCACCCCAGCCGCTTCCCCTGTCTCTTCCCTCCTCTCCCTCTTCCTCTTTTAACTCCCCTCCTCCATCCTCTCCTCTCTCTCCTCTCCCCTCCTCCTCTCCCCTCCCTCCCTGCTGGGGAGGCCTCAGCCTCTGGCTGGTAAGCACAGCAGGAGCCCCCAGCTGTTGCCATGGACATGGGCCCAACACAAACACAGGATGCTAGGCTCCCCTGCCAGCCCTGGACCCCCCACCTCCAGTCTGGCCCTGTGCAGGGTTGGGTGGGCAGATGAAGTCATTGCCATGGGAGCCCCCTCTGCAGGGCTTCAGGGGGAGTGTTTATTTGGTCTTGTTTCCCTGGCAATCTCCTGGACCCCTGTTCCACTCCGTCCACCATCCACAGGGGCATTCCAGCAAAGCCGCACAGCCAGGCCCCGCTGACCCTGGTGCCTACACCAGCCCCTCCACCTGGCCTGGCCAGCCCCACAGCAGACCCCTGCCCAGAATCCCAGGCTATCAGACAGGGGCTGCCTCCTAAGGGGTGGATGGGGAAACTAAGGCCCTGGAGCCCGGCAGAGGCAGGACCAGGCAAGGCCAGGACTCTGGTCCCCAGCCTAGGCCCTCTGCAACCCCCAGCAGTGTCCTGTTCTTTCCCGATCAGCCCCCTGGGCCTGGCTGACCTAAGGCCACCTCCAGGGAGGTGACAGCTCTGCCCAGGATCTGCTCCTCCTGGGCCAGCCAGCCGCTGTATGCACTGGGCAGTGGGCGGGAGGGGCTTCCGAGGAGCACAGAGGCTGCAGAGAGAGCGAGCCCAGTGGGACTTAGAGGAGCAGGGGCTCTGGTGCATGTCAGGGGCACCAAGAAGATAGGCAGCATGGTCGGGGGACAAGATGCAGGACAGCTCGAGGCCACCCCCTTGTGAACAGCCACCCCTGGCCCCAGGATGAGGCCCACCCATGTGAACAGGCCCCGGGAACAGAGTGTGCATGCAGACAAGGTGAACCCCTGGGACCCCAGGCCCCAATGCAGGGGCTGCGGCCTGTGTAGCCAGATGGGGCAGGGAGTGAGTCTGAGCCTCCCACACCTCCAGACTCCTGCATCCCGGGGCCTCCTGGGCCACCTCCTTCTACCCTGACAGCAGCTGCCTCATGAGCTGGCCCTAGAGCACCTGCATGTGCAGCCAGACCCCATGGAGGCAGTGAGGACATCATCCTGGGGTCCCTAACAGTTCCCAAGGTCCATGGCACAGGAAGGGCAACACAGGACCCCACCACGGCCTGTCTGGGCTCTGGGGCACCAGACTCACTCTTTGCACCTTCCCCTCCTCCTCCTTGTCCCTCCTCTTCCCTCCTCTCCTTCGCCTCCTCCCCTACTCCTTCTCCCACCCTTCCCCCTCCTCCTCTCCACCTTCTCCCTCCGTCTCTGAAGTCAGTCTGGAAGGCCAGGCAGGATCCCACCCAAACCTTCCTGCTGTACACCCCAGGTCCTTCTGAGACATTACCTAACCGCGCCTTCTTACCTAATCCCCTAGCCATCCCCTGCCATGCCTGGAGGGGAGCCAGATGCCTGCCACCGCCCCAGCCGCCTGGGCCCAGCCAGCCTGGGCTCAAGCCTGGGCTTGCCTCTGGCCACCTGTGTGTCCTGGACTTGTCTCCCACCTGTGAATGGCACCTGAGACTGCTCAGCTAAAGTAGCTCCATGCCCTGTGGGCCCTGCTTTCCTCACCCCCGCAAGCCAAGATGGGGATGCCCTGTCGTCCAGAAACTGCCCAGGAGCATCTGACCTGTGCTCGAGCAGGTGAGGAAGCACCTTGCGGATTCCAAGGTGTCTCCACTCACCTGGTGGATGTCGTTGGATAGGGTGGGCCCAGGGCCAGTGGGAGCTTGTCAGCTGGAGGAGACCAGAGTGGGGATAGGGGCCAGGCCTCAATCACCCAGGAAAGGCGAAGTAGGAGACTAGAAAGGAGATGAGCTATGGCTCAGCACACACCTACAGCACTCAAGCACACGTGTGCATGCAGAGACACATGCATGATACAGACACATGGACATGTGCATGCATGTGCACCTACCCACATGGACACACACATGTGCACATGCATGCCCATGCACCTGTGTGCAGAGACACACATGACAGACTTATGGGCACATGTATGAACACATATGAATGTAGCTGCATGACTCCAGCCACCTATATGCACATATACATGCACTCACCCATGTAGACAGATACACAGACCCAGCCATACATACATACATGAAGAGACACAGACACAGATGCATAGGCCTAGCCATATGCATGGATGCATGCAGACACACAAAAGATACACACATGTATGCACATGCATGCACAGACACCAGTGCATGGAACCAGCCACACACATACATGCAGACACACTCAAGACACACATGCACACCCGGACACAAATGCATGGACTTAGCCACATATATGCATGTACACATGTGGACACATGCACAGACCCAGCCACATATATGCATGGAGACACATGCACAACACACACACACACATGTTCACATGTAGACAACACAAACCCAGCCACACAAACATGCATGCTTGCATATAAATGCACACAGACATGTGGACACATACAACACACATGCACACACACATAATACCTACAGACACAGATGCACTGACGTACAGACCTACACGAATCCAACCTCACACACACACATGTGCAGATGCAGACCAGACACACAGAGCATCCACCATACACAGGGGACCCCAGCCCAAACAACTGGACCCAGGACAAAGCGGGAGGGTTGGCTGTGCACAATGGCCTGTCCAGCCAGTCCACCCACCAGTGACTTCTCTCCTCAGCAGCCTGCATCCGGGTTGAATTTAGCTATGGTTTCACTGCTGTCACTCAGAAGAATGGTCTCATTCAGGCCACCTGCTCCCTGGCTGGACAGCTCACATCCCTCTCCTGCCTGGGCTCAGAGGCCCAAGCCCCCAACCACCCTGCCTTCCAGAGGCCTGTCCCTCCAGGCAGAGCAATCCAGCGTGGCTTCACCTGGCAGCGGCCAGAGGCTGAGGGCCAGGGACCGGCACCGGAAGCCCCCACCGGCCTCTTAGGAAGAGCTGAGGCCATGGGTCTGGAAAGGAAGCCTGGACTGTTCCCATCAGGGAGATAATCCCACATTCCTCAGTGGGCAGCCCCTTCCTCCCCGGTGCTGTGGTGGCCGTGGACCTGGATGTCTGGGAGGGCACAGACCAGACACAAGGTGGCAGGAGAGGGACAGGCAGGGTCTGGAGGGGCCAGTGAGGGGTTTCCAGCAGGGCATGTTGCAGTGGTGGGGCACCCACGATGTGGGCTCAGAAGGGTGATGGAGATGAGGGGAAGGTGAGGACTATGGGCTGGGAACTGGCTCCGAGTCAGGGAGATGAGGGGCTGTGCCCAGAAGACCCCCAGAAGCAGGGCTAGGGGATGATGAGGCTCTGCTGGGGACCCAGCACTACGAGAGTGAGAGGCCTCCTTCAGCTAGAGGCTGTGGGCAGGAGTGGGATGGAGCTAGGCATCTGAGAAGACAGGGCTGGACAGAACTTCCTGTGGCATCCCAGGCTCTCCAGCCTGGACACGGGAAGCACAGAGACCAGAGATAGCTGGGGCCACACACGCAGCCCGGAGATGCCTGCCCAACAAGGGTGTCCAATGTGGCTGGGAGACGGCTTCTCCCCCAGGGTTCCTTCTTAGGTCTTCCTCCTCCCAACGGTCCTCCCCTTCCCCAGATCCTCCACCCCAGGGCCCTCCTTCTCCCCAGGGTCCTCCTCCTCCTTCCCAGGGCCTTCCTCCTCCCAAGGTCCTCCTCTTCCTCAGTGCTGTCCTTCTCAGGTCCTCCTTCTTCCCAGAGTTCTCCTCCTCCCCAAGGCCCTTCTCTTCCCCAGGGTTTCCCTCCCCAGGGGCCTCATCTTTCCCAGGGTCCTCCTCCTCCCCAAGTCCTCTTCCCCAGGGCCCTCCTCTTCCCCAGGGTCCTCTTCCTCCCCAGGGCCCTCCCCTTCCACAGGGTCCTCCTCCTCCCCAAAGTCCTCTTCCCCAGGGCCCTTCTCCTCCCCAGGTCCTCCTCTTCCCCAGGCCATCCTCCCCAGGGTCCTCCTCCTCTCCAGGGTCCTCCTCCTTCTCAGGGTGCTCCTTCTCCTGAGGGCCCTCCTCCCCAGAGTCGTCCTCCTCCCCAGGTCTTCCTCCTCCCCAGGGTCCTCCTCTGTGCATACCCCTTCTCCCCAAAACCTCCCCCTTCCTCCTCCTCCCTGGTCCTTCCTCCTCCTCCCTGGTCCCGCCTCCCAATTTCTCCTCCTTCCCAGGCACACCTCCCCGAGTCCACCTCCTCTCCAACCCTCCTTCCTTGTCCTCCTCCTCCCAGAGGCCAACTCCTAGGCCTCTTCCTAAGGCCCTCCTCCTCGTCTCAGGCCTACAGAAGTCCCTGTGAAGGCAGCAGACTGAGATGAGGCTATAATTTAAAATACATTTATTTAGTGTTTCCATTTGTTTCTGGTTCTGTGACACAAAGCTGTTAAATAAATACATTCTCCACAGTCCCTCTGGGACAGGCCACACAGATGAGGTAGAGAAATCATTGCACGCACGGAGACTCAGAGCACAGACAGGGCCCCTCCCACCCACCCACGCCTGGCCAGAGGCCACCTGGGGGTCCAGGTCCCTTGTGGTGGGGCCCGGTGCGGAGAAGGTGGCTGGGATCCCCTGGCCAAGGAGCGGGCTGAACCCCTCCCAACAGCCCTTTCTCCTCTACTGCCCCTCGGAAGAGAAGCGCATGAAACAGGAGGCTCCGGCTGAGCGGCCTCTTCATCCAGCAAGACATTCGAATATATATTTGTATAGAAACCAACCAGCTAGCAGACATTTTTGGTCTGCCTTGTTTAAAAAAATACTTTTCTGAATATTTATGACATAGAGCTAAATGTGTTATTTGATTAAACATAAAAACCTTCCTCTGACTTGATGCCCTTCGTAGACCCAATAGTGACTGAGTAACAGTCTTGTCACGTCATAAGGGTGTGGCCAGCTATGCTGCTCAGGGTCCGGTGGATGTGGACACTGCAGAGGGCAGGGGCTACCACCCCTATCCCTTCTAGCCAGGCCTCCACGAGACCAAGGACAAACCCAGCGTCTTGCACCCATACTGCGGTCTGGGGATGCAGCTGCAGGCACGTGTTGGGGTGCTCTCTGAACCACAGGAGAATAAACGTTCTCATGTACTATAACACAGGGATGGCGGAGACCCACAGCAACATAAATAGGTTTTCTTTTAAAAACACAGATCCCCCAGCTTTCTGGAGACCCATGGGACTCTGAGACACCCATTCACTCAGTAGTTCCTGTGTCCATACCGGCCACCCACCCAGAACCCAGCCCACAACCATCAGGACACCCACAAGATGGAGCCCAGGGCGAGAGGCTCTGGAACCTAAGGCACCACTATGCCACTGACAGCACAGCACGGCCAAGGTGACCAAGCCAGTGCGCGTGCGCACACACACACACACACTGACCACGCCAGCATGCATTTACACAACACACGCTTATGCACATTGACTACGCCAGCACACACGCACTCACAACACACACACACGGATGCACACTGACCATGCCAGCACACACACTCTCACAACACACACACACTATACCCTCAAACCAAGCCAGGTCAGTGCAGGTCACCCTGTCCCCAGCACACACAACAGCAGGGCCATAACGCATGACATTCCATGGCCAGATGCGAGCCCAAGACTGCCTCTACCGGCATCTGTCCCAATCTGTCCCCCAGTGACACAGAGCAAGCAGCTTCCTCATGACATGACATGAACCAATCAAAGGGCTGCCCTGCCCCCTCACCATACCCACCCCTCCCTACCACCCCCAGCCTGAGAATCTGCACTGAGCCGCCTGGAGGCCGAGCCGTCTGCCCACAGGGTGCGGGCAGGGGCCGCCGGCTGACCCACCATGTGGCAGTGGCTGGCTGGCATGGAGCAGGGGGAGCTGGCTTCCAGAAGCCCGACGGGCTGTGGCCAGACGCAGGTCACTGTATTTCCTTAACTACACACAGCTATCTCCATTTAGTGGTTTCAAACGACTAAGCAGATCAGAGGCAGGGTTAGGAGGGAACATGTCAGGGACGGAAGGTGGGGCCCTCCTAGATTGGGGCTTGGTCGAGAGCAGGGAGCTGCAGCTGGGGAGGTGGCAGGGATGGAGAAAATAATAATTATTATATTAGTTAAATAATCATAATAATTTAAAAGTCACTGATATTTACTCCAAAGAGAAGTGCTCAACGTCAGAGGTCGGCAGTGTCCTCCGAGCCTGGGCATCTGCACGGCCGGGCCCTGGGAGTGCAGAACAGGCTGCGTCCTCTTCTAGTGGTTTGAGTCTCTGAAGACAGTGCTGGTGTTGGGGCAGCCTGGGCCAGGCCAGTCCCCAACGGGTGGCCCACATGGAGGCCACACGGTCACCAAGGTGCACCTGCTACCCATGCCTCAGAGGAGGTGGGGAGGGAAAGCCAATAGACTGGCATGGGGAGCCACTTTCCAGGGACTGGCGTGTTAGGGATGGGAGAAAGCTCAGAAAGCATTGGTGCAATGCTCTCGGGTCAGAGGGAGGAAGCTGAGGACCAGGGCACAAGCAAAGAGGTTGCACACGCCAGACCAGAACCAACTCCTGCCTCTGGGTCCTGGAGAGGGGGAGACACAGGGCTTGGACAGTCAACCCAGAAGACCCCCGGCATCCTGCTCCAGCTGTACGCCCCAATGTGCTAGAAAAGCCCCTCAGTCCTTGCAGGTGTAGACTCCTCACACTGCGTGCATGGCCCTCACCCTGCACAGCAGGGTTGGCCAGGCCCAGGGACTCGTCCCTTGCAGGTGTAGACCTTCTCGCACTGTGTGCAATGCCTGCACTCTGAGCAGCGGGGCTGACTGGGCCCAGAGTCTCAGCCCTTGCAGGTGTATACTCCTCACACCATGTGAAATGCCTGCGCCATGTGCAGCAGGGCTGGCTGGGCCCAGGGATTCAGCCTTTGCAGGTGTAGGCCCATTCATGCTCTGTGCAATGCCTGCACCCCATGCAGCTGGGACTGAGCCCAGGGACTCAGCCCATGCAGGTGTAGACCCATTCACACTGTGTGCAATGCCTGTACCCCATGCAGCTGGGCTGCTCAAGCCCAGGGACTCGGCCTGTGCAGGTGTAGACCCTTCACACCGTGTGCAATGCCTGCACCCTGTGCAGCAGGGCTGGCAGGGCCTGGGAACTCAGCCCTTGCAGGTGTAGACCTCCTCACGCTGTGTGCACTGCCTGCACTCCACATAGCAGCACCAACGCACCTGGCACTGGCAGGGCCTTGTCACCACCCGGCTCTGTGTGTTATGGCCGCGGCCGCAGCAGATGCTCTCGCAGTTCTTCTCGCGGTGGCACCTACGGCCAGCGGTGCCCGGGGAGAAGCGGCCGGCCAGGCAGAAGCTAGGCGAGTCGTCCAGGTGCACCAGCTCTGGAGTGCGGGGTAGCGGGTCACTGCCGCCCGCCCCCGAGGCACGGCCCCGTGGTGGGGAAATGGCGCCTGCCTCGCCTGCAGCTTCGTTGGTGGTGCTGCCCACCTTGAGTGCTGTCTCATACTTGTGCTTCAGGTGCTTGCCCACCTCATGGAAGGGCGCCAGCTGCCGCCAGCAGGTCCGCACCGTGCATGAGCCTGACACGCCGTGGCACTTGCAGGTGGTCTCCACCCCAGCCTTGATCACCTGGCAGGAGGGCATGGGAGGGAGGGCAGTGTGAGGGCTGTGCAGTGAGCAGACCCTGCCCTTGATCCCCAGAGGGACCCCGCACCCCCACCCAAACCCAGGCCCAGGCCCAGGCCCAGCCAGCGGGCATTGCCACTGCACATCTCACACCCAGCTCAGTCTCCTGGCTCATGGGGCTGTCCTACCTCCTCCAGGCTGCTGACTGCCCAGGACAGAGACTCGAGGGCTGGCACCTCAGCCCCCAGGGTGGCCACCCTTGCACCTCCACAAGGGGAGGCTCCTGCCTGATGTCCACCCTGAATCGGGGGCTGCCCTGAGCAGGGGCTGGACCTTCTGCCCCCATGCCCATAATCCCAGTCCTGCCAGGACTTCATATCTGCTCTCAGCACACAGCTTGCTGGACAGGTGAGGACAAGCGTGACCTCATCTAGTGGTGTACGTCTGAGCTGACTGCGACCTCCCTACCCCTAGTATCAGGAACCAGGTGCTACTGCACATGCAGATGCAACCCCCAGCCCACCGTTGCTGAGGGTCAGCATGCTGGGAGGCCAGTGAAGGCACTGCAGGAGCAGGGAGGCCCACGCTGCGGGAGAGAGGGGCTCCTGGGGAAGAGAGAGCTCCTTATACCGTGAGAGAGAGTCCAGGCTGGCCCCAGAGCGAGATGCACCCCTCACCCACAGCAGGGAGGGCCAGGCACCCACAATCTATACTGGGAGCTGCCACAGAAGCCTGGCTGGGCCTGTCCCCTCCCAGGACTTAGGGCCCCACCTGCAAAGACAGGCCTGGTGGGGAGGTCCCTTCCCAGGTGGGACCTGAGCCAGGTGGCTCTGCTCCCACGCCAGCAGCCCCCAGGAGGGCCGGCTCAAGGAGGATTAAGAAATGCAGCCACCTCTGGCCCGGCAACCGTAGTCACATTTAATGATGTTTTGCAGAGAAACTCGGACCAATTTAATTAAAATGTTGGTGACCCAGGCTCTGTGGAGCTAATGGAGCACCCTTCATGTTCCGACTTCTCATTAATCTCTTACAAAGCAGTGAAGAGGGAAAGGGGGGGTCATACACAAAGGAAAAGAAAGGGCCTTGCTTGGGGCTTGAATCTGCCTTCAAAGGCTGTCCCCTGCCCAAGAAGGTGGAAGGAGGCACAAGAGGCCCAAACAGGGGAGGCTGATCCTTTAGTAAGTGGGTGATTGGGTACTCTGACTTCTCAATCAAGTGGGGCTCAGAGCAGGGCTGGCTCTCATTACCTCACCCCTCCCCAGGCTGGGGCTCTATATTCCCAGCCTGCCTGGCAAATGTGAAGATGAGGGCAGGAGGCAGAAATGTCCCTCAGCTTCCAACAGAGGTGTCAACCCTGCCCATCCCTGTTCAGGAACTGTAGAGATGCTGGGGGCTCTGTGCAGAGTGGGGTTACAGGTCCAGCCCGGACTCCCCCAGACATGTGGACCTCGGCACTGACAGGCTGCAGGTGGCATGAAGGATGACCAGAGAGCTGGGGACACCCTGGGCCAGCCACCCCAATAGCCAGTGGCCCCTGGAAGGGCTCAGGAGAGAGCCCTTTTACCTTGATGTCTTTAGGTCGGGATTCTGTCTCTCAGAATAGAGGCCTGGCCACAGAGAGGGCTGGTGGGGCAGAATGAGACTCCCCTGACTCAGGTGATTCCATACCCCTAACCCTTCCCTGGGACCCCCTGCCCACCGTGCCTCCCACCTTGGTCTGTAAGGGTCACGTTTTCCTCCCACCGGTCTTGCTGACAAGCCTGCCAGCTGGCTGACAGGTGGGGCCCACAGTGCCATGATCCTGGTTAGACCGCCTAACCAAGGAGACCCTCCTGGAGGCCCCACAGGGACCGTGGGGGCCCCTCTGCAGGCAGACATGGCTAGTGCTCCGTTTGGTGGGTAGGAAGCCTTATGGGCATGAGAGGCTCCAGGACCATGGCTGGTACTGCACGGCCTCCACCCTCCTGCTGGGGGCCACTCCACTGTGTGCCTGCTCGCCCTGCTGCAGCCCCGACCCCAGCCCTGCACCCCACCCCTACCCCCCTGGCCCTCCTTCCTACCCCGCCAGCCCCATGCCCTGCCCCACTTACCTTCACACCCACGAGGTTGTTGTGGAAGTCCACACGGGCTCGCAGATCCTTGCTTGACCGTCTGCCCAGGAACTCCTTGACGAACTTGCTGCTGTACTTGAGGTTGTCTCCGCAGCCCCCCCACTGCCAGGCCTCACGGTTCTCCAGGTCGGGCGCCTCATCGCAGGTACAGCGCTCCATGCGGCCTGCGCTGCATGCCTTGGCCAGTGCGTGCGTCAGGCCAGCCGAGGAGATGGCATAGAGGAAGGCAGTCTCCTTGAAGCCTGGGATTGGCAAGGGCTGGTCAGTGAGCCCAGGCTGCCCAGAGTTCCCCCTTCACTGTCCTGCAGTCAAACCACCCCAAGAGTATGAATCCCACGTGGGGGCCCAGAGCATCTTTACTGGTGCTGCACTCGGGACAGGGTGTGGGTGTGCCCTGGGCACAGGGTAGGAAGTGCCTAGGTGTCTCCCAGGCGCAGAGCTGGCTGGGAGGAGAAACCAGAGCCTGCCATGGCCATGGCTCCAGCTCCGTGGTCAGTCTCCATCAGGGTCTCAAACCTCCCAGCCTCACCATGGGGCCATTGGAAACTCCTGCCTGCCCTAGGCCTTGGGTCCCCAGTTTTTACACAAGCTAGTGCAGTACGGTGGCACACGGCTACAGCCCCAGCTACTCCAGAAGCTGAAGTGGGAGGGTTGCTGAAATAGGCGGTGGAGAGCCCCTGGGAGGGGGCAGGAGGAGGCCGAGGTGGGAGGGTGGCTGAAATAAGGTGGTGGAGAGCCCTCATGAGGGTGGGAGGGCAGGAGGAGAGAATCTGCACAGGCAGAGCCCCCTGGGCACTGGGCCATCTGGCAGGAGTCGAGGTCTGTCAGGGCAGCACCGGGCAGCCTGGGGCCCCGTCAAAGGCGGAGTCAGCACACCCTGGCCACCAGCAACGACCATGCCTGTGCCTAAAGCAGGGCAGGGCAGGCAGCACTCAGGGAGGTCCAGGGGCTGCCCTTTCCAGGGCCTAGGCCCAGGAGCTCTGGGTAGGCTGGGCCCAGTGTCCCCAGGAGTGCAGCCTGAGAGGGGCCTCTTGGGACATGGACCAGGCCTGGGCTGCTGCCTCTGCCTGGGGCCTTCCTGAGGGCCAGGCCGGCCACACTCACCTCGCTTGAGTAGGCTGGCCCGGTAGCGGCCCTCCAGCGTGCAGTTCCAGCGCTCAAAGCGGAACTGGAACTGGCACTCAAGCGCACTCATGCTCACGGCCTCCACCAGCGTCTCTGCCACACCCGGGTCCCGGCGGCACATGCGCCGCTGCTTCCGCTCCAGCTTCAGCCGGTCGCAGGCCTTGTAGTGTGCCTGGGCGGCCGCCTCGGGCTCCAGGGTCAGCGGGAGGACAGTCAGGGGCTCGCTGCCCGTCAGCCTGGGCACAGAGAGGCCAGTGTGAGCCCAGCCCCAGGAAGCCCTGCTGGAGCCTGGCCAGGTGTCTCGGTGGCCAGGGGACAGGGGATAGGCATGTCCATCCGGGGGTGAGGAGCAGAAAGAATCCAGGATGAGCAGGCAGGGGAGTGGGAGGTGAGAAGGGCCTTGGCCCCCTGCACATCCATGGCCCCCACTCCAGTGAGCATGGTCGCAGCAACCACAGGGCTGTCTCTGCTGCCAACTCAACCCCCACAATTTCAGGGAGTCTAGCTGACTCTGGCTATACTGGACAGACAAGACGTCCACAACACACACAACATAAGAAAGAGGACAGCCCCGCCTAGGGCTGTGGGCAGGGAGGAGGCTCCGGAGCCTGAACCCCAAGCTATGCCTGATGGGCATCTGCCACACCCTCTACCCTCTTCGGCCCCAGCTGACCTGCAGGACCCCGCCTGAGGTCCCCCTACCCTCTGCCATGACCTGCTGGGATGTCTACGGTCCTGTGGCCCCCTGCAGCTTCCCAGCACTCCTGCAGTCTATGCATATGTCCCCAGGTTCTGGTTGGGGTCTCCCCACCTCAATGCCTGGGTGTGGCACTGGGAAGTGGCTCTTGGTTCTCTGACACTCTAACCCTCTCACCTCACCAAGCCTGGACATCCTCCTTTGCAGGACAGACCCCAGCTAACCCCTCCCCATAGGTCACCCCTGGGGGCCTCCGAGCTGACACACACACCATCCTCCATCTTTACACGAGGCCTTGCACCAGCCCCCAGCACTGAGGACGCGTCCCCAACCTCAACTGCTCCAGGAACCCTGCTCCACCCTACTGGATGCCCCCTCCCCCCAGCCCACTGCTGGCTCACCTGCTGCTGCTGCTGCTGCTGGACTTACTTCACAGGGCTTCCCTCACACCCCGCCCTGGCCCAGCCCAGCCCACATCGAGCCAAGGCCTTTCAGCCCTCAACCTCAAACCCTGACCCTGCCCCCATGTCACCTGTCTATCCTGGGACTGACCGAGCATGCTCTGCAGCTGTGTCAGACCTGCCAGCCCAGTGTCCCCACACGGGTCGACTGTCGGGGCCCCAGGCACCGCCACCTCAAGCCAGACTCAGCCCCACAGCCCTTGGGAGGGCACCCGCCTGGACAGGGCCAGGGCTCGGAGGCCCCTCCCGAGAGCACCACTGGACACATGCTGCCCAACTCACCCCCAGCAGACCTCAGCAGAGAACAGTAGACTCAGTACGTTCTGGGAGCCACCGGGGTGCCAGCTTGGGAAGGCTCCCCCCATACCCTCACATGGCTCTGCTAGACCCCACCACCCACCCGGAGGGAGTAGCTCCTGCCCAGGGGTGTGGAGGGGAGGGGCCCAAGAGGCTCCCTAGCACACCCCATCAAAGGCAAGGCCACACAGGTGACCCCTAGGCTACTGAAGGGCACTTGCCTCCAGGGCCACAGGCGCAGGCCACAGAGGGAGCAGGTAGAGGCCCCAGGAAGGACCCCATAGCCCCTCCACAGGAGCCACCCGCCTGGTGGGCGTGCTGAGATACCCTGCCCGGCCAAGCTGACATCCTGCTCCCTAAGCTGGGGTCTGCTCCTCCAGGATGCTCAGAGCCAGCCTGAGCCCCTGTGAGCCCTCTGAGTTGAGCCAGAGTTGCAGGCAGCAGGACCTGCAACAGCCCCCCAATCAGTCAGTGAGCCACCAAGGGGCACCGCGGGGGGGTCTTCACTTGGGGATGCCATGCCCGGGATTCAAGACACACACCCATGTGCCAGGCTGTCAGGGAGTGTGTAGAGGAGGACCCCAAGGGCCCTTCTAGCAAATCCCCAAGGTCCCCGAGGCACAGGTCCTGTGCAGCACAACAGGCCCCACAGGGAGGACAGGAGGGACCAGTCAGTCCTCCAAACCTGGACACTGCTGTGGGCTGAGGCTGGGAGAGGCCTGGGTGAGGGAAGGAAGTGCAGTGTACACAGGTCCCCTCAGACACCCTAGGGGTCAGGACAGGAGCACGGGGTGGCACTGTGGGCATCCATGCACAGACACCTCCAAGCCCCAGGGCCAGAGATGGGATGTCCCAGGACAGCTGGGCACACAGAGCAGGACTAGAGTGGGGCGCAGGCTGGGGAGCAGGGCCAGGAAAGCCACACCTCACACACAAGGGCAGCTTGCAGGTGGAGACCTCCATCCCTAGATGGAACGACACAACTGTGACCAGAACAGCCCTCAGGAGGACGACAGCCTTCCACCTGTGCCTCCCCCGAGGTGTGGACCCGCCAGGACCCAAGAGCCCCAAGCCACTGTCCCAGAAAACCCCTATGGCCAGGTCAGCATGGGCCCTCCACAAGCTGCAAAACCCAACTGTGGGTGTGGACAGGGGACAGGGAAAGAGGAGAGGGAGGGCGCTAAGAGGTGAGGGAGGGGAAAAGCGGAGGGGAGGAGAAGGAGGGGAGGAGGGTAGTGGATGAAGAGAAGAGGGTGAAGGGAGGAGGGCAGGGGAGAGGGCGAGGGGGCCCCATCTACCAGAGCCACCCCTCCCTCCCTGTCAATGGGGACTGAGGATATCAGTCTGCCCTGTCCCCTCCCTGTGGCCCACGACCTGGCCCACACTGGTCAGGGTGAGGCCCGAGCATGCTGGGGCACTGACAGCTGGTTTGACAGTGACAAGCTGAGTCCTCCAGCCTTCCCTAGGGCACTCCTGGAACAGGTAGACAGCAGGGCAGCAAGTGTGGCTGCACCTGGAGACTTGCCGGGCAGCCCTAGGACACCCCTCTATCAGAGGCAACTCCCTAAATGCAGCTGCAGGTAACTGACCCTGATCCAAGGACAAGCAGGGTGGGCAGAGTGAGCCATCAGCACCGGCAGAAGGGTGTGGAGGGAGGGTGGCCCCAGCCCAGGAGTGGCAAGGGATGGCCTGAGGCCCAAGGGCTACGCCCTTCCCTGGAGTAGTCACTGAATTCTGTGCTGCTCTGGCCATGGCCTTCTTAAGCTCCTGCCCCCTCATCTCTCCCACCCTTGGTGACCCCTGCCCCATGCCTCCTTCATTGTCAGGGTGGGCTCCACATGCAGCCAACTGAGGGGATTCACAGCACCAGGGGGTAAAGATCTGAGGATAAACAGGCAGACCACAGGCACCACAGGGCATGCTGGGGAACGGGGCAGGCGATCTCAGGGCCTGGGCCCAGCAGAGGAGGCCTAGACCCTCCTGACAGGCAGGGCTCTCTGTCTGCCACACGACAGAGCCACAGAAGGGCTGAAGAAGGGAGGAGTGGTTCCCAACACAACCTCAGAACAGAGAAGTTTTCTTCCGTGAGACTCAGAACCCAGAAGTCACCGAAAAGTGAATATATTTGACTACTTAAAAGTATAAAAATCTCTGCATAGCAAAAAACAAAAAAGAGGCAGTGCAGAGTCCAGAGACCAAGAGACAAATTACATCTGGGGCAAATGCCTGCAACTCACACCCCAGACCCAGGGCCGGCGCTGTGCACGTGTGTGTGTCTGGATGCATATCTCTTCCTATAAACCAGTAACAAAGGAACCAACTGAAGACAGACAAAGGGTATAAACCCACAGGCCAAGGGAAGGAAACCAACTGGCTCTTCAAACCCATGAGCCAACACTCAGCCCCACTCCAAGACATTCTCTGCCTGCTGTCCCAGCTGCTCCAGAGACCATGACAGGAGAGTTGTTTGAGCCCAAGAACTGGAGACCAGCCCAGGCAATATAGCAAGACCCCATCTCAAGAAAAAAAACTATATTGATACATTATACTTCGTTAATTAACAAGCACAAATCAAATGTCCAATAAGAATATTGTCAAGGACACGGGGAGACACTCTTCCATGGCTGGAATTTCAGACTGACACATCTAGGAAACTTTAAAAATAAACCACTGCAGTGGTCTGAATATTTGTGTCTTCTCCAAATTCATATGGTCAAACCTAACACCATCAAAGTGGTAGCATTAGGAGCTGGGACCTCTGGAAAGTGATTAGGTGATGAACAGGATTAATGTCCTTATGGACCTCAGGCTGGGTGCAGTGGTTCATGCATGTAAACCCAGTACTTTGGGAGGCCAAGACGGGAGGATCACTTGAGGTCAGGAGTTCGAGAGCAGCCTGGGCAACATAGTGAGACCTGGTCTCTATAAAATATTTAAAAATTAGCCAGGCGCAGTGGTGCATGCCTGTGGTCCCAACTACTCAGGAGGCTGCAGCGGGGGGAACACTTGAGCCTGGGAGGTCAAGGCTGCAGTGAGCTTCAGTTAAAATAATAATAAAATAAAATATAAATAAATAAAAGGGACCCTGGAGAGACCCTTGCCTCTTCTGCCATGTGAGGACATGGTGAGAAGGCACTGTCTATGAAACAGGAAGTGCCCTCACCAGACACAGAATCTGCCACACCTTGACCTTGGCCTTCCAGCCTCCAGAGCTATGAGCAGCATACTTCTGTGTTTTACAAGCTCCCAGGCTGTGGTGTTTTGCCGTAGCAGCCTGCGTAAACTAAGATGCCCTACAATTACAGACATAATCGCATCTTTCTGGAAGCACAGGCTGCACGTGCATTGTACCTTCCCAGCACGCCATTCAACACAGCCTTGTTATAGGAACGTGCTGGAGACAGCAGGAGAGCAGCTGGGAATGTCAGATCCACACGCTCCGTGGCGTGTCACATGGTCCGTGAGCAGCCAGCCGTCCCATGTGAATCCATGCCGAGTCACGCCAGGTGTGCTCAGTGGACAAGCAGAGCCCAGCAGTGGGTGGATAAGCTCAGCAAGGGCTGCATGTGCGTGCGCATGTTTGTGGCTGCACCGGACCAAGCAAAGACCCAAAGATAGAGGAAACGTGTTCTTCCCCACAGAGCTGTGAGTTGTGCCGGCACACAGATGGCCTTTCCAGAATCCATAGAACTCGCTCCACACTCAGCAAATGGCACAGGCCCGGGAGGTGGGGGCTGCAGTGAGCCACAGACACACCACCACATGCCAGCCTGGGTGACAGAGTGAGACGATCTAAAAACAAACAAAAAAACCAGCCTGCATCACCCTGGTTTATATAAAGGTGGCAGCAGCTATCCTGGTCTTGTTCTTCATCTTCAGAGGAATGCCTTTAACATTTCAGCATGAAGCCTGACGCCCAAACACCATCTCAGGCCACAGAGGCACCCTTTGGTTCTCAGTTTGCTAAGAACCTCTAAAAATCATAAATGGGGCCAGGCACAGTGGCTCACGCCTGTAATCCCAGCGTTTTGTGAGGCCAAGGCAGGAGGATCACTTGAGGTCAGTAGTTTGAGACCAGCCTGGCCAACATGGTGAAACCCCACCTCTACTAAAAATACAAAAATTAGCTGGGCATGGAGGTGCATGCCTGTAATCCCAGCTACTCAGGAGGCTGAGGCAGAAGAATTGCTTGAACCCGGGAGGCAAAGGTTGCAGTAAGCCGAGATCACACCACTGCACTCTAGCCTGGGCGACAAGAGTCAGACTTCGTCTCAAAAAATAATAATAATAATAATAAATAAATATCGAATGTTATCAAATGTCATCCTTACATCTTTTGAGGTATGACTTTTCTCTCTCCTTCCTTCCTTCCATCCTTCCTTCGTTTTTTTAGAGGAAGAGTGTCACACTGCCACCGAGGCTGCAGTGGGGTGGCACAATGACAGCTCATTGCAGCCTCACTGTTGCAGTGAGCTACAGAAACTGACCAATGTTCTGTGGAAGTTTGTCTTCCTGGACTCAACCTGGCCAGGATGGGCTCCATCCTTTTCAATGGGGCTGGATGTCTTCTGATAGTGTCTTCCTAGGATTTTCACATCTGCGTTTGTGATTTTCTTCTCTCTAGCTCTTCCCACTGAGTTTCAGTGCCCGCCTATGTGAGGGGTCTTCTGTTCAACTTTCCTAAAAGAGTTTATATCAGATTAGAATTGTATCTTCTTAACTGTTTGTTCTGAAGAACTGGCCATGAAGCCATCTAAGGACTGAACTATTCTTGGCAAAAAGATTTCCTTTCTGATCCAGTTTCTTTTTTCCTTTCTTTCTGAACAGCTTTACTGAGACACACAGGCACACCTTGGAGATGTTGTAGCTTTGGTTCCAGACCATTGCAATAAAAAGAAGGTCAAGCAAATCACATGAGTTTTTTGGTTTCCTAGTGCTTCTACAAGGTATGCTTACACTATAGTCTATTAAGTGAGCAATAGCATTATGTCTTAAAAATAATACATATGCTTTAGTTAAAACACTGGACTGCTGAAAAGGCTAACAATCATCTAAGCTTCACTGAGTTGTCATCTTTTCACTGGGGGAGGGTCTTGCCTCCATGATGGTAGCTGCTGACTGATTAGCATGGTGGCTGCTGAAGTTTGGGGTGGCTGTGGAAATCTTTTTTTTTTTTTTTTTTGTCTTTAGTAGAGGCGGGGTTTCACCATGTTGCCCAGGCTGGTCTGGAACTCCTGACCTCTTGATCCACCTGCCTTGGCCTCCTGGAGTGCTGGGATTACAGGCGTGAGCCATCGCGCCCAGTCAGAAATTTTTTAAAGCAAGACATCTATGAAGTTTGCCACATCAACGGACTCTCCCTTTCATGAAAGACTTCTCTGTAGCAGGTGATGCTGCTTGATAGCGTTTTACCCACAGTGGAACTGCTGTCACAATTAGAGTCACTCTTGTCAAACCCTGCCACTGCTTTATCAACTAAATTGATGTCAATTCTAAATCCTTTGTTGTCATTTCAACAATGTACACAGCATCTTCACCAGGAGTAGATTCCATCTCAAGAAACCACTTTGTTTGTTCATCCATAAGAAGCAACTCATCATCCATTCACATTTTCTCATGAGACTGCAGCAATTCAGTCCCATCTCCAGGCTCCACTTCCAATTCTTGTTCTCTTGCTGTTTCTACCACATCTGCAGTGACTTCCCCCCCTGAAGTCTGGGATCCCTCAGAGTCATCCATGAGGGCTAGAATCAACATCTTCCAAACTCCTGTTCGTGTTGCTGTTTTGACCTTCCATGAATCATGAATGTTCTTAAGGCATCTAGAATGGTGAATCCTTTCCAGCAGGTTTTCAATAGACTTTCCCCAGATCCATCAGAGGAATCACTCTCTGTGGCAGCTGTAGCCTTATGACATGTCTTGAATAATAAGACTTGAAAGTTGAAATGACTCCTTCATCTGTGAGCTGGAGAATTAATGCACGTTGTGTTAGCAGGCATGGAAACAACATATATCTCCTGGCACATCTCCACCAGAGCTCTTGGGTGAACAGGACACTGCCAATGAGCAATAATACTTCGCAGGAATTTTTTTTTCTGAGCAGTGGGTCTCCACGGTGAGCCTAAAATATTCAGTAAACCAGGCTGGGAACAAATGTGCCATCATCGAGGCTTTGTTATTCCATTTCTACAGCACAGGCAGAGTAGATTTGGCATAATTCTT
Organism: Rhinopithecus bieti; assembly: GCF_001698545.2. Classification (NCBI taxonomy): domain Eukaryota; kingdom Metazoa; phylum Chordata; class Mammalia; order Primates; family Cercopithecidae; genus Rhinopithecus; species Rhinopithecus bieti. The sequence goes on from NW_016807824.1 coordinate 73,199, forward strand.
AACAGTCATAGAATTGTTGCAATGGTGAATGGGCACTGGCTTTAACTTAAAAGTTACCAGCTGCATTGGCCCCTATCAAGAGAGTCACCCTGTCCTTTGAAGCTTTGAAGCTAGGCATTGACTTCTCCTCTCTAGCTATGGAAGTCCCAGATAACATCTTCTTTCAGTAGAAGGTTGTTTCATTTCCACTGAAGATCCATTGTTACTGTGGCCCCCTTCATCAGTGATATAAGCTGGATCTGCTGGAGAGCTTGCTGCAGCGTCTCTAACAGCTCTTGCACTTTTATGTTACAGAGACAGCTTCTTTCCTTAAACCTCGTGAACCAACCTCTGTTCGCTTCCACCTTTTTTTCTGCAGCTTCCTGGCCTGTCTCAGCCTTCATAAAACTGAAGAGGGTTAGGGCCTTACTCTGAATTAGGCTTTGGCTTAAGGGAATGCTGTGGCTGGTTTGGTCTTCTATCCAGACCACTCACACTTTCCCCATATCAGCAATAAGACTGTTTCACTTTATCATTTGTGTGTTTACTGGAGTAGCACTTTCCATTTTCTTCAAGAACTTCCTTGCATTCACAGCTTTGCTAACTGTAGCCCAGCTTCCAGCCTGTCTTGGCTTTGGACATGCCTTCCTCACTAACCTAAATCATTCCTCGCTTTAAAGTGAGGGATGTGCGACTCTCCCTTTCACTTGAACACTTAGAAGCCACTGTAGGGTTATTAATTGGTCTAATTTTAATATTCTTGTGTCTCAGGGAATAGGGAGGCCTGGGTAAAGGGAGAGAGATGGGGAATAGACTGTCGGTGGAGCAATGAGGACATAAAACGTTTATCAATTAAGTTTATTGTTTTACATGGGCATGGCTCACAGCACCCCATAATACAATAGCAACAGCAATGATCACTGACCACAGATCACCATAAAAGATATAATCATAATGAGAAATTTTGAAATATTGCAAGAATTACCAAAATGCGACACACAGGCAGGAAGTGAGCACACGCTGTTGGAAAAATGGGCCCAAAGGATGTGCTTGTGGCAGGGCTGCTACTAACCCTCCACATGCAATGGCACCACAGAGCCAAACACAGTGGAGCAGGGTCAGGCTGCAGCTCACACACCACAAACTCACCCACTGCAAGATTCACTGTGTATTCACCAATACGGGCAACAATCACCACAGTCAGACGCAGGGCCTGACACCTCCTCAGAAACTTTCCCAGCCCTGATCCGCTTTCTGTCTTGATGGATTTGCCTATCCTGGATATTTAAGTGGAATCATGCAGCACTGACCTTTTGTGGCTGGCTTATTTCACCCAGCACAATGTCCTCAAGGTTCATCCCGGCTGCAGCCTGTGTCAGAATATCCCTCCTCTTAAAGGGTGAATCCTATTCCATCGTGTGGACGGAACACGTTGTGCTCATCCATTCATGTGCTGAGAGGCACGTGGGTTGTTCCATTTTCCAGCTTTCATACCTGATGCCGCTATGAACATTCACACATGTGTTTGTATGGACATATGTTTTCACTTCTCTTGGGTATACACCTGGGAGTGGAGCTGCTGGGTCACAGGGAAACTCTATGCTTAATCCCTTAGAGACTCAGATGTTTTCCAATGTGGCTGCACTTTATATTCTCAATGCCCATTTTCTTTAATTATTATAGGATTAATGAATATTTCTGTATCTTGACTTAGTTTCTATTACTTTTCTTTTTCGGTTTTGTCAGTTTCATCTAAATTTTCAGATTTATTGTCATGATTCTGTTAATTGCTTTCTCCTGTTTTTGTCCGAAGAATCTGTAGGGATTCCCCTAGACAGGAAACTAATCCAATGAGCCTCATCTTTACTGGATTAGTCTCAGACATTTCCAAGAAGTGAGCTGTCATCTCTACGGCATGTCTACTCTTATGTAATTACTGTTGGCACTATTTCCAACGTCTTCCTTCTATTTCCTTTCATGTTGGCCTGCAGTTCTCTCTCTAGCTTCTCAACAGTACTGTGCATTCTAGTTTCTCTCCTCTTCTAAAATGCGCACTTAAAGCTATCACTGTCATCATTTCAGCTGCTCCTAAACTGCAGCCTCAGTCACAACTTCAGGTCATGATGCAAAGCCTGAGTCACAACCTCAGGGAGCTCTACAAAGCCTGAATCATAGCTCCAGTTCACCATACAGAGCCTGAGTCATAGCCTCAGGTCAGCTCAAGCTGATCATAGTAGGGGCTGTGACCCTAGTCACAACCTTAGGTCACCATAGAGAGCCTGAGTCACAGACTCAGGTCACTATAGACAGCCTGGGTCACAGCCCCAGTTTACCACATAGAGCCTAAGTCACAGCCCCAGTTCACCATACAGAGCCTGAGTCACAGCCCCAGTTCACCATACAGAGCCTGAGTCACAGCTCAGTTTGCCATACAGATCCTGAGTCACAGCCCCAGTTCACCATACAGAGCCTGAGTCACAGCCCCTGTTCACCATAGCAGACAGAAACTGTGACCCCAGCCACAGCCTCAGATTGCCAAGCAGACCCCAGATCACACCCCCAGTTCACATACAGAGCCTGAATCACAGCCTCAGTTCACCATACAGAGCCTGAGTCAGACTCAGTTCACACACAGAGCTTGTGTCACAGCTCTGGTTCACTATAATGGGGACTGTAACCCCAGTAATAGCCTAGGTTTCTCATTGCCATAGACAGCCTGAGTCACAATCTCAGGCTGCCAGAGACCAAGTCACAGACTCAGGTCATGCTGCAGAGCCTGGTTCACCATCTGGCCCTCTCCTCCTTCTCCTCTCAAGATTCCCTCTGTGCTCTAAGCCCTCTGAGTTGGTGAGTTCTCTCCCTTCCTCTAACATTCTATATCTTCCATCCTTGGAGTGTCTCTTACAGGGAAATTAGACTAAGCCCCTAACCATACTTCAATCAACCCAGCCTTTCGCCTGGAGCAGTTCATCTCCTAGGGTCTGGGGCTTCAGTTTACCCTCTTGTATCATCCTTTCTGTTGACCATGCCTGTCCTGGGTTTTTTCATCCTCTTTTCCTCTTTTTGGGTTTTTTGTTTTGTTTTGCTTTTTTGTTATTCCACATTTTCCCTCTGCTCATCTGAAGTTGCATAGTCTTTTTTGTAATTTCCACGGTCACCTTCAATGCTATACCATGTGTCTGTGACCTACCTAAGCCTGATGCTGGTCAGTGCCTTCTCTACCTGGGCAGCACAGGGCCAGAGAACACATTCCCATCAACGGTCCCGCCCTGAGTTATGCGCTAATTGCGTGTTTTATCCCCGTTTGGGGGCCCAACAAGACACTGTTTTATCAGTCAGCACTCCCTCCATGGCACCTTCAGAGCCCATGCTCTGCCCTCACTCCTTCCTGCATCTTGTTATGCAGCAGGGCCTCCGCCTCCTGAGGTTGGCGCCAGCTTGTTGGTGTCCTCGCACCTCATCTGTATTCTGCTTTCTCAGTTTTTATGATTCTCTGTCTTCAATGTTGTGCAGTTTTTCTTTTTCTTTTCTTTCTTTTTTTGAGACGGAGTCTTGCTCTGTTGCTCAAGCTAGAGTGCAGAGTGCAGTGGTGCCATCTGAGCTCACTGCAACTTCCACCTCCTGGGTTCAAGCGATTCTCCTGCCTCAGCCTCCCAAGTAGCTGGGATTACAGGCACCTGCCACCACGCCTGGCTAATTTTTTTGTATTTTTAGTAGAGACGGGTTTTGTCATATTGGCCAGGCTGGTCTCAAATTCCTGACCTCAGGTGTTCCACCTACCTTGGCCTTCCAAAGTGCTGGGTTTACAGGCCTGAGGAACTGCACCTGGCCACCCAGGTAATTTTTGTATTTTTAGTAGAGATGGGGGTTTCACCATGTTGGCCAGATTGGTCTCAAAACTCCTGACCTCAGGTAATCCACCCACTGCAGCCTCACAAAGTGCTGGGATTACAGGCACGAGCCAGTGCACCCACCTTTTTTTTTTTTTTTTTTTGAGACAAGGTCTTGCTCTGTTCAGGCTGGAGGGCAGAGGGCAGTAGCGCTATCTTGGCTCACCACAGCCTCCACCTCCAGGATTCAAGTGATCCTCCTTCCTCAGCCTCCCAAAGTGCTGGGATCACAGGCATGAGGCACTGTGCTCGGCATGCTGTGTGCTTCTAATGTGTCATGTTCCAGGGTGAACTTATTTTACTTTCTGCCTGGGAAGACACTGGGCTTCTGGAACCTTCTTTACATCTTTATTCAATTTCAGAAAACTTTCACCCTCTCCCCTCATACATATCAGCCCTGTCCCACTCCTGCGCCCTTCTCAGCCACCTCCGGCATGGCCTCCCCATGTCGCCGAGGTGTCCTGCCCTCTGTCTGACATCTTGCCGCCTCTCTGATACACTCTGGGTAATTTCTTCTGACCTATCTTCCAGTGTGCTAATTCCCTTCAGCTGTTTCTAATCTGCTTTTAAATCAGTCCATTACTTACCTTTTTCCCCCTCTAGCTCTATTTGGTTTTTCCAAACTTGCTGGGTCAGTCTTTGTGGTTTTCCGAGCCTTGTAGCCATCCCCAAGTGTCTTCCTTCCTAAAGGCAGAGCGAGGAGAGCTGCTGCACTCAGCACTGCTGCTCTGCTTCCTGGGCTGCAGCTGTCTTTTTGAGGCCCCCATTGTGTTTCTGTGCAGGCCTGGTTAGCTCTGACCCCGGGCTGCTCACTGTACTGAAGTAACAGTTGGCAGAAACAAGTTGAAGGAGAGGATAAAGGTACTACAGTAGGTGGAATGGCATACCCACCAAATGTGTCTAACGGAACCTCAGTCAGGGGCCTTATGTGGAATAACAGGCATTGCAGAAATAACTGAGATAAGGAACTCAGGGCAAGATCATCCCAGACACGGTGGGCTCTAAAGCCAGTAGAGGCTGTCCTTATAAGAAAAAGGAGAAGACAGAGAGGCAGACGAGAGGGCCACGTGAAGATGGAGGCAGGGTGTAAAGTGGCTCAGTCACTGGCCAAGGGGCCCGACAGTTCACAACCATCACTGGCAGCTGGAAGAGGCAGGAAGGAACCTCCCTTCAAGCCTCCAGAGGGGCATGGCCCTGCGGACGCCATGATTTCAGACTTCTGGCCTCTAGACCTGAGACAGAAGTCCTCTCATTTCAGGTCAGCCAGTCTGTGGTGCCTGACAGCAGCCCCAGGACGCTAGCACAGATTTTGGAAAGGATCTCGTTATATGCACACCGGCCAGGCTTCTAGGGCCACCTGCAGTCCCAGAGTCAGGCCACCCAAAACCCAGCACGAGGCCAGGGCCCGGGCCCACATTGGTGACTCAGACCTCGGTGCACACGTGGTGGCTGTGCCCTGCCCTGGGGGCCACCTGGGGCTGTGGGAGGGTCTCCTCTGAGTACTCTCTCCTTAGCCGGCCCTGGCCTTTACTATGCACCCTCATCCCATGAGACCAAACCAACCTCACGCTTTCTTGTTCAGCATCTCTTCTTGCTATTTCTAGGGATCCCCACCATCCATCCATTTCATCAGCTCTTTGACACTTATAAAGTTAAATACACACACACACATGCACAAAGACAACAACACACCCACACAAACCCCCCCACACAGACACACCCATACACACAGACATATGCGTACACACACACCCATACAAACCCATAAACCCATACACACACATACAGATATACCCATACACACACACCCATACAAACTCATACACACAGACACACGCATAAACACATGTACAGGAACAAACACACCCACATAAACCCCCTCACACACACACAGACACACCCATATGAACCCATAAACCCATATACACAGACACATGCATACACACATGCACAGGAACGAACATACCCACACAAACCCCCCATACACACAGATACACCCATACACACATGTGTACACACAGACACACCTGTATGAACCCATAAACCCATACAGATGCACACATACGCACGTGCACACAACCCCCCCACATGCATACATGTATACACACATGCACATGTCCAGCCAAACCCAAACACACATACATGCACACACACAAACATATACATGCATGTACACACATAAGAGCCATGTAAAAATTCAGCTTTAGTTGTTTCAAGCAGAAAAGCCTCTAAGTCTTGTGGGTCTGTTGCTGAAAATGGGCATCTACGCTCTCCAGTGTCTCGTGTCTTCATGTCCTAAACTACCCGGTGAGTGTGTTTTTGACTCTGCTACACCGGCAGGAAACTGAGGTTCAGCGGATTAAACAGTGTGGCGGCCTGTGCAGCCCGTGAGTGCGGAGGTAGGACTGGGACCTGAAAGCGGCCTCTGACCTGACTACACCCCTGCCAGGCCCACAGCAGCACCAGTTCGTGACTGCTCTCCCCAGTGAAGGGCCCGAATGATGATGGCTCCATGGGACACCCATACTCCTCAAGCCTCAGCCACCTCCCACCTCTGGCTATCATTCCAGGTGCAGCCATGCAGGAGGACACGGGCCAGCTGGAGAGAAGGAAGATGTCTCAACACCCATACGTGGCTGCAGCTGCCATGCCACAGGGCACACAGAACAGTTCCACGCTGCAGATGGGGCTGCAGACAGTGCTGGTCTCAGGGACCATAGGGGAGGTGGCTCCGAGGAGTGGTGACCTGGCCATCTCCTTGAGCACTGGAGGCTGGCCAGAGTGGTCAGCACTGACCCCTACAGAAGCTCTGTGGAGACCATTCTCCAGCCCCACAGGAACGGAGCTTAGCACTCATGGTGCTGAGTCTGGGGACGTCCCCCCACTCCTCAGGCTAGGCCTGATGCTCCCATGTCCTGGCTGCTTGGGGATCAGGCCACCCTGGGAGGACCCAGACACTCAGACACCTTGCCTTGTGCCTGAGGGTAGCCAAGTGGGCCTTGTCCCCAGAGAGAACCCGAGACACACAGGGATAGCCACCACACACTACCCAGTCCCTAAAGTCACAGGCTCCTTCCAGCTCCCAGCACAATAGACAGGAAGTCCTGCGGAGGGAGCACACATCACCAAGGCTGGCCTCTGACCTCCCTGCCTCCTGCCAGCACGTCTGGCTACTCTGATCAGGACCCAGCTCTCTTCCCCAGGCTGGGGCGGAGGGAGAGGAGACTGCAGTTCCAGAAGCCACAACACCCCACCAGCAAAACCTCAGTCCTGCCAGACAGCATTTAATTTCTGTGTGAAACAAAATCAAAACAAATTCCAGCACTGAGAAACCGGGGCTGAGATCAACTCTCCACCCTCCCCATGGTCTGCAAATCAACCCAGCCTGAGCCCAGCTTCCAGTCCAAGCACGTCTACTGTGTCCCTCAGGGCTGCAATGCCACCAGGGCCCAGCTGCACCCAGGAGGAAGTGGGGCACATGCCGCAGGGATGGCAGGGGTGGCCCGTGCAGATGCCCAGATGCCCATCAGGCAAGAAATCCTCGGGCCTGACAGAAACACTCCCCTCCACCCTGCTGAAAGCACCATGTCCCACGGCAGCCCCTGGAATAAGCCCTGCCCTGTCTGTGTCTGCAGCACCCATGGGGTCCCCCAAACGAGACCACAGAGGCCAGCCCAGCTCCCCCAGGCCACTTGGGCTGACTGCCCTTTTCTGGGGCAGGACCCTGGACCCCAGAGGGGGCACGGCTGGTCTGTGGGCTGCAAGACAGGAAACCAAGGCTGCACACGGGACCCCTGGGGAAAAGGTGAAGAGCAGAAGCTTCCAGGAGGCCTCTGTGCTCAGTGACCACAGCCCCCCATGGCCTTCCCAGACAGCCGCAGACCCACACAACTGGTCAGAAGGACAGGGAGAGCCACACAACGTTCCAGCGGCCACCAGTGTCACCTCCCACACTGTCATCTCCTCTGGAGCTCACTCTCCTGTGGGTGTCACAGAGGGGGCATCCCAAGGTCCACCTGGCTCCTCTCCCCACCCCACAGTGACCCCAGGACTGCCACCTCTGTCCCCATCTGGCCAGGAGGGACGCCAGCCCTGACGTTCTCCAGCTCTGGGAGGCTCTGGCAGTGGCTCCTCCTGGGCCAGATCTCCAGCCCACTTCCCCTGGCTGCACTGACCTCAGGTATCGCTAAAAAAAACAAACGCAGCCTGCGGCTTGCATTTTTCCATCGTCCTGTCCGGCCACTGGTCCTGAGGTGCTGCAGCTGCCAGCTGGACAGCTGGGCTTCCTCTGGCGGGCAGCGGCGCCCAGCCAGCCAGGACCACGCCGGGAGGGGGACAGGCTCCAGGGAGAGCCCAGGCTGCAGGTCATAGAGCTGGGGCAGCCCAGTGCCACCCAGGTCAGCAGGCACAGCTAGACTGTCCCCAGCCACCTGCCACCCTGCCCGGCCTGGCCCATGGATGTGCTTGAATATGACCTCTGAAGGAAAACCAGGGTCACATCCCCCCCAGGGCTGCACTCCGCATGGTTGCTCTGGTGTGACCATCAACACCTGGCCTACCATCCACACACGGGAAGGTGCAGCAGCCTGGCAGCCAGGTCTGCATTGCACTACGTTTGGCCACAAGTGCAGACATAGCCCTGCCAGAGTCAGGGTCCTGTAGGACCCGGGGCTGGGCTGTTAGGTGAATGAGTGACACAGATCCACCTGGCAGGGAAAGCCTCAGGCTTGAGGGAGTCTGGGGGTAGGGGTGAACACAGAATACAGCTTGGAGAAGACCCCACAGGGACCCTTCTGGCCAATCCCAGAATTAAGTGACCAGGGAGAGAAGGATGCATCTGAGGAGAACACAAGGGGACCCTCCTGACTGATCCCAGAGTTGAGCGACCAGGGAGAGAAGGATGCATCTGAGGAGACTCCACGGGGACCCTCCTGGCCAACCCGAGAGTTGAACGTGCAGGGAGAGAAGGTGGCATCTGGGCAGTCACTGGGCTTCCTGCAAGAAGCGGCAGCCTGGGCCGACCTTGAGGGACAGGAGAGGCCCTGGGAGCACAGGGGAGATGGCACTGCTGTGCCCCAAGGGCCTCACCTGACCCTCGGGATTGGCCCCATCAGAGGTCAACTTCCAGCCAGAAGGCATGGGGTCTGGGGAACCCCCATTCGTGGCTGGCCTTCTGGGTTCTGGGAGCCTGGCTCAGTCCCCAGTCCCAGATACTCCTGTGGGTGCCACCCTGCTCCCAGACAACTGCGCTGGTCCTGACCCCGCCACCCAGCACAATGCACAAAGGGAGCCCGTGCCGCAGCCGGGATCAGGTGGCATGACCGAGGCCTGTCAACAGATGTCGCCTTCCCACAGCCCCCACCCTCCCACAGGCATCACCTCCTCCCTGCCCGGGTGTTCAGAGCCTCCGGGAGGTATCCGTGCCCGTGCACTCTTTCCTAGGGGAAGAGTCACTCACATGCTTCTTCGATGGCCAAACTCCAGAGCAGGGCACCCCCAGCCCGGGCCACCCAAGCAGCCGCAGAGGGTCCCAGGCTAGGGCAGGCACTGGGGCCCTCTGCAGCCTGCAGCAGGGCGGGAGCAAGATGAGACCAGCTGTCTCCCCATCCACACGTCCGCCGGCTGTGGGTAGGACATCTGCTCCCTCAGCTGTGGCAGGCCAGGCGCTGCTGCTCCATCCTCACCACACATCCTTCACACCCTCCAGGGAGCCAGGATCCCCAAGCAGGTGGGGCAGGGAGGGGTTGGGGGTTCCAAGGCCCCTGGGTGCAGAGCAGGAGGGAGGAAGGCCACCAGCGCCTACAGGGGCCATCAGGCTGACACTCCAGGCCCTCCCACTTACGGCCCCACTGTCCAGGAGCCAGGTAACTGGGTCCCTCTGCTGGCCACTGGGGTCACAGGCCAGAAGTCCTGGAGAAATGCCCCCACTTTCCACTGCCCCTGTCCTCTCCTCTCCATGCTAAGAAGTCCCCAGGGAGTTCCCTGATCTCTCTCTCTCTCTCTCTCTCTCTCTCTCTCCC
>NW_016807824.1:86781-91642 GCF_001698545.2 Rhinopithecus bieti
TCTCTCTCTCTCTCTCTCTCTCCCCCGCTCCCCCCCCCGGCCCCTCCCCTCAGCCCTCTGCTGAAGTCTGCCCCACTGAGCCACTTCCACGATCTCTCCAAACAAGGCAGCTGTCTGGCCCCTTTCCTCCCTGCCCTTCTGGCCCTCCAGAGCATGCTGTGTGGCCTTTCTTCCTGATGCCAGGCCCCATGTGCTTCCTGGGGTGTCCTAAGTTGTTGGAGGGGGCGGGTCTCCAGGATAACACCTGCCCAAACCTAAGACTGAGCTCTCAGCTGCTCCAAATCCCGTGGTCCACAGTGCTCAGAGCACCTGACCCAGGCCCCAGCTAAGGGGTCATCCCAGACCCCATCTTCCTGCCAGCCCCTTCCCAGGCTTCTCTTACCCACCACACAGCCCCATGATTCCACACCTCAGGCCCACTCCTCTTTCTCCAGCCCTGCCAGGGACCCATAGGTGCCCCTCATCCAGGCAGCCAGCTGTACCCCAGGTCTGGTGCACAGAGAGGCGGAGCCATGGGACCAGGCAGGGCATGTCCTGCCCACAGCCGGCGGCCTCCCTCTTTGACCCTGTGGGGCCTGATGTTGGCACTAATGTGTGAAACACATCCCCTCCCCACACCCATGACAGCAGCCTCTCCACAGCCTCCTCTGAGAGTCCCCTGAGTACCCAGAACTGCCCCACACCAGGCTCTAGGAAACGGGGGATGTCCTGGCTGCCCCCACCCACCCAGTAGGGCTGCCAGAGTGTCACCGGCTCCTTGTGCAAGGGTAAGAGCACCCACGGGCTCACAGGTCTAGAGACAAGGTTCTCCTCAGTCCAAGGAGAGATCCACAATATATAAAGAGTTCTCATAACTCAACAGGAGAAAGACAAGCAGCCCCACTAAAAACAGGCAAAGGAGCTGCATGGACATTCTCCAAAGAAGACCAGTGGCCCATGAGGCCACGAAAGGATGCTCAGTGCCACTGGCCACCGGACAAATGCAGTCAGAGCCACACAAGGTGCCATTCCACACCCACTAGGATGGCTGCAGTAGAAAATAAAACAGAAAACCAGTGTTGGCAAGGAAGTGGAAAAATGAGCCTTTGTGCGCTGCTGGCAGAAATGTAAAATGCTGCATCCAGAAGACAGTTTGGCAGGGCCTCAAAAACCTAAATGCAGGCGGGGAGTGGGGGCTCACGCCTGTAACCCCAGCACTTTGCGAGGCTGAGGCGGGAGATCACTTGAGCCCAGGAGTTCAAAATCAGCCTGGACAACACAGCAAAACCCTGTTTCTACAAAAAACAAAATTTAAAAAAATTAGCCAGGAGTAGTGGCTTGTGCCTGTGGTCCCAGCTACTTGGGATGCTGAGGCAGGAGGATGGTTGAGCCTCTGAGGTGGAGGCAGCAATGAGTCTTCATCACATCGCTGTACTCCAGCCTGGGTGACAGAGCAAGACCCTGTCTCAATAAAACAAAACAAAAACATCACATGCAGAGTTACCATGTGACCCAGTACCTCCACTTCTAGGTACATACCCCAAGAACTGAAAACACACACATACACAAAACCCCACACACCAATGCTCACAGCAACATTATCCATCATAGCCAAATGGTGGAAGCGATCCAGATGTCCGTCAACTAATGAAGGGGTCAAAAAGTCTCTCGGAGAGTCTTCCACTCGAGTCTAACTCAGTCGTAAGAAAGAAGGCAATACTGACGTGTGTTACAACGGTGATGCTGAGTGAGAGAAGCCAGGCGCGGAGGCCACACAGCATACGATTCCATTTCTAGGAAACGTCCAGGACAGGCAGACCCGTGGAGAAAGAAAGCAGACGAGTGGTTGCCAGGGACTGGGGGAGGGGAACGGGCAGTGACTGCCTAATGCGTATGAGGTTTCTGGGGTGAGGAAAATGTTCTGGAATTAAACAGTGGTGAGAGCTGCACGGCCTGGCGAATGAGGTACTCAAAATCACAGGGCTGTATACTAAAATAGTGGATTTTACAGGACGTGAGTTACAGCCAATAACAAAAATCCTCAGCCAGCCCTGAGGCCCACCAGACCCCGGATTCAGTGGTCACTCCCTCCAGCCTGGCTTCTGGACCAGTTCCAAGCACCTTTCCAGCCCGATGGCTGGCTCTGGGGCCACGGCCGGGGGCACCTCAACAATCCCTCAGTGCCTGCCTTGGTCATGCCTCTTCCAGGCAGGCCTCCAGGCTACTGAGGCCCAGAGAAAGGGGCAAATTGGCAGGGCCTGGCCTCCCACCATCATGCCCCCCAAAGTAGCCTGCAAATGTTTCCTGAGTGATGTAAACTGCAAGGGCCACCACCACAAAACAGCCTCAGGGTCTTTAAAGAAGAACTCCAGTGGGAAGCCTCAGCCCTCATCCCGAGCCAGCCTGGGACCCCTAAGGAAAGGCCTGCAAGGTGCCAGGGAGCCAGGCAGCCTAGCAGCCGGGGTGGGGGTCCAAGTGCCGCTGAGCAGGAACAGCCCCCAGGCCCAGGCCCAGCCCTGAATCCACATCCAGAGGGTCTGGGCCCAGCAGAGGAGCAGTCCTGGCGTCTAATCCAGATCTATCATCTCAGCTGAAACCACAACCCAGCAAGGGTGAATCGAGAGAGGCCTCCCAACGGAGGACAAACCACGTTCTCAGACCACCACCAGGCCCACCCTCTTGCAGTAACCTCGGGGAGAGGGTCTGAGTCTGCACCCCAAGCCCTTCCTATGACCTCAGGCTGGCCTTCCTGCTTACCCCTGTCTAGAAGGGCTTGGGGCCAGGCCAGCGAGGAGGCACAGGGACACAGCTATGGGAGAACCAGATGGAAATGCCACCTGCTAGCCATGCCAAGGTGCAGGGCCAGGCCAATTGGGAGCCTCTTCCCCATAGGGGGTCCAGCCTGGTGGCCAGAGGCTTCTAGGAGGGCAGCGGGCACCAGCTAGCGTTGGGTTGCAGCTCAGGGAGCAGGCAGGGAGGGCTCCCTTGGGTTCACGTGACCCTCCCCCAGGCCAGCCTCTCCTCTCCGGGTTCCTGAGCTGTAACTGGAGCCGCGTTCCTGCCCGGGAGCCTCCGTGCCAGGCAGAGCTTTTGAGAGGGGGAAGGGAGAAAACGGCCCTAGATCCCAGCCCCTTCTGCTTCCTGGATTGGAGCTGGGAAGGGCCACCCCGGCCCTGCTCCAGCTCCAGTCCCACTTGGCCTTTAATGCCCTGGGCCACCCCCTGCCTTTGCTGGGCCAGGAGCCACAGCCCCAAACCAGCAGGAGAGGCCTCCACACAACCCAGCCTGGAGCCCTTTGTGCCCTGCTTCCCCTCCCCAGCCCAACCTTGGCAACTGACTTAAGGGGGGCCCAAGGCCTCTAGCAGTCCAGATGGAGCCTGGCCTGCCCTGACCCAGGATGCCCCCCAGCCCCTGGTTCAGGAAGGTACTCATTCTCCATCCATCAAACAGAGTCCTAGCTGCCCTCTGCAATGCCAGCTGTCGCCAAAGGCAGCACGTTTGCCCTCTGGACTTCCCACAGGGCAGCTACATGGAGAGCTGCCCTCAGACAGGACTCAGGAATCCTCCCTTGATGGGTCCTTTGGAGCCAAGAAGCAGGGCCAAGGGGCCTGGCTAGAGAAGCCACAACAGCACTTAAGTCCTTGCTATGCGCCTGGCACCAGCCTGGACTTAACTGTCTGCAAGAGAGCTGAAACACACGCACACAAAGCAGCAGAGCCCCTTGACCTTCTCCAGAGCACAAACCCCAGAGATAGGTCAGAGAAGGAGAGGCCAGGACCCAGCCCCACCCCCTCTCCAGGAATCGGATCACAGCAGGGACAAAGCCGCTGCAGCCCGGACAAGCCTAGGGTGTGTCCCGAGCCCCAGAAGCAGAGCCTCCATTGGGCCAGAGAGCAGGGAAGCACAGCTGGCTGACAAGGCCACGGTGACTCACCGCGGACCTGTGGCCCTCCCTCCTGCCCTCCCGGGTGAGGCTACGGGCTGCACAGATGGCGTGCCGTGGCGTGCCAGCCCAGGCCCAGGGCCGTACCCACAGTTGGAGCCAGGAGAGGGCTGCGGGTGGGGGCCCCAGGGAACTGAGACACCGGGCTGACCCTGGAAGACGACCCAGAAGAAAGGAACAGAGAGAAGAAAGGGGGAGAAAGAAAACACAAAGGGAAAGTTTCCCATGAAAATATTTTATTTTCTTTGAGAACAGGATACACCTGCAGGGCTCCTCGGCCCAGGCGGCCTCTCCCTGCCCGGGCGGGTGCCAGATTCCTGGACCAACGGGGCCCTCTGCCGGCCAGCCCGCCGCGCGCTGGCGCTCAGGCCAGAGGGCCGGGAACAGGTGACCGGCGGAGGTCGGCGGCCGAGGGAGCGGCCCAGGGCTTCCAGGTCAGGGGCTGGGATCCGAAGGCTAGCCAGGGCTCCCAGGGGCGGCGCTCGGGGTAGGAGGCGGGAGGGTGGCGGGGAGGCCCGGGGCGCTGCCTTGCACGGTGCCACCCTGCACCTCAGCGTGCCCAAAACGCAGCGAGGGTCCCTGTAAAGGTCGCTGGACTGGGTATCCCAGACTTGGCAGAGGGGGAGGGAAGAAGGAAGGGAAAGAAAGGAAGAGAGAGACGCGCCGACAGCCCCGCAAAGCGCTGCTGCAGAGACACGTGAGCACAGGCAGTGACACCGCGGGACGCCCCGGCCGGGCCCTGCGCTGCCGGCCAGGTCCCACAGACGCGCTACCGCGGGCCGGGGCCCGGGCCATAGCGTCAGAAGCAAAGCGCAAAAAAAAAAAAAATAAATGCCTCCAGCTTGGCGGGTCTCGGTCTCTCTTTCTTTCTCTTTCTCTCTCTCTTCCTTTCTCTCTCTCTCTCTCTCTCTCTCTCTCTCTCTCTCTCCCTCCCTCCCT
>NW_016807824.1:91807-97735 GCF_001698545.2 Rhinopithecus bieti
GAAACCCGAGCCGCGCGCGCCAGTCCGCCCGCCCCTCCCGGCCGCTCGGGGCCCCGGCCGCCGCTCCCGGCGCGGGTCTTGGGCGCGCCTTTCCCGGCGGGGTTGGAGGAAAGGGAGGCGGGAAGCGGTGAGAACCGAGGGCGGGGCGTGCGAGAATCAGGGGCGACCACGGCGAGACAGCATTGGGGGACCAGGGGCGGGCATCGGGAAGCAGGTAGAGCGTTGGGGGCGCTGCGGTGGGAGCTTGGGGCGGCCCCGGGGGCGGGATTGAGGGGGAGGGGAAGGGAGGCGTTGGCGGCCGGGTTAGCTGCCGGCGGGGCTCCAGGCCTGGACGGTCGGGGATGGTTCCACAGAGGACCCGGCCGTCTGCCCCGAGCTGCGGGCTGCGCTGATGCACTGGGGAACCTTGCTGAGGAGTTGGGCCAGCCGGTGATGCCTGCGCCTCTTACAGATGCTGACCCCCTCAAGGAGCGGGGCCAGAGAATCGCTCCTTTCTGGCAGGGACTGTGGCCGCTTTCGGCCTGGGAATGAAGCGACATAGCCTGCTAGGGCTGTAAGGTGAGTAGCTCTACCTTTTGGGGTCCTGGTGGTCTCCCCATTCTTAAATTGTGGGAGGGGAGCTAGCGGCTAAGTCAATGTCACACCAGCCATCGGGCAACGCCCTTCTCCGGAGCCTGTTTCCTGTCCAGGACGGGGGGAGAAAGAGGACTCCTGGGATGGAAGGTGCACGCCCAGGTAGCTAGAAGCGCACAGTGACAGCCCAGGGACTCGTCCCCTCTGCTGATACTGATTCGGAGCTGCTTCTGAAGCAGAATGGTGTCAGAGGACCCAGAGCTGGCATTAGCATACAGGTGCACACATTCCAGACAGAGCTGGGGGTGGCATCCAGGAGAAGGCTTGTAAGTTCCCTGGATGGGGCCTCTGTGCCACACCACAAGGGACACAAGAACAGGGCTTGGGGTCCAGGCTGGCGGTGGCATGCCTGCCACCTGCAGACCCTGGTCAGTGCAGGGCGGTGCCTCCAACACGGGCTAGGCTGCCAAAGCTGAGGACACAGGGCCAGCGAGCCTGCCCAGCCACGTGCGGCAGGGGCCTCAGAGACCTGGGCTGTGGTGCCAGCTCTCTAGGCAGTGCCGTCTGCGCCGGCAGGGACTGATTCTGGCACAGTGACAGCAGAGCCTGGGGGATGGAGCACATGCTCCTGGAAGGCTCTGAAACCCTGCCAGTGGCAGCGACAGAGGCGAATATGAGCGGTCCTCAGAGGAAAAACAAAAACGATAGGAGCAGCAGAAAATGGCCCTCACGAGGGTCTGAGCCACCCTCGCCACCCCTTGGGCTCCCGGCCCTGCTTCCCTGGGAAAGCCTGGCCATGTGGGTCACCCCGGTGAGCACACCCTTTCTGAGTCCCTGAAGGCCAGCTTGCCAGGTGAGCTCCAGGTGCATGTGGGGCAAAGCAAGGGTGTGGAAGGGAGGAGACCAGGCTTGGGCAGTCACTCCCTCTCGGGGCCTCAGTTTCCCCGTCTGAGACCCATCCAAAATGGTGGCTTTCCTCTAAGGCATGATGTCCTGTGTGGGAGCCCTGGCCCCTGGTTCTGCTTTTCCACTAGGTGTGACTGGTCTCACATCTTTCCCCATCCATAGGACCCCCTCCCGTAGGGAGAGGGCACTCATTTGTCGTCTTTTGCTCACGAGGGGCTGGGCCACCTCTCTTGAAATGGGGCTGGCTCAGCAGAGGGAGTGCAGACAGCAGCCCAGCCCACCCAGGCTGCAAGCCACACCAGTGGGAGGCCCACCCGCCCCACGGCAATGGGCTCCAGTGAGCCCCCAAAGTCTGGCTCTAGCACCAGGAGGTGAGAGGCAGCAGTGGGAAGCAGACAGGATGGGAGACCCCCCCTCCTCAATGGCATGCTTAATGGCATGGAGGTTGCCTCCAAGAAGAAGACATGTAAGATTGTACATGTGCATCACAAGCGCGTCAGGCACCACAGAGCTCCGTTCCACTGAATCGCTCTCCCCGCAGCAGCTTAGTGGTCCCCAAAGGAAGGAGGCAGCTGCCTGGCCGGCTGAGGGGCAGAGGGCTCTAGTCCCAGCCCTGGACTCTCAGGACCACATTTGGTGCAAGAGGCTGCTGAGAAGGATGATCTGACATCCATGGAAGGACCCTGGTGTTTCCCCAGAGAAGGGAGGCTGTCAGCTCATGGCAGCTTTTGGTGGCAGGAGTGGCAGGCAGGCCATCCCTGAGTGGCCCCACCAGACCCCCACTTGAAGCCTGGGCCCAGCTCCAGCCAGGAGCCTATCAGAACGCCCAGGAGCCCAGGGCATGTGGCTGACAGGACCCAGGGCACATGAGTGGTGGGGCCCAGTGCCCCAGGAGGGTAATGTCAGAGATACACCTGAGGTCTGGCAGGGCTGGCTCAGCTCTTACCTCACTACACCTAGGATGATGGTGGCAGATAGAGGCATTCCCCTCAGCCTACTTGGACCCAGGGAGAATTACACTCCCTCCCACGAATCTCCCAGGCTCAAACTCCCTTTCATGTCTGGCTGCCCTCGCCCACCATGGCCTGCCTGCTGTTTCAGCCACAGCCACTAGTGGCCCTTCCCAGAGGACTGGGTTCACCTGCCCAAGGGCACACGGCGCTAAGAAGGCAAGTACCTGCCCCCACCCTCTGCTTCTCTCAAACCATATCCAGACAACCCTGGGCACAGTTGGAGGGGGAGACGTTTCCCAAGAAGTGTGGGCTTTTTTATTCTTGTCTGCCATGCTGCAGTCTGGCCCCTATGTTTCTATTGGAGAGGCAGGGGCTGGCGGTTCTCTGGCTAGAAGCTACATTGTACCCCACAACTCCCCACGGCCTTCCAGGCCTAAGAAGCTCTCCAGGTAAGGGGAGGGGAGTAGGCAGGACAAGCCATCGCTGGGCCCATGGTCAGGTGAATAGAAGTCTAACTCTAGTCAAAAACAGGCCAGGCGTGGTGGCTTACCCCTCTACTCCCAGCACTTTGGGAGGCCAAGGCTGGAGGTTCGTTTGAAGCCCAGAGTTTGAAACCAGCTATAGACACATAGCAAGACCCTGTGTCTATAAAAAAATAAAATAAGCCAGGCATGGTGGCTCACGCCTGTAATCCCAGCACTTTGGGAGGCTGAGGTGGGTGGATCACCTGAGGTCAGGAGTTCTAGTCTGGCCTGACCAACATGGTGAAATCCTGTCTCTACTAAAAATACAAAAAACATTAGCCAGGCTTGGTGGCAGGTGCCTGTAATCCTAGCTACTCAGGAGGCTGAGGCAGGAGAATCGCTTGAACCCAGGGGGCGGAGGTTGCAGTGAGCCAAGATCGCACCATTGCACTCCAGCCGGGGCAGCAAGAGCAAAACTCCATTTAAAAAAACAGAAAGAAAAGAAGAAAAACAGATTAGCAAATTAGCTGGGCCAGGCACAGTGGCTCACACCTGTAATCCCAGCATTTTTGGAAGCAGAAGCTGGCGAATCACTTGAGGCCAGGAGTTCGAGACCAGCCTGGCCAACCTGGCGAAACCCTATCTCTACTAAAAATATAAATAAATAAGTAAATAAATAAATAAAGTAAATAAATAAATAAATAAATAAAATAAGTTAGCTGGCCATCATGGTGTATGCCTGTAGTCCCAGCTACTTAGGAGGCTGAAGAAGGAGGATTGCTTGAGCCCAGGAGTTCAAGGCTGCACTGAGCTGACTGCAACACTGCACTTCAACCTGGGCAACAGAGACCCTGTCTGAAAAAAATATATATATATATATGTGTGTGTGTGTGTGTGTGTGTGTGTGTGTATAAATCCAAAGTCCAAGCTCCTCAGTCAAGTCCCAAATTTGAGCCAGTTTGCAGACCCAGAACCCCCTGGATGGAGGGGAGGCTGAGCCCCCTTGAGGGGGACCCTCTGCACTACCAAAAGCTTACTGTTCTTATCTTTCTCCCAGCCTTCCCAAAGGCACTTTTGGCCTTTTACCAGGGTGAACATACAGTGGGGAGAGGAGATAATCAGACCTTTCTGGGATAGCTGGACACAGCCCTGAACCGACATCGATTCCAGGAGACCCAGCAGGTCGCAGTGGCCCCAGGCACAGCAGGGGCTTGTGGAGGTCCTGGAACCCATGGAATTGTAGCTCAGTCAACTCCCAGTTGGTCCTGGAGCTCCTCCTGTGGTGGTTTCCCCAGCTCCGGATGTGTAATTGTAATGGATGCGCTGGGCAGCTGGCAGAAGCCCCAAGGGATTGCAAGAAGTGTTTAAGGCCAGGCTGGGTTTTTCTTGCTCTACCCGCAACTAGGGTTCAGCATGCTTTCCAAGGGATAGGGAAGGCACAGCCCTAACAGGTTGTGTCAGCACCAGGGCGGAGGTATGGGCTCAGGCAGGAACCTCACCATGTAAAGAGAAAACCCAAAAGCCGCCTATGAATGCTCATCAGGTCCAGGCACTCTTGCAAACATCTGTCTTCGTGCAGACCCCTGCCCTGTGAAGTGCTGAATCTCCCACAGCCGCAGACCCTGACTGTATCCACACAGGACAGCATGTACAGGGGCTGCCTGAGCTGCCGCGGTGTCTGGGTGCTGCTGGGTCGCCCTGCTGGACAAAGGCAGCCACTTCCCGAGGCCAGGCTCATCCCGACCTCCCTTCCAGGCCCAGTCTGGATTCCTCAGGGAAGTGGTGTGGGTTGTGAGGGGCTTGGAGGGCTCTGGGCTCACACACCCCCAACGGTGGGCCCCTTTCGAAAGCCAGGGTGCCCCCACCAAACAGAAGCAAGTCTCATGTCCTTGGATCCACTCAAGTCACCATGTGGCTGGGAAGAAATAAGTGCTTGTTCCCCTAGGCCTTGCCAGAAAGCTCAGGAGGCGGGACCCTTGAGAAACAGTGACGCCTCCTCCCCAGGGTCACTCCTGCCCCGCTGTCCCTGGCCACGCACAGCAACTAGGCTGGGTGAGGATCCTGGTGGCTCCTGTCTCCACCTCTCCAGTCCAGTGATCCAACCTCTTCAGTCCCATGCTCCCTGGGCCAGAGTCACAGAGAGAGAGAGATGGAAAGAGAGACAGAGATGAAGAAAGGGAAAGAAAAAGAGAATGAGAAAGAGAGAATGAGAGAGATGGAGAGACAGAATGAATGAAAGACACAGAATTAATGAAAGATGAAGAGAGACAGAATGAGAGGGAGACAAAAGAGACAGATGGAGAGAGATACGAAGACAGAGAATGAGAGACAAAAAGAGATAGAGAGGGAAAGACAATAAATGAATGAAATTGAGAAACAGAATAACAGCATGTGAGAGAGAGGGAGACAGTATGAACCAGTGGGAGAAAGGGAGCTTTCCCTTGGGGCAGGGAGGACAAAGAGCAGGAATACCCACAGCCACAAGCCCCTGATTAAGCCCATGCAGGAGGGGTGTGCGGCAGGGCTGCCTGAGCTGCCACACTGTAGGCACCACCAGGACACCCTACTGGGCAAAGGCGTCCCCCCCACCACGCCCACCAAGGCCACCTCCCCAGCTGATGTGCTCCTCTCTGGACTTGGCCCAGCTAACAGAGTACATGAGGATGGGGTTCCAGGGAGCTGCATACCACTGCTCTGAGCTCAAGAGACCATGGGGAGGCTCAGGGCAGGGAGGCTGTTGGCACCGCCCAGGGAAGGGGGGGCAATCTCTTGGGTGGTCTTGGAGGAGTGGGGCGAGAGGTTGCTTATCAGGAAACGTTGCCTCCTTGGGAAGATTTATGAGGCCAGGCAGAGGGTGTCCCTAGGGGAGAGGGCAAAAACCACTCATGAGTCATTTGAAATGGAGCTGGACAAAGAGCTCAAGCAGAAGCAACCCACCTAGACTGCCAGCCATGGGCAAAATGAGCTCACGGGCTGCACCGTGTGTGTGTGTGTGTGTGTGTGTGTGTGTGTGAGAGAGAGAGAGAGAGAGA
>NW_016807824.1:99408-130342 GCF_001698545.2 Rhinopithecus bieti
ATATATATATATATGAAAAATATATATATTTTTAATATATATATTTTTAAATATATATATTAAATATATTTAAATTATATATATTTTTATATTATATATTTTTTAAAATATATAATTTATTATTTTTGCCCATGGAGGCAAAAAACTTCTGAAAGTCCTGAGAACATGTGCTCCTGCCCACTCTCTAACTGGATTTCTAATGTTGAGTTTTGAGAGTTCTTTATGTATTTTAGGTATAACTCCTTTGCAAATGTGGTTTACAAATATGTCCTTCCAGTCTGCAGCTTGTCTTTTCATACTCTTCACGTGGACTTTTGCAGAGCAAAACTTTTAAATTTGATGAAGTCCCACTTAACAATATTTCCTTTTGTGGACCATGCTTTTGGTGTCAAGTCTGAGAACTCTTGGCCTAGCCATAGATTTTGAAGATTTTCTCTCATTTATTTTATGTGTTTTATAGTTTTACAGTTACATTTAAGCCTGTGATCCATTTTATGTTATTTTTTTGGGTAAGGTGTGAGATTTAGGTTCAGATTCAGTGTTTTGTTTTTGTTTTTGTTTTGCCAATGGCTATCCAGTTACTTCAGCACCATTTGTTAAAAGGGCTGCCTTTTCTCTATTGAATTGCTTTTGAACCCTTATAAGAAGAATCAGTTGTGGATATTTGGATGGGGCTATTTCTGGGTTCTCTGTTCCATTTATCTATATGTCTGTCCCTCAGCTGTTACCACACTGTCTTGGTTTCAGTAGCCATATACTGTAGGAAGACTTACCATCAGGTAGAGCAATTCTCATTTTATTCTTCTTTTCTAAGATAATTTTAGGTAGTTAGGATCTGTGCCTTCCCATACATTTTTTTTTTATACTTTATGTTCTAAGGGTTACATGTGGCATTAACATGCCAGTTTGTTGCATACAGTATCACATGTGGCCATGTTGGTGTGCTGGCACCCCATAACTCGTCCAATTTAATAGGTGTATTTCCTAATGCATTCCTCCCCCACCTCCCCACACTGCACAACGAGGTCCCGCAGTGTGTGATGTTCCCCTTCCTGTGTCCAAGTGTTCTGCATTGTGTCAATCCCACGCTATGAGTGAGAAGCATGCAGTGTTTGGTTTTTTCTGTTCTCTGTGACAGTTTGCTGAGAATGAGGTTTTTCCCAGCTGCATGCACATGTCCCTACAAAGGACATGAACTCATTCCCTTTTTTTATGGCTGCATAGTAATTCCATGGTGTATATGGTGGCGCACATTTTCTTATATTCACAGTCTGCCATGGATGGACAGTGTTGGCGATGGTCAAAGTCTTTGCTCTTTGTGATATAGTGCCACAATAAACATACATGTGCATGTGTCTTTATAGGGCGGCATGAATTTATAATACGTTTGGGAATATACCCAGTAATGGGATGGCTGGGTCAAATGGTATTCCAGTTCTAGATCCTTGAGGAATCGCCACACTGTTTTCCATAATGGTTGAACTAGTTTGCAGTCCCACCAATAGTGTAAAAGTGTTCCTATTTCTCCACATCCTCTCCAGCACCTGTTGTTTCCTGACTTTTTAATGATCGCCATTCTAACTGGTGTGAGATGATATCTCATTGTGGTTTTGATTTGCATTTCTCTGATGGACAGTGATGATGAGCATTTTTTCATGTGTCTGTTGGCTGCATAAATGTCTTCTTTTGAGAAGTGTCTGTTCATATCCTTTGCGCTAATATCCAGAACCTACAAAGAACTCAAACAAATTTGCAAGAAAAAACCCCATCAAAAAGTGGGCCTTCCCATACATTTTAGAATAAACTTGTCTAAACCCACAAATTGGCTGAGGATTTGATAGGAACTACATTAAACCTACGGATCAATGTGGAACAATTGGCATCTTTGCTATTTGAGTCTTCCAGTCCATGAACATAGCATTCCTATTTATTTAGGGTTTTTGTTTTTTACTTCTTTCATTATCATTTTGCAATTTCAATACATACTTGATCCTATACATGTTTTTGTTAAGTGTAACTAAATATTTCATTTTCTGTAGAGTGACTGAAAATGGTGTGTTTTTATATTTATTTCAGATTCCACATGTTCACTATAAGTATATAGAAATAGGCCGGGCGCGGTGGCTCAAGCTTGTAATCCCAGCACTTTGGGAGGCCGAGACGGGCGGATCACAAGGTCAGGAGATCGAGACCATCCTGGCTAACACGGTGAAACCCCGTCTCTACTAAAAAATACAAAAAACTAGCCAGGCGGGGTGGCGGGCGCCTGTAGTCCCAGCTACTCGGGAGGCTGAGGCAGGAGAATGGCGTGAATCCGGGAGGCGGAGCTTGCAGTGAGTTGAGATCCGGCCACTGCACTCCAGCCCGGGCGACAGAGCGAGACTCCGTCTCAAAAAAAAAAAAAAAAAAAAAAAAAAAAAAAAAAAAGTATATAGAAATAAGATTATTTTTGTGTGTTGATATTTTATCTTGCAGCCCTACAGAACCCATTTATTAGTTCTACAAGGTTTATTTTTTAGGATTCATTGGTATTCCTATGTAGATAATCATGTCATCTGCCAATAGGAAGAGTTTTATTTCTTCCTTTCCTATCTGTATGCCTTTTATTTCCTTTTCTTGCCCTATTACACTGGCTAGAACATTCAGTATTGTGTTAATAAGAGTGATGAGAGCTGACATCCTTGCCTTGTTCTTGATCTTATGGAGAAAGCATTCCTCTTTTATCATTAATTATGACATTAGCTATAAAGATTTTATATTTTAATACAAAATATATTTTAAAGTCCCCCTCTGTTCCTAGTTTGCTGAGAGATTTTGTTATTTAATGGGTGTTCCTATTTCTCTAAGAGATTTTGTCATTAGTGGGTGTTAGATTTTTCCAAATGCTCTTTCTGCATCAATACAATCATATGCTTTTTCTTCTTTAGCCTGTCGATATGATGGATTACATTGACTTTCAAACATTGACCTAGCCTTACATACCTGGAATTAATCCCACCAGGTCATGGTATATAATTCTTTTTATATATTGCTGGACTCAATTTGCTAATATTGTGTTGAGGATTTTTGCTTCTTAGTTTGTAAGGGATATTAAAAATGAGTTGGTATTGATTCCCACTGCTTCTATTTTCTAGAATAAATTGCATAAACTTCCTAGAATAAATTGTATAAATTTTCTTTATTTTCCTTTTTTAAAAAGTACGGAGACAGATTCTCACTGTGTTGCCCAAGCTGGTCTTGAACTCCTGAGCTCAAGTGATCTTCCCACTTCAGCCTCCCAAAGTGCTGAGATTACAGACATAAGCCACTATACCTGGACTTGTTTCTTCTTTAAATGTGTAGTAAAAGTCTCCAGTGAAACCATCTGGCCTTGGACATTTGGGGAAGGAATGTTTATTTACATCAATTTTTTAAAAATGGCCATACGACTATTCAAGTTGTCTATTTCATCTTGATGGAGTTTTGCTAGTCTGTCATTTGTGAGGAATTGGTCCATTTTTCCTAAGCTTCTCAATTTATGAGAGTAGAAATGTTCATGGTGTTACCTGATTATTCTTGTAATGTTGCAGGATCTGTAGTAATGTCTCCAGTTTCATTCATAATATTGGTGATTTGTGTCTTGTCTCCTTTTGTCTTTTTCAGTCTTACTACAGGTTTATAAATGTTACTGATTTTATTTTTTTATATTTTATTATTATTATTATTATTATTATTATTATTTAGATGGAGTTTCAATCTTGTTGCCCAGGCTGGAGTGCAATGGCACAATCTCGGCTCACCGCAACCTCCGCCTCCCAGGTTCAAGTGATTCTCCTGCCTCAGCCTTCCGAGTAACTGGGATTACAGGCATGCGGCACCATGCCAGGCTACTTTTGTAATCTTTTTTTAGTAGAGACGGAATTTCTCCATGTTGGTCAGGCTAGTCTCAAACTCGCAACATCAGGTTATCCGCCCGCCTCAGCCTCCCAAAGTGCTGGGATTACAGGCGTGCACCACCGTGCCTGGCCCTGATTTTAGTTTTAAAGCCAAATTTTGTTTCATTGATGTTTCTCTATTGTTTCTCTGTTTTTTATTTCATTTACTTATTTTTCTTCTTTTTATTATTTTCATCCATCATCTCGCTTTTGTTTCATTTTGCTCCTCTTTTCCTAGTTTCTTGAGGTGGGAATTTAGAATATTGATTTGAGAGCTTCCCTCTTTTCTAGCATTTACTATTACAAATGTCCCTCTCAGCACTGCTTTAGCTGAATCCCATATATTTTGATATGTTTTAGTTTCATTTTTGTTTCCAAATGTGTACATACCAAACAACAGAGCCTCAAAATCCATGAAGCAAAAACTCGTAGAGCTGAAGATGTAGACAAATCCACAATTATAGTGGAGGACTCAAAATCTCTGTCAGAAGTTGATAGAACTACTCTAAGAAAATCAGCAAGGATATAGAAGAACTCAATAATACCATTGACCTGGAGGGTCTGCTTGACACCGATAGAACACTCCACCCAACAACAGCAGAATATACATTCTTTTCAAATGCCCATGGAACATTTGCCAAGATGGAACACACTATACACCTCAATGAATTTAAAAGAATCGAAGTCACACAGGATGCACTCCCTAACCTCATGGTGGAAGATGAGGACACCAAGCATGAAGCTGGCCAGCCCCGAGGGGAGGCAGGTGAGGTGCTGGGCCGGGTTTTGGTGCTCCCACTGAGTTGGCAGCCCTTCTCTCCCCAGATGCTCTCCAGACTCAAGATTCACATCTGCGAAGTTTCCTTTTTCATCTTGGCCGGAGCTTTGAGCAGTAATCCAACTAAAAGCAGCTCTAGATTCTGCCTGCCTTTTCACCTTCCCATGGCTGGGACTCCCGCCCATGACTACAGCTCCCTGGTGGGCCTCAAGGGGCATGAATTCCTGCATCCAGGCCCTTCCTGGCCCCAAGTACTTGTCCCTCTAAATCCCAAAGCAGCCCAAATCTAGTCAAGGGCCCCTGGTCCAAGGGTGCTCACTGATTCTCCTGGGAGGAGGGTGTGGACAAGCAGGAAGATGCTGAGCTCTTCACTTGCTCATGGGCGTGTCCCTGAGGGTGGGGCCAACAGCCTCCAGGGTTGGCTCTGAGCTAGTAGCTCTTCTCAACATGTGATAGGCTCAGCCTTTGAGGCCAGGGAGGCCTGTGAGTGGCTCCTTCAACCCGCTGAGCCTCTCTGCCAAATTTAATTGACTCCCTGAGCTAGAACAAGATTCCAGGGAATATAGACCCCAGGAACATTTTTGCCTGAGATTTGGGTAAAGGAGCACCTTATGTCTAAGCCTGGATGCAGGCACAGGCAGATGTGTCCCACCCAACAGTCAGCATGGGACAGTGGCTAGGTCCATGGCTCCCTACTCCTGCTGCATCTTACTATATTTTATTTCATTTCATTTTATTTTATTTTATTTTATTGAGATAGGATCTCATCCTGTCACCCAGGCTGGAGTACAGAGGTGTGATCATGGCTTACTGCAGCCTCAAGTGATCCTCCCATCTTGGCTTCCCCAAGTGCTGGGATTACAGGCATGAACCACTGCACTCGGCTTTCCTGCTGGATCTTTTGCCTTGGCCCTGCCCCCCACAACCCTGGCCAGCCAGCGGGTGTTTAACGCAATACAAAAGGCAGCATCCTCTCCTGCATGGACCCATCACTGAAGGTAAAGTCTGGGAGGTGGCAGGAGATCCCTCCAGGTCCTGCTGCACCTTCCTGGGCTGTGACTCTGCCTCACAGGAGCCTCATGTCCACCTCATGCCCATCTTCCACTCCCATCTTCCCATTCCACGAACTTCCAAGTCAATAGCTTTCAAGAAACAGTATAGGCCGAGCGCGGTGGCTCACGCTTGTAATCCCAACACTTTGGGAGGCCAAGGCAGGCAGATCACCTGAGGTCAGGAGTTCAAGACTAGCCTGGCCAACATAGTGAAACCCTATCTCTACTAAAAACACAAAGAATTAGCCGGGTGTGGTGGCAGGTGCCTATAATCCCAGCTACTTGGGAGGCTGTGGCAGGAGAATCGCTTGAACCCAGGAGCTGAAGGTTGCAGTGAGCTGAGACCGTGCCACTGCACTCCACCTTGAGCAACAAGAGCAAAACTCTGTCTCAAAAAAAAAAAAAGCCGGGCACGGTGTCTCATGCCTGTAATCCCAGCACTTTGGGAGGACAAGGTGGGCGGATCATGAGGTCAGAGATCAAGACCACCCTGGCTAACACAATGAAACCCCATCTCCACTAAAAGTACAAAAAATTAGCCGGGCGAGGTGGCGGGGACCTGTAGTCCCAGCTTCTCGGGAGGCTGAGGCAAGAGAATGGCATGAACCCAGGAGGTGGAGCTTGCAGTGAGCCGAGATCGCGCCACTGCACTCCAGCTTGGGCAACAGAGCGACACTCGGTCTCAAAAAAAAAAAAAAAAAAAAAAAAAAGACAGTATAACCGTATAACCAGCTCTCAAAGTGATGTGAAGTCAAATTTCTGTCACATTTCCAAGCTGTTTACTTCTCCAATCAAACCCTGACTGATAGATACCCTGGGGTATGATGGTAAAGACATCTTGTCTGGGGGCAGTGGCTCAAGCCTGTAGTCCCAGCATGTTGGGAGGCTCAGGCAGGAGGATCGCTTGAGTTCAGGAGGTTGAGGCTACAGTGAGCTATGATCATGCCACTGCAGTCCAGCCTGGACATAGAGTGAGACCCTGTCCCTTAAAAGAAAATGATAATAATAAAGACATCTTCAGGTGTGAGTCAGCTTTGCAGTGGGCAAAGGTGCTATAGTCTAGAATTGGTTGGTAAGTAGTGGTTCTGGTATCCATATACACATCATTATAGCAGGGTTGTCAGGATAAAACTGGGGTAGATTTCAGGGCTCTGAGAGAACATTTGGTCCTGGGGATTCCCCCTCCCCAGCCAGACATGACGCCAGGCCCAGAAGCCAGTGTTATCCTGTGTATCTCCCTTGCAAGCACCCAGGTATGGCCCCAGCTCAATTTGAGGAGGAGAAGGAAGGAGAAATGTTCCACAAAGATGTGCCGATGGAAAACCATTTTGAAGACAGTGAATTAACTGTTTCACAAATAAAAATAAAGTCATACCCTAGCTTATGCCACAAATAATTTTCAGGTGGATTAAAGAGATTTTAAAATAATTGAAATACAGGAAAACTTTTTATTGATTCCAGAGTAAGCAAGCGCTTTGTAAGCATAGGAAGAAAGCGTTGGTAGTATCTGGGTAGAATGATACAAAATTTTGGTGGCCATCTGGCAATATACCTCAGAGGTTTTAATTTTGTCAAAGATTTGTACTAGTATAAATGTCTAAGCATTTATACTAGAAAAGTAACAGAGATGTACAAAACATTCTGCACAAGGGCAGTGATCAAAGCATTATTTACAATAGTGAAAAGTTACAAGCATTATAAATGTCCCGCAGGAGAACATCTGCTTTCAAATAATGTTTCCAAGAAACTTTAACTGTTTAAAGACATGAGGAAATGTCTGGTGGAAGACAGCAGTTTAATCTGTTTAACACTCACTGGTTTCTTCTTCAAGATCTCACTAAAATAATCATGAATGAATGAAAACATAGAAGACCCATAGGGACAAGTTGATCAGGAGAAGCTCACTCAAGATATTACAACAAAACTTTGAAAGAAAGAAAAAAAACAACAACAGAGAAGAGGTAACTGATAAAGCACAGCAGAGAGAGCTACAAGAGGATGGACGGCAGGGTCTGGGCAGCAACCTGGGACTTTGCTAAGGGCCGCCAGGACTGGGATGAGGATGCAGTGGCAAACAAGAGGATGGGTTAAGCAGCTCTATTGTGAGACTTCTACTCCCAGCCGAGATTAAGTAAAAAGGATCAAATTTACCCTCCCTCCTGAAACAACTAAAAAATCTAGACAAAATGGATGGAACCACAATTCCCAACATTAGCCAACAGGCAGCACAGGACAGCAGGCCCTGAGAGGGGACAGAGTGAGGTGGGTCCAGGCAGGGGCCAGTAGTCTCCCTGAGGAGACAGAGCCAGAGTCCCAGAGGCTGTTCTGGGCTGAGTCCTGACCCTTTCCTACCCCCAAAATCCATATGTTGAAGTCCTAACCCCCAGTACCTTAGAATGTGACCAGATTTGAAAACAGGGGCTGGGCGCGGTGGCTCAAGCCTGTAATCCCAGCCCTTTGGGAGGCCGAGATGGGCAGATCACGAGGTCAGGAGATCGAGACCATCCTGGCTAACATGGTGAAACCCCGTCTCTACTAAAAAATACACACACAAAAAAAAACTAGCCAGGCGAGGTGGCGGGCGCCTGTAGTCCCAGCTACTCGGGAGGCTGAGGCAGGAGAATGGCATAAACCTGGGAGGCAGAGCTTGCAGTGAGCTGAGATCCGGCCACTGCACTCCAGCCTGGGCGACAGAGCGAGACTCCGTCTCAAAGAAAAAACAAACAAAAAAAAAGAAAACAGGGTCTTTAAAGAGGTAATTGAGCTAAAATGAGGCCACGAGGGGATCCCTAATCCAATCTGACTGATGCCCCTATAAGAAGAGGAAGTCTGTACACACAGACACCAGGCTGCGTGTGCACAGAGGAAAGGCCATGTGAGGACATAGCAAGGAAGTGGCATCTGCAAGCCACAAGGGGAGGCCTCAGGAGAAACCAGCCCTGCCCATACCTTGACCTCAGAATTCTGGCCTCCTGAACTCAGAACATAAATGTCTGTTGTTTCAGCCCACCAGCCTGAGATATTTTATTATGACAGCCCAAAGCAAGCTGGCTGGAGTTCACAGGGCAGAAGACTGGAAAGGAGGAGGGAGTTGCAGAGGGCTGCAGAGTGTCCTCGTCGGGACTGATCAGTACACAAGGGCAAGAAAACTACCTAAGACAGGGGAAAGAACCACCCGAAATGCAGGAGAAAAAACTGGTGAAGCTCACACAAAACTGGTAATAGGTCGCTAATATCCAGTTCAGAAAACCTCGCAATTCATGGGACATTGAGAAGAGGACAAGAAGGACACAGAGATGGCCAAATGAGCCCTTGACTATGAGTCACTCTGTGCTTGTTGAAAAACACTCAAAAGCAGTCTTTGAAAGGATCAAATTGCATCCCAAAACAAAGCTCAAAAACATTTAAAGAAATAACATTCAACAAGATGAAGTTCACAATGCCAGACATCCAATCAAACATAACTAGGCACGCAAATAAACAGGAAAATATGACCCATAATGAGAAAAAAAAAATTATCAACAAAAACAGATCTAGAAATGAAAGAGATAATAGTAGATAAGATCATTTAAGCAACTATTATAAATACACCCCACATGTCAAGAAGATAGAGGAAAGCAAGAGTATATGAAGGAGGTCTGGGCGCGGTGGCGCATGCCTGCAATTCCAGCATTTTGGGAGGCCCAGGTGGGAGGATGGCTTAAGGTCAGGAGGTTGAGACCAGCCTGGCCAACATGGAGAAACTCTGTCTCTACTAAAAATACAAAAATTAGCCGGGTGTGGTGGCAAACACCTGTAGTCCCAGCTACTCAGGAAGCTCAGGAGAATCTCTCAAACTTGAGTGGTGGAGGCTGCAGTGAGCCGAGATCATGCCAATGCACTCCAGCCTGGGTGGCAGAGCGGGACTCTGCTTCAAAAAACAAAAACAAAACAAAACAAAATGAAACAAAACAGAAAAAATAATAAACAAAAAAAGAGTATATGAAGGAGACATGTGGAAAATATTTAAAATACCTAAATGGAGATTATGGAGATTAAAATTTTCAAATAAAAAAATACAATAGATGGAATTAATAGCATATTAGACACTACAGCAGAAAATATTAATGAATTGGCAATAGAAACTATTCCAAATGAACACATGGATTAAAAAAAGAGACAGTAGAAAACAGAACAAAGCTTCAGTGAGCTCTAAAACCACTTCAAGCAGTTTAACACCTGTGTAATTGTCCTCCCCAAAGGGGAGAGGACAGAAAGATTTGAAGTAAAAATGGCTAAAATTTTTCCAAATTTTAAGAGAACTATCAACTCACACAACCAAGAAGCTTAACAAATCACCAGCAGAAGGAACACAGAAAGGACTACCTTGATTGGATGTGACATAAGCAAAATAGCAAGGCAGGCAGTGCCAATCTCTTGCCCCTACCCCACCAGAAACAAGCAGAAATGGTCAGAATCAATTTTGTCAGAATTCTGGGAAGCAGTAAAAGGGTCACAGCAACCAAACAAATGCTGAATCAAGAAACAGGTGACTTTAAAATGGTAGGATGGCTCCATGGCCCTTTTACTTGCCCTTGCCCACTCTCTCCCTGGTGCAGCAGCAGTCC
The DNA here is from genome assembly GCF_001698545.2 of Rhinopithecus bieti. Classification (NCBI taxonomy): domain Eukaryota; kingdom Metazoa; phylum Chordata; class Mammalia; order Primates; family Cercopithecidae; genus Rhinopithecus; species Rhinopithecus bieti. The sequence continues at coordinate 109,760 of NW_016807824.1, forward strand.
TGGAGAGGGAAGTCAGTATTCCCAGTGTGGGACCCTGGTCTCTCATATAAGATGGAGCATACCAGACCTGACTGGCACATTACTGTGTATGTCTGTCCTAAGCTGTCTGAGGGCCTAGAGAGAGGTGGCCCAAAGGTCTCATACAAAGTGCTTGTCTTTGTTTTGCCTAACTCAGAATGCAGATGGAAACACCGCAGATATTGTGTGTGTGTGTGTGTGTGTGTATATATACTGTATATATATAAATACTATATATGATACTACATATATAAACATATGTCATATATATATATATATAGAAAGAGAGAGAGAGCAAGGTGAACTCACATCCCACAGATGCCTAGGGCAGAAGATTATATTTGAGACCTACAATAAAACACTTAAGACCCAGTAGTAAAAGCTGGTGAGAGTTTCTTTGGAAAATCAGGGCATTCAAAAGCACCCATGTATACAAGGGGATTTACAAGGCCACATGCATGCCCAGGGCAAGATGCATGCTCAGAAAACACCTGAGGAGATCCTAAGCTTCCACTTTGGGCTAATCCCTAAGCTAAGTGCAGGCTTGGATAAGTGTTGAAGGAGTGCCTAGCACAGAGTCAATCTATAAAGTCTGTGAGTGGTTATTTGGTTTCTGCTGTTTGTTTGTTTGTTTCTTTTTAGTTCCTGATATTGAAGGGAATCTCTGTCAAAACACAAGCTGAGGTCGAGTGCAGTGGTTCACCCTTGTAATCTCAGCACTTTGAGAGGCCAAGGTGGGAGGATTGCTTGGGCCCAGGAGTTTGAAACCAGTCTGGGCAACATAGTGACATGTAGTCTAAAAAAATTTTAAAAATTAGTCCGTCATGGCAGCGCTCACCTGTAGTCCCAGCTACTCAGGAGACTGAGGTGGGAGGATTGCTTGAGCCTAAGAGATGGAGGCTGCAGTGAACCATGATCATGCCACTACACTCCAGCCTGGGTGATAGAGTGAGATCCTGTCTCAAAAAATAAAAATATGAAATAAGCACAAGTTGAACACGGGCTATGGACAAAATGTCAGTGACTGAATATGCCTAGGAATACAGTCTTTGCAAAAAAAATAGTTTGGGAAAGTCATTATAGAAATTATCTGCTATAGCCTTCAATGGTAAAAAATCCAGCAAACACTGGGAAAAGGGATAATCTGATTTCCAGAGTTCCCACATTATAATATTCAACAGTCTAGTTTTCAAAATAATTACACAGCATAAAAAGAAACATGAAAGTATGGCCTATTCAAAGGAACAAAATAGATCGAAACTGTCCCTAAGAAGCCCAGGCATTGGACTATTGGATAAAGAGTAAAACAACGATCTTAAATATGCTCAAACAGCTAAAGACAATGAAAATCAGGAAAGCCATGTATGACAAAATAAAACTCTTAGTAAGATATAGGAATTATAAAATGAGACCAAACAGAATTTTTGGCATAAAAGGTGGGATAACTGAAATGAAAATTTCACTAGAGGGGCTCAATAGCAAATTTCAGCAGGCAGGAGAGCCAACAAACTTGAAGGTAAGACAACTGAAAGTATTACGTCTCAGGAATAGAAAGAAAAAAGAACAAAGAAAAGTAAACAGAGACTAAGAGCTGTATGAGACACCATCAAGTGGACCAACATACACAGTTAGAGATTCACAGAAGAAGACAGAGGTAGAAAGAATAGTTGAAGAAACAATGGCTGAAAACTTCCCAAATCTGAGGAAAGACATGAATATACATGTCCAAAAAGCTCAATGAATTTCAAGCAGGATGAACTTAAAGACACCCACACCAAGACAAATTATAATCAAATTGTTGAAAGAAAAAGACAAAAGAAATATTTGAAGGCAACAATATAAAAACATCTCATGCACAAGGGATCCTCAGTAAGATTAACATCTGATTTGTCATCAGAAAAATAAATGATGCCAGAAGGCAATAGGATAACATATTTAAATCTTGAAAGAAAAAAGAAAGCTCTGTCAACTAAGAATTCTATATTTAGCAAAATTTCTCTTTATTCTCATTTGAGAATAAAAGATAAGACATTTCTAGAAAAACAGAAGCTGAGAGAATTTATTATCAGAAGATTGTTCCTACAGAAAATGCTAAAGGGAGTTCTTCAGGCTGAAATGAAAGGACATTAGACAGTAATTCAAAGCCATAAGAAAAAATAACACTGGTAAAGGTAATTACATAGGTAAATATATCGGCCACCATTAATGTACTTTTGGTATGGTTTGTAACATCTTTATTTTTCTATATGATATAGGCATACACATAAAATAATATCTATATATCTAACTTAATTGGCACATAATGTATAAAGATGTAATCTGTGACAACTAATAATATAAACGGGGAGGAACAGAGATGTATAGAAGCAGAGTGTTTGTATGCTATTGAAACTAAGTTGGTATTACTCAAACTAGGTTGAAAGTGGTTACCTTGGGGTAACCACTAAGAAAATAACTTTAAAATACACAGAAAAGAAAAGAAGGGAATCAAAATTTTACACTACAAAAAATCAACTAAATATAAAAAAAGGTAGTAATTGGAGAGCAAAAATTATATAACATATATAGAAAACAAATAAATGGCGGAAGTAAATCCTTTTATCAGTAATCACATTAAAGGTGAATTAACTAAAATATCTAAGAAAGCAGATTGGCATATTGAATTTTAAAAGTCAACGTCCATCTATATGCTGTCTACAAGAGGCTCACTTTACATAGAAGGATGCAAAGAGGTTTAATATAGAAGAATAGAAAAAAGACTTTCTATGTAAATAGTAATGAAAAAGAGCTGGGATGACCATATTATTGTCAGAAAAGTATACTTTACAAGAGACAAAGAAGAACAATATATAGAGAGAAAAGTCTTCATACAGCAAGACAATAAGGCTATAAACATATAAACACCTAACAGACCAAAAATGTATAAAGCAAACATTGACAGAATTGAAGGGATGAATGGTTCCGCAACAGTAGTTGTAAACTTCAATGTCCCACCTCAATAATGGATAGAAAAACCAGACAGAAGAACATTAAGAAAAATAGAGGATTTAGAAAATACTATAAACCAATTAAACCTAAAATGCCTATAGAGCACGCCACCAAACAACAATAGAATGCACATTATTTTCTTTCTTTTTTTTAATTATTATACTTTAAGTTCTAGGGTACATGTGCACAACGTGCAAGTTTGTTACATATGTATACATGTGCCATGTTGGTGTGCTGCACCCATTAACTTGTCATTTACATTAGGTATATCTCCTAACGCTATCCCTCCTCCCTCCCCCCCGTCCCCACAATAGGCCCCGGTGTCTGATGTTCCCCTTCCTGTGTCCAAGTGATCTCATTGTTCAATTCCCACCTATGAGTGAGAACATGCGGTGTTTGGTTTTCTGTTCTTGCGATAGTTGAATGCACATTATTTTCAACTGCACATAGAACATTCTCCAGGATAAATCACATGCTAAGCCACAAAACAATTTTTAATAAATTTTAAGAGATTGAAATAATCTGAAGTATTTTTCTGATCAGAATGGAATGAAACTAGAAATCAATACGAGAAGGAAAACTGGACATTTTAGAAATGTGTGTAAATTAAACGAAACACTCTTAAACAACCAAGGGTCAAAGAAGAAATCACAAGGGAAATTAGAAAATAACCTTGAGTCACATGAAAATAAAAACGAAACATACCAAAACTTCTGAGATACCATGGAAACAGTGGTAATAGAGAAATGCATAGCTGTAAACACCTACATTAAAATAGAAAAAATATTTCAAATCAATAATTATACACCTTAAAAATTAGCGTAAAAAAGAGCAAACTAAACCGAAAGCTTCCATCCAAGAGAATGGAAATAATAAAATCAGATCAAAGATAAGTGAAAAGAAAATAAAACATAATAGAAAAAATCAATAAAACCAAAAGTTATTTCTTTGGAAAGGCCAGCAAAAAATGACAAATCTTTCACTAGAACAACGAAGAAAGAGAGACACAAGACTCGAGTTAATAACATCAGAAATGAAAGTGGGGACATTACTACTGATTTTACAGAAATAAAAATATTATGACTAAATGCCATGAACAATTGTATACTAACAAATTCAATAGCCTAACTAAAATGGATATTTCTAAAACACAAAATGTGTTAAAACTGACCCATAAAGAGATAGAAAAATTGGACCAGTAAGGAGATCTAATCAGTAATAAAATCAAGGCCAGATGACCTCACTGGAGAATTCTACCAAACATTTACAAAAAAGAACTGGGTGTGGTAGCTCATGCCTGTAAGCCCAGCAGTTTGGGGGACCAAGGCAGGAAGATCTCTTGAGCCCAGGAGTTTGAGACTAGTCTGGGCAACCTGGTGAGACCCTGTCTCTGCAAACAAACAAACAGAAAACAAATAATTAATTGGGCATGGTGATGCACACCTGTAGTTCCAACTACTTGGGAGGCTGAGATGGGAGGATCACTTGCCCGAGCGGTAAAGGCTGCAGTGAGCCATGATCATGTCACTACACTCCAGCCTGGGCAACAAAGCAAGACTCTGTGAGAAAAAAACAGCAACTAATATCAATCCCTTTCAAACTCATCCAAAAAATTGAGGAGGAGGGAGCGCTTCCTAACTCATTCATTGAGACCAGCATTACCCTGATACCAACACCAAACAAAGACACTACAAGAAAACTATAGACCAATATCCCTTATGAATATTGATGGAAAAACCCTCAAAAAATGAAAGCACAATGAATTGAGTAGCATAGTGGAAAGACTATATCTGACCAAGTGGGATTTATTCCTAGAATGCAGTAATGGGTCAACATACAAAAAACAATCAATAGAATATACCATATCAACAGAATGAAGGGGAAAAAAACATGACTATTTCAATTGATTAAAAAATGATTAGAAAATCATTTGACAAAGTCAAACACCCTTTCATGATTAAAAAAAAAAACAAAAAACACAACAACCCAGAAATAGAAGGAAACTTTCTCTAGTTAAAGGCCATATATAAAAACCCCATAGCTAGCATCATATAATCAATGGTAAAAGACAGATAGCTTTCCTCCGAAGACCAGGAACAACAGAAGGATGTTCACTTTTGCTATTTCTATCCAGTGTGGTAGTAGAAGTTCTAGCCAAAGCAATTTAGCAAAAAAAAAAAAAAAAAAAAAAAGAAGGCCAGGAACCACAGTGGCTCACACCTGTAATCCCAACACTTCGGGAGGCCGAGATGGGTGGATCACCTGAGGTCAGAAGTTCAAGACCAGCCTGGCCAAAATGGTGAAACCACGTCCCTACTAAAAATACAAAAAATTAGCTGGGCGTGGTAGCAGGCACCTGTAATCCAGCTACTTGGAAGGCTGAGGCAGAAGAATTGCTTGAACCCAGGAGGCGGAGGTTGCAGTAAGCCAAAATCACGTCACTGCACTCCAGCCTGGGCAACAAGAGTGAAATTTCGTCTCAAAAAAAAGAAGTTAAAGACACATTGGAAAGGAAGAAGTAAAATTATCTCTGTTCACAGATAATATGATCTTATACAGAAGAAATCCTAAATGATCCACAAAGAAACTGTTAGAGATAATAAAGAAACTCAACCAAGTTGCAGGATACAAAATAAACTTGCAAAAATCAGTTGCATTGTATACGGTAGTAATGAACAATCCAAAAAGAAACTTTAGGAAGCAATCCCAGGCAGGGGACGGTGGCTCACGCTTGTAATCAAGCACTTTGGGAGGCTGAGAAGGGCAGAACACTTGAGATGAGGAGTTCGAGATCAGCCTAGCCAAGATGATGAAACCCCATCTCTACTAAACAAACAAACAAACAAACAAACAAAAATTAGCTGGGTATGGTGGCTTATGCCTATAATCCCAGCTACTTGGGAGGCTGAGGCAGGAGAATAGCTTGTTCCCAGAGGTGGAGGTTGCAGTGAGCTGAAATCATACCACTGCACTCCACCCTGGGCAATAGAGCAAGACTCCAACTAAAAAAATATAAGTAAATAAAAGAGAGAGAAAACAATTCCAAAAGCTACAGTCATCCAAACAGTATGGTACAGGCATAAAGACAAACATATAGAACAATGAAAGAGAATAGAGAGCCCATAAACTCTCATGTACGTGGCCAAATGATCTCCAACAAGACTGTCAAATCCATACACCAGAGAAAGAATGCACTCTTTGATAAATGGTGTTGGGAAAAATGGATATGCACATGCAAAAGAATGAAGTTGCACTCTAAGTTTACACCATAAACAAAAATTAACTCAAAATGGATTAGAGACCTAAACTTAAGACCTGAACCTATAAAATTTCTAGAAGAAAATGTAGAAAATTTATTGACATTGGATTTTGCAATGGTTTCTTGGATATGACACCAAAAGCACAGGCAACAAAGGTGAAAATAGACAAATGGGACTAGATCAGACTTTAAAACTTCTGCACAGCAAAGGAGATAATCAACAGAGAAGACAACCTACAACATGGAAGAATGGGAGAGAATATTTGTAAAACACATATCTTGATAAAAATTAATATCAAGAATATATCTAAAAACTCTTACAACTCATCAGCAACAACAAGCACAACCAAATAACTTGACTAAAAAATGGGCAAAGGATGATTCCCTATTTGGGAATAGATGATTCCCAAAAGAAGACATACAAATTGCCAGTAGGCACATGGAAAGATGCTCAACATCCTAATCATCAGGGAAATGCACATGAAGACCAATGAGATACCATCTCACACTCCTAAGGATGGCCACTATAAAGAAAACAAAAATAGAAAACATCAAGTGTTGACAAAGATGTGGAGAAATTGGAACCCTTATGCACCGTTGATGGGCACGTAAAATGACACAGCTGCTATAGAAAATAGTATGGAGGTTTTCAACAAGACTAAAAATAGAATTACTGAGCCAGGCACGGTGGCTCACACCTGTAATCCCAGCACTTTGGGAGGCCAAGGCGGGTGGATCACCTGAGGTCAGGAGTTCAAGACCAGCCTGACCAACATGGTGAAATCCTGTCTCTACTAAAAATACAAAATTAGCTGGGTGTGGTGGCACATTCCTGTAATCCCAGTTACTTGGGAGACTGAGACAGGAGAATTGCTTGGACCTGGGAGGTGGAGGTTGCAGTGAGCCAAAATCATGCCGTTGAGTTCCAGCCTGGGCAACAAGAATGAAATGCCATCTCAAAAAATAAATAAATAAAAATAGAATTACCATATTATCCATCAACCCCACTCTGGTATAGATCCAGAGAACTGAAAACAGGATTTTGAAGAGGTATTTGCACATCCATGTCCATTGCAGCGTTAATTACAGTAGCCAAGGGGTGGAAGCAACCTAAATATCAATTGACACAGGAATGGATACACACACACACACACACACACACACACACACAAACACATGACATATAGTATATATACAAATGTGATATGTGATATATACAAATGTGATATATATACACAAATGTGACATACACATATATACAAATGTTGGCTGGGCACAGTGGCACACGCCTGTAATCCCAACATTTTGGGATGCTGAGGCTGGCGGATCACCTGAGGTCAGGAGTTTGAGACCAGCCTGGCCAACATAGTGAAATTCCCTCTCTACTAACAATACAAAAGTTAGCTGGGCGTGGTGGCACGCGCCTGTAATCCCAGCTACATGGGAGGCTGAGGCAGGAGAATCAGGAGAATCACTTGAACCTGGGAGGCAGAGGTTGCAGTGAGCCGAGGTCGCACCACTGCACTCCAGCCTGGGCGACAGAGTGAGATTCCATCTCAAAAAAGAAAAAAAAAGTTATATATACGCATATATAAAAATGTGATGTGTATATATATAATATATGTGTAATATATATTATGTATATATACAAATGAGATATATACAGTTGGCCCCTTAGCAACATGGATCTGAATTGCGTGAGTCACTTATACTCAGATTTTCTTCTGCCTCTGCCACCCCTGAGACAACAAGACCAAACCCTCCTCTTCCTCCTCCTCCTCAGCCTACTCGATGTGAAGACAAGGATGAAGACCTTTGTGATGATCCACTTCCACTTTGTGAATAGTAAATACATTTTCTCTTACGAAGTTCTTAATAACATTTTCTTTTCTCTAACTTACTATATTGTAAGAATACAGTATATAATACATATAATATACAAAATATGTGTTTACTGTTTATGTTATTGGCAAGGCTGCTGTAGTTAAATTTGGGGGAGTCAAAAGTTATACATGGATTTTCAACCATGCAGTGGTTGGCATGCCCTAGATTAAGATGGCCACTATAGAGAAAACAAAACTAAAAAACAGCAAGTGTTGACTGTAGAATGAAAAAGACACCCTACAAAATGGAAGAAAATACTTACAAATTATATATCTGATAAGGGATTAACATCCAGAATATATAAAGAACTCTTACAACTCAACAACAAAAAACTAATTTAAAAATCAACAAAGACCTTGAACAGACATTCTTCCAAAGAAGATTTATAAATGGCCAATAAGCCACACTGGAGGAGGTTGAAGAGACATGACAGCTAAATGCAATGCATGATTCTGACCAAGACATTCTTTCTAAACAAGGCTTTTTGGGACAACTCGTCACCCTTGAAGTGCTGTGACAATTAGAAAGCAGTAATGGGTCAAGGTAGTGTCTTGATTTCAGTGGTTGTATTGTAAGTATCAAAGTTCCCAAGACCCTGCCTTGTGGAAACCTACCCATCCCTCAGTAGGGACCTAACCTCCCAGCCAAGCCCTGGGCATTCACTCATTCCTTGGTCCTTTGACTCAGAGACCAGGCTGCTCAAAGATTAGACAGTCAGGTGGAGGGGTGGGGACAGTTGTTCTCATGCCGTTGGTGAGGGTTCTTTCTGAATGTCAGTTTAATGATATGTAGCAAAATCTTCAATGTGCATGACACCTTGGGGCCAACTGTCCCACTTTGAGGAATTCATCCTAAGAAGGCCTTCAGGGAAGGAAGAACACAACTGCCAGTTAGCAGCCCCAGGACTCAATTGACAGGCCCTCCCTGAGGAATGAGATTCTCCCCACCCCGTAGTGTCTCTCCCCCAGAGGCCTTCTCCACCCTCTCTGTCTACAGGCTTGCAAAAGCAGAGTCACCCCAGAGGGGAGGAGGCAGATGGGGAGATAGACCAGATAGGACAGAAATGTCCAGAGCGTGCCCTTGCACGTAAACCCAAGATGGGATTCTCCTTGTGTTTGTCTTCTCTGGAAAGGGCCAAAATAGGTACCTAGAGAAGAGGGAAAGTCCCACAAGAAAGGGAGGGAGCAGAGACAAAAAGCAAGATAGAATCAGAGAATGTTCTGAGAGAGAGTTGCGGGGGACAGGCCAGCCGGCCAGGATGGAGGGTGTGGAGGCACAGGGGGCTCCAGCCCAGGCCCCATCACTATGTGCTATGTGTGGATGCAAGTCCATAATCTCTCTGGACTGGTTTGCCCACCAGTGAGATGTGAGGCTGGGCATTTGGGCTGGAATTCTGGGATTTTCTATTCCATGGCACTGCCTAGGACAGATTAAGACCCTGGAGGCTGGAAGTGTGGAATTAGTGTCTATTTTCCCAGTGTCACAATGGCTCCCCTTGAGTTTATGATGGTCTGAAAACTGTGCTATTTTCTGAGTCAAGATCTGACAGAACTGGGCTAGAAGAGGGGGCTCTTTGGAGACCAGAGCCCAACTAAGCATCTGCCGTACTGCAGTGAAGAGTAACTGCTAACTCTGCTGCAAAACCTGGAGTCTTGGTCCATTTGCTATTGCTTATGACAGCATGCCTAAAACTGGGTAATTTATAAAAAAACAAAATTTATTTCTTATAGTTTTGGAGGACAGGAAGTCCAAGACCAAGGGGGTGCATCTGGTGAGGGCCTTCTTGCTGGTGGGGACTCTCTGCAGAGTCCTAAGGGAGTAGCGGGCATCCCAAGGGGAGGGTGCTGAGCATGCTAGCTCAGGTCTCTCTTCCTCTTCTTATAAAGCCATCAGTCCCACTTCCATGATGACCCATTAATCCACTGATCCATGAATTGATTAATCCATCCATGAGGGCAGGACCCTCTGACTCAATCACCTCTAAAGGCTCCACCTCTCAGTACTGCCACTTCAGGGATTACATTTCAATATGAGTTTTGGAGGAGACACATGTTCAAATCATAGCAACCAGCTTGAACTAGGCCAATGTAAGGCCCACCTTGGACAGGTGATAGGTGAGCTCTCCACTGTGGTTTTCCAGGCTGACTAGAGCCAGCTGAGCTCACACATGTCCTGCCTGCAGAGAGGGCAGAGCTCATTTCCCAAAGGAAGAGCAGGGACCCCAGGCTCTCTACCAGCTGCACTAGAGATTGAGCCATCCATGGTGGTAGCCACTGGCCATGCGTGGCTACCTACATTTAAGTTGAAATTCATTAAAGTTAAAATTCAACACTGGGTTCCTCAGTCACATTAGCCACACTGTCTAGAGAGAGTTTACACTGCAGCAGAGAGGAGGACTGAGTCCAGGGAGTTCAAGTTGGCTGGGGTTCACAAGGCAGAGTGCCAGACAGGAGTGACTGCATGGAGAGAGCTCCCAAGACTTTCAGAAGCATTTCTCAATGTATCCATCTGAGTGCTGGCCAGTGCACACATGTGATGAAACCACTACCTCAAAGAATTAGAGAAGCAATCCTGAGAGCTCACACAGTGCCAGCAACAGTTTGTCTTCCCAATAGCCAGAGTGGAAAAATCTAGTGATTCATAGGACATCAGGTGGAATGATCAGAAGGGTATTGCCTCAGTACTGGGGAAAAATTAGCCCTGGAATAAGTGCTGCTTAGGTTCTGCCTAGCAAAGCTTAAAAGCAAGCCTCAGAAGAATTAAACTGTTTTCAAGTAATTTTACTCCATTCCAGAATAAAGCTGAAAAATATTTATAAGAATACAAAAGTATTCAGAACCAAGTAAGGTAAAATTCACGATGTCTGGCATCTAATCAAAAATTACTAGGCATGTGAGTAAGAAGAAAAATGTGACTCATGAATGAGGAGGAAAATCAAGCAATAGAAACAACCATTATGACACAGATGATAAAATTAATAGACAAGCACATCAAAAAATTGCCTCTAGTGCTTCTGCATGTTCAAGAGGAAAGATGGAGCATGTTATGTGTGGAGAAGGAGTAGATATTTAAAAGCACCAAATCAAACTTCCAAAGATGAAAACTATGATATCTGAACGGACACATGCACTGAATGGCATTGATGGCAGTTTAACACTGCAGAAGAAAAAATTAGTGAACTTGAAGACATAGCATAGAAAAAAGAGGATGATCCCACCATGAGCAAGTGGGATTTATCCCAGGGATGCAAGGTTAATTTAATATTTGAATATAAAGTAATGCAATTCACTATATTAATTGACTAAATAAAAACATATAATTGTCTCAATGAATGCAGAAAAATCATTTAATAAATTCCAATATTTATATAAAAACTCTCAGCAGATTAGAACTAGCTGCGAACTTCCTAAACCTGATAAGTGGCATCTATGAAAAACTACAGCTCACATCACACTTAAATAAAACACTGCATGTTTCCTCCCTAAACATCAAGAACAACACAAGCACATCCACTCTCACCACTTTTATTTGGCACTGTCCTAGAGTTTCTAGCCAGTGCAATAAGACAAGAAAAAGAAATGAAAGGCATCTAGAATTTAAAGGAAAAGGTAACCTGTCTTTATTCACGGGTAACACAATTGTTTACATGGAAAACACCAACAAATCTACAAAAAAGAATAAATCTGCTGGAACTAATAAGTGAACTTAGGACAGTTGCAGGAAACAACATCAATATGCTAAAAGTCAGCACTAGCAACAAAACATGGAAATGGAAAGAAGTAATACCACTTTAAATAGCTGATAGCTTCTGAACTAAGAGGAAGCTGCAGGTAGAGGGGCAGGTGGAAGATTTAGGAGAGTATGGAGGTGGTTGCTGAGCCTGGTATGAGAAGAGCCTGGAGAGAACAGGAACGAATGCTTTGCCAAAACTTCTGGATCCGTTGGGCTGGAGGACAACCAGCAAGGAACAGCAAGGAAGGAACCAGCAAGGAAGCTTCTGGACCCATTGGGTTGGAGGACAACCTCAGCAACCCTCTGAGGAGGGAGAGACAGAAACTCTCTGCAGAGACTGCAGGTTGTGACACAGAAGCTGATGGCCTCGATTTCCCTCCATGAAATGGGAGAGTATGGTGCTGTTGACAGTCAGAAGGGGTGTGCAGGCTGTGGATGCTAGGGAGGAAGCCCACAAAGGGGCTGATGGGTTGGCCTTGTAAGAAACAAAACATCATGTCTCCTTGGAGTCATATCTCCTGTGCCTTGCCAGGCATAGCGGGCCCCAGTCTCTTCAACCAGGGAAGACGGCAGCCAATGGATACCCGAATGGCGTTCTCTCTTCACCTGTTCCCCCACTCTCCTGTTCCCTAGAACCATGTTCCCACATAAACCATCTGCACACAGCACTTGTATCAGGTTCTAAAAATCCCACCATGTCCCTGGAGCTCAGGATCTTTAAGGCCGAGGGGAGGCCCTAAAGGTGAAGCTGGGGGTGAACTAGAGTGAAGGAGAGCATCTCCAGTGATGAGGGAGTCCAAGACCCATGATCCTGGGTGATGGGGGTAGACAGGAGGAGCGTGACTATCAAGCTGCCCGGGCCCAGGCCCAGGCCCATGTGTGAACAGTAACCCTGTGAATCTTGCTCTTGGCCTCTGAGCCCTGGCTCTGGATTATGCTCCAAAGATGGTGACATCACATCTCCTGTGGTCTCAGGGATCAGCTGGGTCATGCAGGCTTCAGCAAGTGTTGTGGTCACCACCATTCCCATGAGATAGGTCATACCCACAATGTAAAATCCCACTTGGGCTGCAGGACAGCCAAGGGCTGGGGAGGAGGCACCTCTCATACCACCCACAACCTTGCCCAGAAGGGGCACTGCCTCTAAGGGAAGATTGGACCCAGGTACCCCTTCAGTGCTGCCCTCCTCTGGCATCTCCACTTGGTGGCAGTATTGGCCCAGAAGAGGAACTCCAGCAGGCAGCCACCAACCGGTCCCTAAGAGCTGCTGTGACAGCAAAACTTAGCTCTTTCCACAGGAAAGTCTGGGGAGTCTAATGTCCTCATTTCACAGGGAAGTAAGGTATAGCCTGGGAGCCAGGATTCTGGATAATTAATCTGCAGGATTCCATAACTCCATGATACTGTGATTTTTTTTTTTTTTTTTTTTTTTTTTTTTTTTTTTTTTTTTGAGATGTCTCTGTCACCCAAGCTGGAATGCAGTGGCATAGTCATGGCTCACTGAAGCCTCAAACTTGTGGCCTCAACCAATCCTCTCACTTCAGCCTCCTGAATAGCTGGGACTACAGATGCACACCACCATACTCAGCTAATTTTTTATAGAGACGGAGTCTCACTATGTTGCCCAGGCTGGTGTCAAACTACTGGGTTCAAGAGATCTGCTGGCCCCAGCCTCCCAAAGCACTAGAATTACAGGCATGAGCTACCTGTCTGGCCCACTGCGATTTTCTTTTATTCCCAAATTTGATTTTCTTATGATTCTAAGACTCTCCATCTATGGGTCCATGCTTGTAGAATCATAAGTTTCTAAGATCAGAGGGTTCTGCTGACTCAGTTCCCCTGCATCCTATGATTCTGTGTTTGGGTGATTCTAGCATTTCATTGCCATTTCATAGGATCAACCAGGATTAACCACATGGCTAAAGAGAGAGGCTGATGGCCCTACTTCCATGGTTCCTGGATTCCATCTTCTCTTCCCCATAGGAAGGTCCACAGTTCCCCACACATCACCAGGCCACCTGCAAAGAGAGCAGGTTCAAGAAGTCACCTTGCAATGAGAATGAGATCGTGTGTCTCCTACATCATGCCCTAAGGGAGAGAGGACAGCATGGAACTGGGAGGTGGATGGCTGGGGTGTCAACTGAGAAAGACATGTCTGTTGGACCCCAGAGTTGATTTTCATGGCATCCAAGAGCTGCCTGTGAGAACACACAAAGTTTGATTTGCAAAGGGATGGTCACACAACAATCATGTGTCAGCCTTCTCAAAGGTGGCATCCATGGCACAGCATGTGAAGGGCTTTGAGTCAACAGACATTCCTGGTAAGAAAGTGGTGTGGGGGTGTGGAATGATCCCTGGAGGCTGAGACCTGGGGACCAGGGTCTGCCCTGCAGGCCCATTGCTCCTTCCACTTTGCCTTGAGCCCAGTCTTTCTGTACAAGGAGGGGCTGGCCTAAGGTTCCAGTTGCTTTCATCAGGTGGGATCTGGTGAAGGGTCAAAATGGAACTTTAAGGTGGGTAGTTGAAGGGGTGACACCTGAGGAGAGAGCACTATCTCAAAACAGACTGAATTATTTCCCAAAGAGGTGCCCCAAGCCCCTGCAAGTGCACTCTCCAGGGAGTCTGGCCACTGGGCCCCTTGCCCTCATTCCACAGGGCAGCTCAGAAAGGCAAGCTCACAAGGACCGGCTCATGTTCACCAACCCCCTCGTTGCCCACAAGGACTCCCAAGCATGACCCCCATCCTGGCACAATCTTCTGCCCTGAAGCCAGGAAAGGATGGCCTTCTGAGTTGGAGTCCTGCAGTCAGTCTTCCAATCTTGGAGGGAAACATATACTCTACAGACGGTGAGCCTCAGAGAGAGCCCAGCCCTGCTGTGCTACTCTAGGAGGCTCAGGCGGCTGTGCCTCCTCATTCAGCCTCACTGAGCCTTTTCCACTTCCAGAACATGGTGAAATTCGCTTCCTTCTGACCAGACAGTGCTTGGTGGAGCACCAGGCACACATGGTAGTTGCTGTCATCACTCCACTCCAGGAGCCTTCAAGAAATCATTTCATCTAACAACCCACATTTACCATAAGGACATTTTGGAGGCCAGGCATAGGGGCTCACCCCTGTAACCCCACACTTTGGGAGGCCAAGGCGAGAGGATCGCTTGAGCCCAGGAGTTAGAAACTGCAGTGAGCTATGACGGCACCACTGCACTCCAGCCTGGACGACAGAGTGAGACCCTGTCTCAAACAAATAAATAAAAAAGAACCTTCTGGAGAACTGAAGGAAAGTGGATATTTGATAAGAGATCTGGGCTGGAGAGAAAAGGCTTTTAAAACATAAATAGAATGGCAAGCTCAGAAAGACAGATACAGGGCAATGGTAAGAAGCAGACCGGTAACCAGACTGGGCTGCTGGGAGATGCTCACTGAGACAAGCAGTGCAGTGGTGGTGCCCCTGCCACCCTGCTTTGTGACTGGCATGCACAGCAAGGGGGCAGAGCAACAACCTCTGTGGACTGGACCTGTCCTGGGCAGGGGCCTCAGCGAAGCCACAGACCCTGGTCTGAATAAATACACAGCAGGAACCCAGAGCTGCAGATATGAAGAACCCACACACAGCCTCTCACAGGGGGCAGGTGACCCATAGGAAAACAGAGAGTCCTGAGTTCACAGCCGTAGCTGCAAAGCCCTGCCAGGACATACCCACATCAGTAATGTCCATGCAGGCTTTCATGATGATATTAATGCAGAGGAGGTAATTCCCACAGTGCCTGAGTTGAACAATGCCAACAAAGGTGGAGATGGGGCAGAGGAACAGAGACAAGGAGTGTAGAGAGGGGCTGCAGACAGGAAGAGCAACTCACAACTGTGCAGGAGGGGTCATCGGCTGTGACAGGAAAACACACAGAGACTGACAGAAAGACAGGACAGCCATAGACAGGAGGTGGGAGTCAGACAGGTGTGTGGCCCAGAGACTGTGTCTCACCACAGCGGCTTTGGGGAAGCGGCGGCCATGTCATTTTCCCTGTCTCTGTTCGGTTGACCTGCGCATCTCAGGCCCAACCCTGGCTGCTCCCTTTCCAGCTGCAGTTCCCAAACTGTGTGCTAAGGCACCCTGGGATGCCACAGCAAATTCCCAGGGTGTTGCAGAATATCACAGCTGTAATCCTAGCTCTTCGGGAGGCCAAAGTGGGAGGATCAGTTGAGCCCAGGAGTTCAAGACCAGCCTGGGCAACATGGTGAGACCCTCGTCCCTACAAAAAAAATTTTGTTTTAAAGAAAGTACAATTGAGTCTTGGACAACATGGGGGTTAAGGGCACCAACCCCCTGCAAAGTCAAAAACTTGAGTATAACTTTTGACTCCCTGAAAATGAAACTACTAACAGCCTCCTGTTGACCAGAAGCCTTGTCAATCCCATGCACAGTCAGTCAGGACATAACGCTGCATGCTGTGTGTGTTATCCACTGTGATCCTACAATAAACTCAGCTGGAGAAAGGAAACTCCTGCTCAGAAAACCTAGAAAAGAAGCCAGACTCACAGTTCACGAGGCAGCAGTGGGTCCTCATAAAGGTCTTCATCCTAATGGTCTTCATATTGAGTGGCTGAGGAAGAAGATAGAAGCAGGGCTTGGTCTTCCTGTGTCAGGGTGGCAGAGGCAGGAGAAATCCATGTGTAAGTCACCCAAGCAGTGCAAACCTGTGTTGTTCAAGGGTCACCTGTTCTGCATGAACATCACCTTGTATGTCCTGGGAGCCAGGACCTTGAACAACAAGTAAGGGTGTTGCTTCCGGAGGGCCAGTAACTGCAGTTAAGTGAGGATGAAATAAAAACATGATTGATTTATTTTTAACTAATATGATTTTTTTTCAATAGCTACTAATCATTAAGTTGTTGGACCTAATTACTTAACAAACAAAGCCCTTAGGTATTTATTTTAGCCTGAGGAGCTGGGGGAAAAATGACTATAAGTTGTTTTCTTAATTTGTTTTGTTTTGTTTTGTTTTGTTTTGTTTTGTTTTATTTTATTTTATTTTATTTTATTTTATTTTATTTTGAGTCAGGGTCTCACTCTATCACCCAGTTTAGAGTTCAGTGATGCAATTATAGCTCACTGCAGCCTGGAACTCCTCAGCCCAGGTGATCCTCCCATCTCGGCCTCCCAAAGTGCTGGGATTACAGGTGTGTACCACCATACCTGGCCAACTGAAAGTTTTGACCTCAAGAACCCACTGCCTGTGGAGAAGGCATCCAAAGAGTGACCCCCACAAGGAGGGTCAGGGAAACTTCTAGAAGGGACCAAGTTCCAGTGGAACTGAGCGTGGAGGGGCACTCTGTCTTCTGACCCTGTCCTGCTGCTGTTCCTTCCGGGGTCCCTCAGCCAGAAAGCCCCAAGAGCCTTGAACTCTCTGTCTGCCCAAACCCCTTCCCTGTTTTCCCCAACTTATTTTTGCTCAAAGGAGGAAAAAGAAGGAAGCAAAAGATGACCAGTTAGTGTCTGAAATCCTGGCTTGCCCCACCCATAACAGGGACTCACACCTGCTGGAGACAGGGAACTCACTACCTCACAAAGCAAACTGCCCATGAGAGATGTCCCTCCCACCTGGCTTACCCCACCCAAGCAGGGGTCTTACAAAGCTTCTGGGGTGGGCAGCGCCTCCTCTCGCCTGGGGGCCTATTCTGGAAGGAGGGAGCACGCTCCCTGGGCCCACCAGCAGGCCAGAAATGATGTTCCCTCCAGCACCATCCATACATGAGAAGTTTTGTTCATTAAACACATGGCTGGCTGCTCAGGGCTTAGCTCCAGAGCCGCCCAGTTGTCAGGCCTTCTCACACGTGCTGTCTCTGAGGACCATGAGCCCTTTCCTGATGCTGGCTTGTAAAGGTCTCACCCACCTCCCCATTCTACCTGTTGGAATGTAGGTCTGTGTCCTGGCCAACAAGGAGGTCTGTGGAGACAAAGCCGGGTCTCAGTTACCTTTCAGCACCCACCCGGCATGCCCCCAGGAGCCTGCCCTATGCCTTGACCTGGACCTGCCCCATCCCAGTCCCCAGCGCAATGGTCACGTGGGACATAGACCTTGACAGGCTGGTCAGAGATAGCTCCCTTTAGGCGACAGCAGAGGGCGCTTCCAGGGAGGCCCCTCACCTTCCGCTGCACCTCAAGCAAGGGAGAAGAGGTGCTGTAGGCAACATCACCGGAGCCTCGAAGACACTCAAGGGCAGCCCCTTAGGCCCCTGACACCCAGCTGGGGTCCCCCTCTTGCTCCCCCGCTCTGCTCTCCACCCCACCCCAGCCCAGTCCCACTGACTTGGCTGCTCTGGAGCTGAGGCTCTCAGGAGGCTCACAGAGGGAAGGAGGAACCCCACGTGGTACAGGCAGGTGCCCAGGAGCTAGTTCCAGAAGTCTCCGCCCGCTCCTCCACGCAGCCTACCCTGGCTCTCTGGTATCCAGAGTCTTCAGAAACAGGAGCCTTCGCTTGAGAGCTGGGTCTGGGCAGGCTGAGCTCCTGCCTGGGGCCTGGGTGTCTGCTCCTCCCTTCATCTTCCCTCTCTGGGCTTCCCCTCTCCATCAGCAAACTCCTACCACTTAACTAAATAATCAGAAATCCCTCTGGCTGAACAGGCTGCATAGCTCTGGGAAGCGGCCGGCTCTGTGTGTCCACTACCCAGGTGGCACTGGCAGAGGATGGGGCCTGATGGGGGAGAAGAAAGCAGCCAGGAGGAGGGGCTTGGGAAACCAAGGGGCAGGAGAGCAGGACTGAGCAGTCTGCGCTCACCTGCCCCCTTCAGTGAGGTCACGAGGCCCATCCTGTCCGTGGGCAAGGCTGCCCTACTTTGTGCAGAGCTGGCATCCTCTGGGGGGCTCCCCATCACCAAGGCTCTAATCCCTGAGCCTCATTGCTGGGGAGGTGGGGGTAACAAGAGTCTGCATGCCTCAGGCTGGGCCCCGTCGCCCACCCCACCTGCAGCCCAGGTTTCCCCCAGTACCATAATTGGGTGGGATTTTTGCTGCAAGGCAAAGTCCAGAGGAGCACAAACACGCTCCCTCCCCTCTCCCTCCCTGCCCCCATCGCGGCTTCCTTCCAGAGCTCTTCCCTCCTTCCCTCTGAGGGTGGGGGCCCCCTCAGTGCCTGGGAGAAGGGGGTGGGTGGCCGGGCATGCGTAGAGGGAACTGGATTCCCAAGGTAGTGAGGAGCAAAGGGAACTTTTCTTTAAAGAGAACGGCTGTCACTCTGAATTCAGGACTCCTGACATAGTCACGAGGTGACACCTAGGGCTGGTGTCCACAGGACCACAGGCTCCCTCTGCAAATGCAGAACCAAGTTGTGAGTGGGGCACACTGTGGGAAGCAGCTGCCTGCATCAGCCAGCCAGCGACACACCTGGGGACATCTCAGCCACCCCCTCCCTGAGAAGCTGCACAGAAGCGGCCACATGCCCATCCCTGCCTCTCCATGCACCTCCTTCCCGCAACTCTGCAGCGGCACAGGAGGCCTGGCCCACAGGCTGGGCAGTGCAGGATCCCCAGAGAACACACCACGTATGAATCTGGAGTTGCTTGGAGCTCTCAGAAGCTCCCAGAGCCTCCTTCCTCAATTCCAAAGTAGCAACCAAGATTCCTGCTGAGCTTCGGTCACAGTGTGACTGCAGGAGGACCAGCCGCGGTGGGAGAGTGCCTCTTAACCATCCCAGTTGTGGGAGAGTGCCTCTTAACCATCCCAGTTATCAGGTCCCCCTGGGGAGGCTGGAGACACTTCCCCTCTGCAAATCGCAACCTCCCCAGGCGGCTCCCGGGGCTACACAGGGATATGCAAATGACTGGGAGCTGGAGAGTTGACTGGTCACTGGGTGACCTTGGGCAAGTCACTTTCCCTCTCTGGGCTTCCCCTCTCCATCAGCAAACTCCTACCACTTAACTAAATAATCAGAAATCCCTCTGGCTGAACAGACTGCATAGCTCTGGGCAGACCTGGAGGTTGGTGGTCCCAGAACCTGGGGGCAGCACTGCGCTTCCCCACCGTCCCGTCGTCCCATCGCGTCAGGGGCTTCCACTGTTCTCTTCCCTGGTGGAGTGATGGGGAGAAAAATTGAGGGGTCAATCCCTGCGCCACAGAGAGTCCCACTCGTCCCCGACTGTGACCCACAGGCGCGTGGCTGCACCTTGGAGGTCCACCTGGCCGCTGTCCCCATTGCAGGCTGCACCCATCCCGGACCCTTTCTATCCGCCGAATGCGCGGGCAGCGCTGGTCTCAGAGGAAGGAGCCCTGGTCTCAGAGGCAGGCAGACAGGGCCAAAGGACGTGCACCAGACAACCGTCACTCCCGCCTCAAACCCCCGTCCCAAGCAGGTTGTTGGATGAAGGGGAGACCTAGCCCAGCCACCTCGAGGGCAAGAGATGGAGCTCGCCATAGACCGGGAGCGAGAGGGGGACTCCGGGTCCCACCGTGAGCTCAGGGCGCGCGGGGCTGGAAACCCAGGACGCGACCCGGGAGATCTGAGGGGGGCGGCCCGGGAGCTCCAGGAGGGCGCTTGCGGATCGCGCAGCCCCAGGCCAGCCGCCTGCCCATCTGGCGCACCCCAGCGCCCCGCGCACACCTGGGCGCCCGCACACCAGCACGTCCTCAGACACACCGGCACCCACGGTAGCAGGAGGGGACCAAAGCCGCCGCCGCCGCTCGGGCTCCCAGGGCCCCGCCCGCCCCTGCC
>NW_016807824.1:130586-223633 GCF_001698545.2 Rhinopithecus bieti
AGGAGGGCCCAGCGACGCCGCCGCGCCAGCTCCCAGGGCCCGGCCCGCCCCGGCGCTCACGCTCTCGGGGCGGACTCCCGGCCCTCCGCGCCCTCTCGAGCGGCGATGGCCCCGCTCGGATACTTCTTACTCCTCTGCAGCCTGAAGCAGGCTCTGGGCAGCTACCCGATCTGGTGGTGAGTGAGCCTCCTCGCGTTCGCCCCTGCCCCTGTGCGCCGGGCCCGCAGCAGACGGCCCCCTCGGGCAGGGACCCCGCGGTGGCCGGAGCCCGCGCCCTTCTGCTCCAGCCCCGCGTGCGGGCCGCGGGCGGTTGGTTTTCCTTGACGGCCACTTTGGACCTGTTCAGGCCGCTGGGACGCGTGGGTGGCGGAGCTTCCGGAGACATTGATTCCCGAGCCGGGGAGTGGGGGAGGTTGCGGAGGTCCTAGCTGCCCCTGGCGTCGGACAGGGCGAACAGTGGGCTGGGGAGAGGCTGAAAGAAGGTCGGCACGCACGGTCACCGAGGGGACAGGCAGCTCGAGGCCAGGGCACAGGCGAGGGAAGAGGGCAAGCGAGAGGGAATTCGCCGGAGACTTCCCTCAAAAACCGTATCTTACACACAAACACACACACACACACGTTTTAAAACAAAGTCGGTGAGACAAGACTGAACAGCTCGGAGCAGCGTGGTTACGTAAAGAAAGCTGGGACCCGGCAGGGAGTGGCGCAGAGCCGGCGGCGGGGCGCACTGGGGGCTGGCCCCGGGCCCCGCGCGCCTCCCCGCCGCAGTCCGTGCGCGGGGGTTTCCAGGGGTCCTCTCTGCAAGCCCTTCGCCTGGGTCCGCCTAGCGAGGAGGGGCTGCTGTAGAAAGAGGTAAGGGTGAGTTAAGCACGAGGTGTGAGGGGCTCCAGGACCCTCAATCAGAAAGCACTTAGCTGCGCCCTCCACGCCAGAAAAGGCGCGTTCCGTGAGACCCTCCCCAGCCTGGCGATGGAAGTGCAGATAAACCAAAGGAAGGGTCCCCAAAGGTCTCTCTCAGGCCTCCCACCTCCACCGCACATATCCTGTGGGAGGGGGAACGGGGGCCACACTTTCGCCACGCCTTGTGATCCTTCAGAGCCCTCATCAAGCAAGGATCACCGCAGTTCCGAATTAAGGGCGCTCTGAGATGCCCAAGATTGGGGAACACAAGTGGCAGGAATGTGGGCGCTCAGGGCCAGGCGCAGCGCTGGTAGGTCCTGCAGTTGGAGACAAGCCTCCCCACAAGCGTGCACACCCCCGCCCCATCATTCTCCGACGGCAGCCTGGAATTATAATAATTACGCTGAGGGGAAGGGGGGAGACCCAGCGAGCCGAGGTACATCTAATCCGATAATAATTTTTCTCTTCGAGATGGTTCAGGAGCGCGGGCTCCCGCGGTAGAGGCGCCGGGCCAGGAGCAGCCGGGCGGGGAAAGGGCAGCCTTAGGCAGCTGACGGGCCTGGAAGAGGCCGCGAGGCCGCGGGGACGCGCTTCGGGGACCCCCGCGCACCCCTACTTCCGCGAGCCCCATTTCCTATGCGGCACCTGCGGCGCCCAGTGGCCCACCTGAGGGCCATGCTCGGGGCGCGCCTTGGGGCGCTGGGATACTGACGCGCGTCCAGACGGCCGCAGGGAGTCAGGGGCAGCGCGTCTGTCGGAGAGAGCCCTGAGGGTGGCCGGCTTACGCACCAGGCAGGCTTCTAATTAGAACCCGCCGCCGCGTTCCTGAGCGCAAAAGGAAGCGCCTTGGCCCCCGCGACCTTCCCATAAATGTCGCCAGCTTCCTGGCAACCCTGCGCCCTAGAATCTTTGTCCTGTCGGCCCTGAGGGTTCCTAGCCTCGGTCTCCGTCCACCCCATACGCATGTATACCTCCCTTTCACCTGGGCCCCCTGTGTTCTACCCTGAATGGACCCTAAGACACCCTCCAGGACAGTCAGGCATTCTGCAGGGGAGCCAGGAGGAGCAGAGAAGTGAAGTCCCTGTACCCTCTCCACCCTCCCATCAAGAGTGCAGGACAGTCCTTTGGCCACACAGGGAAGGGGGGGCATAGAACCCCACCTGACACTGAGGGGGGTGGGTGGTGAGAACCCCTCCCCCATCCCTACCCCCACTTTGTTCTCAGTAGGGTTCTCACACTTGGGGATTCTCTGCTTCCTGAGAAGCAGCCTCCCCTTGGGGGAGGCTGGCTTCCTGTAGACAAGTCTGCCCCCTTCTTGATCCCCTCTCTGCCCCCAGGCAGGCTGCTCGGGCTGGAGCAAGGACATGCCTTCCCCCAGGCGTGAGCAGCACACAGGCAGCATAGGGAGGAAGACTCACAGAAGGACAGCGCTGCAGGACTCCTGCTGCTGCCCCCCGCCACTTGTGTCCTGCAGTTTAATAGCCAGGGAAGATTCTCTTTCTCTGAGTCTTCTACCCAGTAGAGCGTCTCCTCCTTTCTCCTGTCTCCCAGCATCCTCCCCAGATTAAGCATCACCAGGGGAGGAAGGGACCTTGGCCCCTGCCAGGTGGGCTCCTGGTGAGCCCCAGTGGAGCAGAGCAGGCTGGGGTGGGCGGCCTCTCTGTAGCTCCTCACCTGTGCCCCCAGCCCCTCCCTAACATGAAGCCGCTGGCCCCTTGCTTCTCCCCCCTCCACCATCACCAGCACATGAAAGTGAAAGTGAAGGGGAATCTCCTCACCTGGAGAAACAAACAAGGAAACAGCCCAAATCAGGGTAATTAGGCTTTTGAAGTTGGCAGAGGGAGAGGCAAAGGTGTCCCTGTGTGGCCAGCAGCACTGTGAGAGTGTGAAGGGCCACCTGCCTCCCCAGGGCCGGGTGGCCCAGAGGTGTCTTACACCCACGCAGCAGATGCCAGCAGTCCCAAGGCCGAGCGGGTCTGAAATGCAGAGAGACAGGCCTGGTCTAACACTGAATGGCTCAGAGCTGCACAGACGTCCAGGGGCATCCATTCTGAGCTCATCCAGTGACAGAGAGGAGCCAGGCAGGAGACCAAACCAAGGCCTATGCACCTGACCACCTGCGTCCCATGAGGCCACAGACAGCAGGAACCTAGTGACCCCCGCCTCCCTGCACACCCCTTCTAAGCTGAGTTCTCACGAACAAGAATTCATGGAAGAGCCCACATGGACAGAGGACAGGGCAGTTGTGCTGCAAGGAGACCGTGGCCCCATCTGAGAACAATCCCCAGGCACGCCCGCACTCCAGGGCACTCTGACCACCTCTCCCTTCTTCTTCCCATGTCTGGGTTAATGACATCTTGTCATCTCCCCAGGGACCCCACCAGGACCCTAGAGGTAGGCCTGTGCCTCCCGCCACCACCTCCCCAGGGTCCAAGCCCATTTTGGGGCTCGCAATTGGATTTTGTTCATCTTTCAAGTCCCTCTGCTGCCTTTACCAGACTGGGCTGTGGCACTCCTGCCACGGCCACCTCCTGCTTCGGTTCTCAGTCCTGGCCCTCCCCTGGGACCCACACCCTCCCAGCCACCTGGAGTTGCTGCCAGGCCTGGCCATAGCCACCCCTGCTGCCTGTCAGAGCACAGCAAGCTCCGCCCCTCACCCAGCCCTGCTCTCCCTCTCAGGCGGTTCCTTCTGCCCGGCCATCACCGGCTCCTGCTGGACTGTGGGCTCCCGAACACAGAGGCCTGGCTGCCTGCAGATGGCCACCCCGGTTGTCCCAGGGAAGTGCGGTGTGGGCCGTGTTCAGCCTTTTTCCTGCCCCTGGCCTGCTCCACAGCCTCACTCATGCTCCCTCCAGGGTGCCCCTCACATCCCTCTGGACCTCGAGCTTGTCAATATGACAGAAACACATCGTGACCTCCATTTTTATAGGGCACCTCACACAGCCCTCCACAGAACATGTAGAAACTTTCAGGCCCCCCACTCTCCTACACACTCATGGGTGCAAACAACCTCCTGGGCACAAGAGCTCAGCCCCTCATCCCAGCCCTTCATGGGCTGGAGGGCTGGCACCCCTGGAGGCCCTACTCAGCCAGTGTCTGCACCACACCACTGCCAGGCACCTCGCCCCGTGTCCTCAGTCCTGATGGGCCTCACTGTGGTGGGGAGACAGACTGACTGGAAGACGGGTCAGGTGAAGAGGCAGCTTAGGGGGCAGGAGCCAGGAAGGGGTGCAGGAGGGAAGGAGCTCGGCTGGAATGATGGGTCAGGCAGACATGTGCGGCGTGTGGGCAGGTGGCTGCAGCACGGGTGTTTCGGGGACCGAGAGGGGCCAGTCGGGCAGGGCAGGGACATGGCCCGGGGTACCCAAAAACTCAGATGGGAAAGGCCTTGTGATAGGAGGGATGGGTGCCACTCCTGGAGTTGCCCTGCCTCCACATTAGCCTGCCACTGGCGCACTCCCTCCACAGGCCCAGCCTCACCCTAGCCCCTTCTTCCTTCCCCCTTCGCCTGCGTCTGTCTGTGTCTCTCTGTCTGTTTCTCTGTTCCCTGTCTCTGTTCCTCCATGTCTCCATACCTTTGTCTCTCAGTCTCTCCCTGTCTGTCTGTCTCTTCCCTGTATCTGTCTCTGCCCATCTCTGTCTCTGTCACTTTGTGTCTGTCTCTGCCTCTTTCACTCTTTGTCCGTCTGTCTCTCTCTGCCTGTTTCTGTCACTCTATCTCTTTTCACCTCTGTCTCTCTGTCTTTTGCAGTTTCAGTCTCTCGTCTCTGCCTCTGGCACTGAGGACAGCAGTCACTAGTAAATAAAACTCATGAAACGAGTTGAGTGGAGTCATCAGGCCAGCCCTCCCAGAGCTGTGGGATCTCAGGGCCCTGGGGTGGCATTGCCCCTCAGAGCTGCCCACACACAAACCCCTCCTGAGGGTGACGGTCAGGACTGGCCACAGATCCATAGCCACCACAGGGACCCACCACACCCTTTCAGAGCGCAAAAGCTCCTCCTGCCTGGCGCTGGCACCTCAGGCACTGGCCGACTTGGGCCCTTGAGGCCAGCTGCCCCTCTGACTCAAGAGGCTTGTTCCAACGATGTTTGCTTCGTATAAGCCTCCTGGAATCCTTTGTAGCAGGGAGAACAGGATAAGTAGATACAGTCACAGCAGCCCAGTCTTAGGGGTGGTGACCACTCAGTGGCCACTTCTTCCACTGGGTCCCTTGTGTACATCGCCGTGCTGCGAGGAGGGAAGCTCCGGTGTCCAGCAGCTCTCCCAAGATGCAGGAAACAGGGCTCGTGCCATCTCCATCGAGGGACCCCATTGGGGCTTCTCAACGTGGGGCCTACTGCGCAGAGCCCAAATGTGAACACTTGACCACCTGTCCATGAAGAAACCAGAACAGAAATTGAGAATTTAAAAAGGATTTGGTGACATTGTAGCGGTTTGACAGTGCTGCAACTATTTCTGTGGATTTTGTAATAATGGAAATTTAAAAACAAACCAACAGCATCCCTCTGTTGGGACTCTAGTCTGAGAAAGCCAGCCTGAAGCCACACCTGGAGTGATGGGGGTGGGGAGGTCTCTCAATGTGGACCACTGCCTGTAGACTTCTAACTTGCCCCCTTTACGAGTAGTTGAAGGACTGCGTTGCTGTTTCTGTTCAGAAGACCCGCTTCATGTCTCTGAAGGCAGTTGGTTGGGGAAGAAGGATTAAACTCTGTGTGGCTCAAGGGGCGGGGCTGGGGCAGAGGTTGCAGGTGCCAAGGAGGCTGGTTCCGGCTCCTGAAGAGAAAAGGCTCCCTAGGGATGAGAGCCAGTGCCCCGAATGGTACCTGGAAAGTGCTGAGCTGCAGCTACCAAGGCTGAAGAAAAAGAATGTCATTCACAAAGGAGACCTGTACAGCCCCACAGACAGGGTCTCACTCTGTCACCAAGGCTGGAGTGCAGAGATGTGATCTCGGCTCACTGCAGCCTCGACCCTCATGGGCTCAAACGATCCTCCCATCTCAGCCTCCTGAGTAGCTGGGGCCACAGGCACGCACCACCACGCCCAGCTAATTTTTGTATTTTTTGTAGAGACTCATTTCACCATGTGGCCCAGGCTGGTCTCAACCTCCTGGGCCCCAGCAGTCCTCCCATCTTGGCCCCTTGTGAGTAGCTGGGATTACAGGCTCATGCCACTACGCCTGGCTAATGTTTTTTATTTTTTGTTGAGATGGAGTCTTGCTTCATGGCCCAGGCTGTGCACTTTAATGTTGGACAATCCCCCACCCCACCCCTCACTGGTTACAACCCTGAGGCTGGTGAGGGGCACATGGCCTCTTCCTTGGCCTCCCTACTGGCCTCCCCAGGTGACACCCTGGAGGTGTCTCTCACGTTGCTGCTTCCACATTCCTTCCCCGGCAAAACGTGCCGCTGCCGCCCAGGGAAACTGGCAAGTGCGTGGCCGCGGGCACAGGAGCCGCTGTGCCTGCTGGGACTCGTTCAAAGTATGTGTCAGTAATCCCAGCTGGGCCGGTGGGCAGGAGGAGGTGCGGGTTGGGAGAGCTCCAGGCAGGGCTGGGCAGCCTGGACTGGGAAGGGGTGCCGACACCCAGGAGGGACCTGAGGCCCCTAAATCCTGGGGACCCTAGCCAGCTCACAAGGTGCTTGAGCTGCCAAGAGTGGTCTTCCAGGCAGCTCCAGTTCCACCACTGGATGTGAGGAGAAGCCAGAGCCTCAGGGGTCTCCCAGGCAGGTGGGCACCCTCGGGCAGCCCTCGGGAAGTCTCAGCCTGGGTGAGCTGGGATGTCATCCACCAACAGGCAAACACTCCGAGCTTCAGGTCTGAGGAAGGAAACCTTATCCCTGCCCATGGAGTGGCCCTGATCTTAAGAAGACAAAGATTTTGAACAGGATGTTTGCTCCAGAGGCCCCACAGAGAGGAAGCCCACCGGCCCAAGCAGGACCCTCCATGGCAGAGACACGCACCTGCCCTGGTCCTCCATACCTGCCTGTGTTGCAGCTGTGCTGGAGCCAGAGGGGTCCCAGGAGGCGGCCAGCTGGCCTCAGGGCACAAATTGCATCCTGGAGGGGCAGCCCTGGCAGGCCCGCGAGTGGGGTGCACTGGGTCCCTCTCAGGCCAGGAGGAGGCTGAAATGACATCCAGCAGGGCAGCAGGGCCTGAGAGCAGTGCCCCCATTCCATGCACTGCTCCCCTCCTCTCTCAGAGCTTCAGGTAGGAGAGGGGTCCATAACTCCTTTTGACAGATGGAGAAACTGAGGCCCCGGAGGGGAAAGAGAGAAAGAGCAAACAAACAAATGAGTAACAGGGCCCAGTTGAAGCCCATGCCTGCCTTCCAGGCCTCCTGTCCACACACCTGGGTGGAGCATTACTGTGAGGTCTCCACGCCCCCAGCAAACATGCAAGCACAGAGCCGTGCTCCTGGTATATGGGTGCTCTGAGTTTGCTAAATTTTACTGCTGAAAGACACCAGGCCTGGACTTGAGAAACCTAAGAGCCTGCCAGCTTCAGAAGGACTTGCACTGGAATAGTGGAAGCTGGATATGATGGCCACTCAGGATCCCCACAGCTGTGTGGCTGTGAGAAGGCCTCCACGCTTTGCCCTGAGCCTCCGTCCGTAGGGATTAGATAGCACCTCCAGTGCCACCACATAAGATGGGAAATTGCTCATGGGACCAAACCAAGCCAGAGAGGCCAGCATGGCATGGACTGGGGTGGCCTACCGCCTGCCTTGTGGTCCTGGGCCAGCCTCCTTCCTCCCCTGCATGTCACAGCCAGCATCTCTGCCGTACCCCTGGCAAGCTGCCTGGCCTTTGGACAGAAGTGAGGGAGTGAGGAAGAAAAACCGTTAGTGCTTGCGGGCTGCAGGCATGGCTGCTGTGACTTTGGCCACAGGCGGGAGCCGTGGGTCTAGGTACTGGGGCCATTTTACAAAACTACATTTGTGTGTGTTCTGAGTGAATATGACAGCCTCCCCTTCAAAACAAACTATTATTGGTGGGGGGAAGAACCTAACAGCATTTGTGAAAATCTGAAATCTGCGAAGCGAGGCCGGGTGCGGGTGGTCAAGCCTGTAACCCAGCCCACTTTGGGAGGCCGAGGCGGCGCGGATCAGCAAGTCAGCGAGATCGCGAGACCATTCCTGCTAACACAGTGAAACCCCGTCTCTTACCTACAAAAAGTATAAAAACTAGCTTGGGCGAGGGTGGCGGGCGCTCTGTTAGTCCCAGCCTACTCGGGAGGCTGAGGCCACGAGAATGCGTGAACCCGGGAGGTCGGAGCTTGCAGTGAGCTGAGATCCGGCCCACTGCAACTCCAGCTGGGCGACAGAGCGAGACTCCGTCTCAAAAAAAAAAAAAAAATAAAAAAAAAAAGAAAATCTGGAAGGAAAGACAAGTCTGTGATCTTACCAACTTTTCAACTTTTGTTTTCTAAGAATAGAAACAGTTTATGTTCTGTTTTTGAAAACTCACTAAGCATCATCTCCGTTTCTGGGGCCTTCTGGATGATCACACGATGGTTCCAGTAGGCCTTGTGGTGCTGGAGTGCTGTGATCTGCTAGCCCAGCTCTGCCATTCACTCCAGAGCTGGGATTCCAGGGAAAGGGGACAGAGCAAGAGAGGCTGGAGATACTGGAAGAGCAGGGGCACATTCCCTTGGGACACCGATTTTGCACGGCCAGAGGGATATCTGGTGTCCCATCCAGTTGGGCAGTTAGAATTCCAGCCACTCAGCTGTGTGGCGGCTGGACGTGGGAAACATGGACTCTTCCTGGGACACTCTGGTGTTGGCAGTGAGAGGGGAAAGGGAATGAATTCCTCATCCAGTGAATCACAGGCTCGGGGTGCAGGGCATGGGGTCAGGGAGGGCAGGCTGGCCTCAGCCTCTCCCTGGGGATTGGGCCCAGCCTTCCTGCCCCTGCTGTTCCCACCGCCCTGAGGCAGGGCCCAGGCCTCACTGCGATCCAGATCGATGGCATCCAGGAAGTGAGTAGGGAGTGATGGATGACAAGATCACCGCCCCCTCCCTCCCTCTCACGCCTTCCAAGTGCTTACCTGTGGTTCTTTGTGTGAGTGACCCTCAGCAAGGACCCTTCGTCCCTGACCAGGCACTTGTTTGCATGCCTACAAAGCGTGGGAGAGGTTGAAGGAGAGATTGGAGAATTCATCAGAAGCCCCAGAAGCCCAAGTGGGAGCTCCTGGCCCTGACTCCTGGCTGGGGCCACGCTTGTCTTAGGGCACCAGGCAGGACAGTGGCCACTCGTGGCTGCTCCGCCCAAGGCCATGAGCAGGCAGGAGCCACGGACTGACAGCCAGCGCTCAGGGTCTGTCCGTGCCTGTCACCTTCTGGGCACCTGATGTTGCCCCTTTCCATCCCCCCACATGCTTTAAGAGTCTGCTACTACCTTGCTCTTTTGGGGGACCCTTTTTTGGGGTGGAGGTAGGTCCCTGACCCCCCAGGGTGATTATCAGCAAGATTGACTCCCCAGAGCCTCGGCCCAAGGGAGCCCCCAAGGACCTTCAGAGTCCTCGTGAAGACAGACATGGCCATGGAGCAAGTTTAGACTCAAGGAAGCCGTAGAAGTTTCCCCGTTAGCCTTAGAATGTCCAAGCCAGAGGCAGCCTGGGTGAACCCAGCACATGTTCCCCATGGCACTCATGCTTCTGGGGCCACCCTTTAGAGGAACCTGCTCTAAACCATGACCACCCAGTTCAGCTGGGGAAACTGAGGTTCCAACAATCCCAAAGCTGCAGGTGCAACAGTTAGGGCCACCACCCATGTCCCCCTGGGTGGCCTCCTGGGGTGGAAAGGGGGCTGCACTGGGGACAGGAAGCCCTATGATGTCTTGGGTCATCAGCTGCAAGGAGGCTGTCCAGGCTCTGTGTGACTTGCACCATTTATCTCTGATTCGTTTGTAAATGTTATTTTGCAGGGACTGGGGTTTCATACATGTACTGGTCCATTCTGCATTGCTATAAAGGAATGCCTGAGACTAGAAAGGAAAAAGGTTTAATTGGCTTAGGGTTCTGCAGGCTGTACAAGCATGGCACCAGCATCCACTTCTGCTGAGGCCTCAGGGAGCTTCCACTCATGGTGGAAGGCAAAGGGGGGACACATGTGTCACACATGGGAGAGGGAGCAGGGGAGGGTGCCAGTCTCCTTCTAACAACCAGCTCCTGCATGAACTCATAGAGGGAGAACTCCCTCATTACCGCAGGGAGGGCACCATGCCATTCACGAGTGATCTGCCTCTGAGACCTAAATGGGTGGGACCCACTAGGCCCCACCTCCAACACTGGGGTTCACATTTCAACATGAGATTTGGAGAGGACACACATCCAAACTACATCAACACATTTGAAGGGCATTGTAGGATCTTAGAAAGCAGCAGCCCCTGGAGGCCAGCATGCGGGAAGCCCTGTTCTGCTGTATTAGCCCCGTGGCTGTGGCAAAGCTCCATTCCCTGAGCCTTGGCTTGCTGCTCTGGGAGGTCCCAGTGCTACCTATGCAGGTCATGTGGGTTTGGGGGAGCCACATGACTAGAACCTGTGGTCAGGTCACCAGTGAGCTCTGCCCAGCAGGTGGAGGCCAGGTAAGGGGCTGGGTGGTGGTAGTAACAGGAGCAATGCTGGGTAGTGGAAGGGAGAAACAACCAGCTTCAGCAAGGCTCCCTTTCAGCGACAAGAGTGCTGGAAAGGTGGAGAGGCCGCAGGAGGAGGGAAGAGGAGGGACTAGCTCTCTAAAGACCACAGTGGCCAGGCGCGGTGGTTCACACCTGTAATTTCAGCATTTTGGAAGGCCAAGGCGGGAGGATGGTTTGAGTCCAGGAGTTCAAGACCAGCCTGGGCAACATAGAAAGACCCCATCTCTACAAAAAATACAGAAGTTAGCCAGGCATCATGGCACAGGCCTGTGATTCCAACTACTTGGAAGGCTGAGGCTAAGATGGGAGAATCCCTTGAACCCTGGAGGTCAAGGCTGCAGTGAGCCCTCAGCCTGGATGACAGAGCAAGACCTCATCTCTAAAAAAGTAAATTAATAAAATTTTACAAATAATAAAGGCCATGTCGATAGTCTGGCAGAGACAGCAGTGGCTCAGGTCCCTGGAGCTTGCCTAGCAAGATGCCGGAGGTGGCAGCCTGGCCCTCAGATCCTTCTTCTTCTCTGGGTCTGAGAAGCTTAGGTGTTGGAACTCAGAGGTGGTCAGGAAATGCCAGCATGAGCAGGAAAGGGAGAGGGAGTATCTGCTACCTCCCAGTGCTGCAAGACCCTGTCTCTACAAAAAATACGCAGACTGACCTCCCCAGTTTGGGCATAAGAGTCCTTTTCATGTTCCAAGATCGGATCCGGGAGTCCAAGTTGCATCGTATCTGATGCATCCTGAGAACTTGTGCTGAGAACAGGACCCTGGGGACACACCATCTCGAAGACTGGGTTCTCATTCACTCTCTGTTTGCAAGCCCCTCCCCCACTCACTGCAGCCAATACTCCCTGGCGAGACCCTGAGACAGGCCTGTCTGTCCCTTGTCCCAGGCAAGCCTGGCCCACAGGGTGTGGGAGGAGGAAGTTACAGGTCATGGTTTCTCAAGCAGTGATGGATTCCAGGCATCTGCATTCTCCTTGGATTAGAAATTTGGATCCTAGGAGGTTTGGGGGCTGGGGAAGGGATAGTGCCTGTGCAATTTAGATTTTTTATTTTTTTTAGAGACAGGGTCTCACTCTATCACCCAGTCTGGTGTAATCAGAGCTCACTGTAGCCTTGTCCTCCTGGGCTCAAGTGATTCTTCTACCTCAGCCTCCCAGGCAGCTGGGACTACAGGTGTGTGCCACTGCACCCAGCTAACTTTTATATTTTTGTAGAGATGGGGTCTTGCTATGTTGCCCAGATTGGTCTTGAACTCCTGGCCTCAAGCAATCCACCTGCCTCAGCCTTCTAAAGTGCTGAGATTACAAGCATGAGCCACCCTGCCCAGCCTTATTTTTGATTTTCTGTTTAATGACCCAACTGATCCTTCAAGGCCCAACCAAAATCTGGGGGCCCAGTGAGCCTCCTGGGCCCTCGTCTGCACTGTTTCCTGGCCCCACAGGAGCTCCCCCTCTGCCTGCCAGCTTTCCACCCTCCTCAGGCAGGGTCTATGTGGCCCAGGCCTTCTGGTGGCCTGGTGCTGTCAGAAGGAGAAATCTCTCAGGAAGAAACTCAAGGAACTAGAGGGGCCCTCTGGTCCACAGGAGGCAGGAGAAGCTCATCCTGACCCCAAACCACAAGGGCCCGTCAAGGGAGGGGACCCATCAGGGCTGTTAGAGACCAGGGATGCTGCAGCCACCTCTGGGATGGCAGCTGGCCACCTGCACCCTGGCCATACTCAGGAAGATGGTGGGCCAGGGCCCACCCAGGAGGAGGGTGAGAGGGGCACAGAGCTGGCTGACTCAGCACCCTGAGAATGGAGCCTTCAGACTTGGGAGTCCCCCCTCTCTACTTTCCCTAGAGACCAGGGAAAGGCCACCCCTCCCAGTCCCGAGCCTGAGAGCCCAGGTAACCCTGGCTCCATGCTGGTCATAGTGTTCTGGGGGTGGGCAGAGTGACAGCCCCCAAAATGAATCCAGCATCTAGCCTTAGAGAAGGGATGCATCTTGGAAATGGCCACATCCCCCAGGGCAGTCCCTGTTTTGTAAGCAGCGAGCTCTAAGTGGATTCCTTTGTTTCTCCTCATTCTAATTCTCCAAGTAAACAAAGACATTCAACTACTCAAGTTTTTCCTTCTTTCGGACACCTCTTGCTCACTTCCCTGGCTGTAAGCCAGGCTGGCCCTAAAGCCTAGGTACCCAGCCCTTCTCAGACACACTCCCAGGCCCCAGCCATGACACTCAAATGTTTGTCCCCTACAACATTCCATTAGGAAAATTTTCAAACATCTGGAAAAGATGCAGCCTTTGGACATCAAAGCCTTGTGTGTCCATAGCTCACACTGAATCAGCCTGCTTTATCTCACACCCACCACCCTCTCCATTCTCTATCTATCTGTCTTATCTTTTTATGCTTACGTCAGTCTGCTCTGTCCCAAACACTGTAGCAGGCACGTCCTGAACCAGTGCTGGATGTTTTGCAAGTAACATCCCACATGGAGTCTCGCCATAGAATGGGTGAAGGGGAAGCATCTGGGTTCATGGAATGGAGGCACCTCACCTGGGGCAGCCACCTCACCTCACCCTGGCTTAAAAATGGAAGCCCCTTGCCTGTAATCCCAGCACTTTGGGATGCCAAGGCGGGTGGATCACCTGAGGTCAGGAGTTTGAGACCAGCCTGGCCAACATGGCAAAACCCTATCTCTACTAAAAATACAAAACTTAGCCAGGTGTGGTGGTGCATACCTGTAATCTCAGCTACTCGGGAGGCTGAGGCAGGAGAATCGCTTGAGCCAGGAGGGGGAGGTTGCAGTGAGCCGAGATCACACCACTGCACCAGCCTGGGCAACAGAGTGAGACTCCATCTCAAAACAAACAAACAAAAAAAGGAAGCCCCTGCAGTCCTGGGTGAAGCAGACAGTTGGTCTCCCAGCCTTACCCTACATGGGCACCTCAAGGCCCCTCTGCTGGGGTTCCTGGGTGCTCTGAGGTACATGGTTTGAAAACCATGAGTCCAGCCCCTGTGGTCACCTCCCTGGCCTGGTTCAACCCACCTTCTCCTGTCCAGAGGCCTCTCTCCCACAGTCCAGGTCAGAGACAGTTGACCCTGGCCACCACCACTTGGGCCTGGGCAGTGGCAGTGCACACTATACCCCAGGGACCCCGGATGGTCATCCAGTGGCCAGGACTCAAAGGAAGAGAGAGGATGGGGGAGGGAGACATGGAAAAAGACTGCCTAGCTACCTACAGCAGGGACACCAACCCAGCCTGCATCAGGGCTGGCCTTCCTGGGAGTGCTGGGATCTACAAAACGGTGGAGGGGGTGTGCAGGGACACCCGGGGCAGGGTACCTGCGTATAGTGAATGGATAAAGGAGTGAACAAGGGAGCCGACTGTGCAAGGACAGACCACAGGGGTGCAGGCTTGGGTGGTGGCCTGGGGATGCCCATGGGGTCTGGCGTGAGGTTATGCACTCAAATGGGGGCCAGACAGGAGGAAAGGTGACCAGGGAGAGGGAGGCCAGATCTCCAGAGGGTAGACATACTGAGGACCCTGAATGCTGGGAGTCCGGTCTAGAGGCCAGACCGGTTGGATCCAGTGGACACATCGACAGGTGGTCGTAAGCATGAGGAACTCTCTCTCCACCCACCTCCACCAGTGCCCAAAAGGACCTGGTGATTTCTTTAAATTGAGGTGTATTTTGTACAGCAAAATGGAAGACCCTAAGTGCATGGCTCAATTCGTTCTGATGTGAAGCACTCATGTAACCAACATACCAGTTAAACATAGAGCACTTCAGCCAGGCTGGCCCGGCAGAGCTTCCCTGATGACAGGCACATTACCTATCTAACTGTCCCATTCAGGGTAGCCACGGGCCACACATGAAGCATGGCTGGTGCCACTGAAGGGCTGAGTTTTACATTTCTTGTATTTTAATTAATTTTAAACTTAATTACATTAATTTAAAAGACACAGATGTCGAATGCCTTTTGCCAAAGCAGAGCACAGCCTGGGAGCTGTTGGGACCTAGAAAACAAGGAGTGAGGTCGCCACGGTGCTGACTCTCCCACGGATGAGTGTTGCCTGGTCTTGAGTTCAGATTGGGGGATGCGGAGGGCTCCAGGAACATCTCACGGTTGAGCCCCTCCTCCCCACGTGCTCACGGGAGCCCATGCCTTTGGTTTTCTGAGCAGGGTGGCACCCTAGAGGCGGCTTTCATTTGTTTATTCACTCTCCTATTGATGGATGCTTGGGTGGCGTCCAAGTTCCTGCTCTCAGGCTCAAAGGCCTGGGAAGATTCCTGAACACATCTCACTGTGGACACGTGTTTACATCTAGGGGTACATAGCCAAAAGCGGGCCTGTGGGCTGGCAGGATGGGTCTGAGTTCCACAGTGATTTCTGTGCTAGGTCACGCCTACATCCCAGAAACCAGGTCTCCTTCTCCAATCCTAAAGCCAAAGGCATCCCTCCTCTGGGCAGTCCCCACCTGACCCAGTACCCGGCCTGAATTCTCAGGTTCTAGCCCTCAGTCCCCCAATGGGCTCCAGGTCAACCTGGTGTGAACGAGGCCCAGGCAGTTATACTGAGCAGGAATGCGGGGCTGCATCATGTCCTATTACAGATCTGGGCAACTTGGATTCTGAGCTGAGTATTGGGGGTAGGGCAGGTCAGGTTCCTGGCCTTGTAAAATCAGATTTCCAGATAAAACATACAGAAAAACACATAGATGATATCAAAACATCTAGAAAAATTAAATAGCCAGCATTGAGTATTTATTCCGCACACAGCATTGTGTCAAGCACTTCATGTATAACATACAGGCTTAAGAGCTGGGCAAGGTGGCTCATGCCTGTAATCCCAGCACTTTGGGAGGCTCTAGCAGGAGGTCACTTGAGGCCAGGAGTTTGGGACCAGCCTGGGCAACATAGCAGGTCCTTGTCTCTACAAAATGTAAAAATAAAAATTAGCTGGCTGTGGTGGTGTGTGCCTGTAGTCCCAGCTAATCTGGAGGCTTCAGTGAACCATGATCACACCACTGCACTCCAGCCTGGGCAACAAAGTGTGATCCTATCTCAAAAAAAAAAAACAAAACAATTAGAAGGCATAGTTTATGAACATTATTTTAGAGGCCATAGAGAATCTTTAATTGGAAATTTAAGTAAAAATTATCTTACTTGCAAAATAAGATATCGGATTTCCTTCATGGTGGAAGCTGCGTCTCGCCCACCCCCCCCACCCCGAATGCACTTGAGGCCCCAGAGCAAAGGGTCTGTAGCCTGCTCATCTGTGTCGCTGTCCCAGCCCCACACTCACCGCCGGGTCTTGCCCTCTGCAGGTCGCTGGCTGTCGGGCCACAGTATTCCTCCCTGGGCTCACAGCCCATCCTGTGTGCCAGCATTCCAGGCCTGGTCCCCAAGCAGCTCCGCTTCTGCAGGAACTACGTGGAGATCATGCCCAGCGTGGCCGAGGGCATCAAGATTGGCATCCAGGAGTGCCAGCACCAGTTCCGCGGCCGCCGGTGGAACTGCACCACCGTCCATGACAGCCTGGCCATCTTCGGGCCTGTGCTGGACAAAGGTACGAGAGTGGTCTGGGGGAGGGCAGATGAGTCTGGAGTGGGACAGAGTCTCCCGCCTGGCGCAGCCTGACATTCTCATCTGTGCACACGGTGGGAACAGCGCCTCACGCGGACGCTAGGGTCCTTCTCGCTTACTGCCAGGAAGACGATCTGGGGCTGAAGCAGGACTGAGCCCGCGGGGTTATTCGGGTATCCCTCCTCCTTCTGCTCCCTGGACAGGAAAGCGGGCATTCTAGGGTGACTCCAACCATGGCCAGCGGCGGGGTTGCTCCCAGGAGCCAGGGCACAGGCCAGGCTTGCAGAGGAAATACACAAACTGAAAGACCTACAAGAAGGGAGAGGTTTGGAGGCACGCTGGAGGAGAAAGAGAAACAGAGAGAAAGACAGAGAGAGACAGAGAGAGAGAGAGACAGAGACACAGAGAGAGACAGAGACACAGAGAGAGACAGAGACACAGACACACACAGAGAGGAACAGTGAGATGGAGAAAAAGACAGAAAGATGCAGAGAGTGACAGAGACACACACAGAGACAGACAGACAAAGACACACAGAGAGGGAGACAGAGAGGGACACAGAGACCAAAAGAGAAAGACACAGAGGAACAGAGAGACAGAGACACAAAGATGCAGAGAGACAGAGAGATAGAAATAGAAAGAGAGAGTCAAAGAGTGACAGAGAGAGACACACAGAGAGAAACTGAGAGACAGGGAGACAAAGGCGGCGAGAACATGGGCAAGATTAAAACTTTAGCATCTTTTATAAAAAAGTTGAGGTGAAATTCACATACCAGAAAGTCCGCAATTTTAAAGTATCCAATTCAGTAGCATTTGGTATACTCACAGAATTGTGCAACCATCACCTGCCTAGTTCCAAAACATCTTCATCAGCCAAAAAGGAAACCTGTGCCCATTAAGCAGCCATTCCCGTTCTTCTCCATTCCATAACCCCTGGCACCCACCGCCTGCCTTCTCCCCTGTGATTTAGCTACTCTGCCTGTTTAAGAAACGGCATCGCTCAATATTTTGTGTCTGGCTTTTTTTCACTAAGCGTGTTGATTCACCTGCACTGTGGACAGTTTCAGCACTTCATTCCTGTTCATGGCTTAATAATATTCCATTGCATGGATGGAGCACACTTGTTTATTCATTCTTCAGGCTGATGCACATCAGTGTGGTCTCCACCTTTTGGCTGCTGTGAATAATGCTACTGTGGCCTTTTCTTGGACATGCATGTGTTTGAACACCTTTTTTCACACCTTTTGGTTTCTGTATCTAGGATTGGAATTGCTGGGTCACAGGGTAATTCTGTTTTGCTTTGCTTGACCTGGGAGGTCAAGGCTGCAATGTGCTGGAACCATCACACTATTTTCCACAGTAGTTGCACCATTTTATATTCCTACCAGTATTGTTTGAGGGTTCCAGCTTCATCCTCACTGACACACTGTTATCTGGTGTTTGTATTTCTTACTTCCAGCCATTCTAGAGTGTGAAGTAGAACCTCCTTCTGATTTCAGTTTGCACTTCCCTGATGACTGATGATGCCAAGCACCGTTTCATGGGCTTTGGGGCCAGCTGTAGACCTTCTTTGAAATGTTTAGTCAAGTCCTTTGCCCATTTTTAAATTGGATTCTTTGTCTTTGTGTTGTTGAGTTGTGAGTGTTCTTTATATATTGTGGATACTGGACGTGCATTAGATGTATGATTGGTGAATATTTCTCTCTCATTGTGTAGTTTTTTTCATTTTTGTGAGAGTGTCCTTTGATATGCAAAATGTTTTAATTTTGGTGAAATCCAATTTATTTAGATGTCATATTGAAGCAAGAATTAGCTAACCTAAGGTCACAAAGATTCACACTATGTTTTCTTCAAAGAACCTAATAGTTTGTCTTTTACATTGAAGTATTTGATCTATTTTGAGCTCATCTTTGTATGTGGTATGAGGTAGGAATCCAACCACATTTTTTTGCGCATGGAAATTCAGTTATTCCAGTACTTTCTATTGAAAAAACTGTTCTTTTTCCCATCAAATGGTCTTGGCACCCTTGCTGAAAATCAATTGCTCATAGACGTATAGGTTTCTGGACTCTCAATTCCAGTCTATTGGTCTATATGTCTGTCTGTCACCAATACCACACTATTTTGATTATTGTAGCTTTGTGGTATGTTTTGAAATTGGGAAGAGTAAGTTTTCCAACTTTGTTCTTTCTTTTCCAGATTGTTTGGAGGGGACAGGAAAAAAGATTGTTTTGGCTATTTGGGGTCCCTTTCAACTATATGCAAATTTTAGGAGCAGTTTTTCCATTTGTGAAAAAAAATGCTGCTGGGATTTTCATGGGGATTTCATTGATTCTGTAGGTTGCCTTGAGAAGCATTGCCTCCTTAACAATATTAAGTCCTTTAATCCAGGAGCTCAGAATCTTTCCATTTATTTAGGTCTTCTTCTTTAATTTTGTTTTTTTGTTTTGCTTTGTTTTGTTTGTTTGTTTGTTTTTTGAGACAAGATCTCACTCTGTTGCTCATGTTGCTCAGGCTGGAGTGCAGTGGCATGATCACGGCTCATTGCAGCCTTGACCTTCCAGGTTCAAGTGATCCTCCTGCTTTAGCCTCCCAAGTAGCTGGGACTATAGGCATGTGCCACTATGCCCCTGTGATTTTTGTATTTTTTGTAGAGATGAGGTTTTGCTATGTTGGCCAGACTGGTCTCTAACTCCTGGGCTGAAGCAATCCGCCCGCCCTGGCCTCCCAAAGTGTTGGGATTACAGGGCATGAGCCACTGTGCCCAGCTTCTGTAATTTCTTTCAGCCATGTTTTGTAGTTTTTAGGGTATGAGTTGTGTACCTCCATGGTTAATGTATTCCTAAGTACTTTTTTTCTTTTTGATGCTATTGTCAATGGAATCATTTTTTTTTTTTTTTTTTTTTTTTTTTTTTTTTTTTTTTGGTTTGAGACAGTGTCTGTCTCTGTCGCCTAGGCTGGAGTGCAGTGGCACCATCTTGGCTCACTGCACTTCTATCTCCCAGGCTCAAGTAATTCTCCTGCCTCAGCTTCCTGAGTAGCCATGCTTGGCTAATTTTTTGTATTTTTTTTTTTTTTTTTTTTTTATTGTAGAGATGGAGGGCTCCCTATGTTGCCCAGGCTGGTCTTGAACTTCTGGGCTCAAGCAATCCTCCCACCTCGGCCTTCCAAAGTGCCCGTAACCACAGGCATGAGCCACTGTGACCAGCTTGTAATTGTTTTCTAAATTTTTTTTCAGATTTTCCATTGTTAATATATAGAAATACAACTTTTTAATCAAAAAATACATTTTTTTGAGTTTTGATCCTCAACTGTAACCCTGCTTAATTTGTTTGTTAGCTTTGAGAGGGTTTTGGTGAATTGTGTAGAATTTTCTACATATAGGTTGATGTCATCTGTGGATGGAAACTGCTGCCTTTCTTCCTTTCTTATTTGGATGTCTTTTATTTCTTTTTCTTTCCTGATTGCTCTGGCTAGGACTTCCAGTGCTATGTTGAACAGAAATGGTAAAAGTGGGCATCCTTCCCTTGTTCCTGATCTTAGGGTGAAAACTTTGAGCTGCCTGCATATATGGTGTTGGCTGCATGTTTTTCTTTATTTATTCTTATTTATTTATTTTTAATTTCTATTTCAATAACTTTTGGGGTACAAGTGTTTTTTTGTTACATGGACGAATTGTTAGTGGTGAACTGAGATTTTAGTGCACCCCTCACCTAAATAATGTACATTGTACCCAATATGTAGTGTTTTATCCCTAGCTTCCCTCCCAACCTCCCTCTTCTGAGTCTCCAATGTCCGTGATATCACTCTGTCTGCCTTTGTGTTCTCATAGCTTATCTCCCACTTATAAGTAAGAACATAGGATATTTGGTTATTTAACTTAGAATAATGGCTTCCGGCTCCATCCAAATTACTGCAAACGACATTATTTCGTTCCTGTTAATGTCTGAGTAGTATTCCATGGTGTATATATACCACATTTTCTTTAT
The DNA here is from genome assembly GCF_001698545.2 of Rhinopithecus bieti. Classification (NCBI taxonomy): domain Eukaryota; kingdom Metazoa; phylum Chordata; class Mammalia; order Primates; family Cercopithecidae; genus Rhinopithecus; species Rhinopithecus bieti. The sequence continues at coordinate 150,692 of NW_016807824.1, forward strand.
TTTCTTTTATTTTTTTTTTGAGATAGAGTCTCGCTCTGTCATCCAGCCTGGAGTGCAGTGGTGCGATCTCAGCTCACTGCAACCTCTACCTCCTGGTTTCAAGTGATTCTCCTGCCTCAGCCTCCAGAGTAGCTGCGACTACAGGCGCCTGCCACCAAGCCTCACTAATTTTTGTTTTTTCAGTACAGACAGGGTTTCATCATGTTGGGCTGGTCCTGACTTCCTGACATCAGATGATCCACCTGCCTCAGCCTCCGTAAGTGCTGAGATTATAGGCGTGAGCCACCGTGCCTGGCCTTATACACCACATTTTCTTTATCCACTCGTGAGTTGATGGGCACTTAGGCTGCAATTGGGAATTGTGCTGCTGTGAACATATGTGTGAAAGTGTCTTTTTCATATAATAACTTCTTTTCCTTTGGGTAGATACCCAGTAGTGGGATTGCTAGATTGAATGAGAACTACTTCAGCTCTTTAAGGAATCACCATACTGTTTTCCACAATGGTTGAACTAACTGACATTCCTACCAGTAGTGTATAAGCATCCTCTTTTCCCCACATCCACACCAACATCTATTATTTTTTTATTTTTTAATAATGACGTCCTTGCAAGAGTAAGGTGGTATCTCGTTGTGGTTTTAATTTGTGTTTCCCTGATGATTAGTGATGTTGAGCATTTTTACCTATGTTTGTTAGCCATTTGTATATCTTATTTTGAGAATGTCTATTCATGTCCCTTACCCACTTTTTAATGGGATTATTTGTTTTTTCTTGCTGATTTGTTTGAATTCCTTGTCAATTCTGGATATAAGCCCTTTGTCAAATGCATGGTTTGTGAATATTTTCTCCCACTCTGTGGGTTGTCTGTTTACTCTGATGGCTATTTATTTTTGTGTGCAGAAGCTTTTTTAATTCAATTAGTCCCATTTATTTATTTTTATTTTTGTTGCATTTGTTTTGGGGCTCTTAGTCATGAATTATTTGCCTAGGCTGATGTCTAGAAGGGTTTTTCCAATGTTGTCTTCTAGAATTTTATAGCTTCAGGTCTTAGATTTAAGTCTTTGATCCATCTGGAGTTGATTTTTGCATAAGGTGAGAGATGAGCATCAAGTTTCATTCTCCTACATGTGGTTCGCCAGTTTCCCCAGCACCAATTATTAATTAGGGTGACTTTTTTCAATTAATGCTTTGTCAAAGATCAGTTGTCTGTACATTTTTGGCTTTATTTCTGGGTTCTCTATTCTGTTCCATTGGTCTATGTGCCTACTTTTACACAAATTCAATGCTGTTTTGGTCACCATGACCTTGTAGTATAACTTGAAGCTTGCTTCAAATTAGTATAGTAGTATAATTAGTAGTATAATTTGGTTTTGCTTAGGATTGCTTTGGTTATTCGGAATCTTTTTTGGTTCCATATAATTTTTTTTTTTTTTTTTTTTTTTTTTTTTTTTTGAGATGGAGTCTCACTCTGTTGCCCAGGCTAGAGTACAGTGGAGCGATCTCGGCTCACTGCAACCTCTGCCTCCCAGGTTCAAGCCATCTCCTGGATTCCCTGCCTCAGCCTCCCAAGTAACTGGGAGTGCAGGCGTGTGCCACAACACCTGGCTAATTTTTTGTTGTTGCTGTTTTTGTTTTTTGTATTTTTAATAGAGACGGAGTTTTGCCATGTTAGTCAGGCTGGTCTCAAACTCCTGACCGCAAGTGATCCACCCACCTTAGTCTCTCAAAGTGCTGGGATTACAGGCTTAAGCCACCACACCCGGCTGGTTCCATATAAATTTTAGGATTGTTTTTCCTAATTCTGTGAAAAATGATGTTGGCATTTTGATGGGAATTGCCTTGAAGCTGTAGATTGCTTTGGGCAGTATTGTCATGTTCACAATATTGATTCTTACTGTCCATGAGCATGGGATGTGTTTCTGTTTGTTTGTGTTGTCTTTGATTTTTTTCAGCAGTGTTGGCTGCAGGTTTTTCACAAATGCCCTTTATCCAGTTGCCCCAGGTGGCAGTGGCTTTATTTAACTTTCAAGGTTTTCAAAGACCACCCTTCAATTAGCCACTGCTCCATCCTGAGAGAGTTCTGAGTTAAGCAAAACGAATTTTTTTTTACCCAAACAGGTTAAAACAGACAAACAGTTCCTTGGGGAAAAGGTCTCCTCCACTCCCTCCAGAACTATCCACCTGCCCGGGGAACACTGGCCTTCACTGTCCCAGGGAGGCTTGTGGGCACCACCACATGAAAACACCACCAGGCTCTCCTAGCAAGTCAAGGTCACCATTTCCTCAAGTTGACATTCACTGGGTTGCGGTGACCCTTTGACTACTTTCCAGAGAGCTAACAATGTCGGTACTAACCATTTGTGTCTAATTTTTTGGAGGGCCCTCGGAGCTTCCTTTTGGGTTCCAGGCTGTATTCTGGGCTAGAGGACATAGATCCCACCACTCGATGGAGCATCAAGGTCACTTTGGGAGACCAGCATGTAGGGCGGAATGTGCATAGTACCATCCACCCCAGGGTGGCCCAGCACAGTCCTGCTGGCCGAGGCAGGGCCCAGGGGACCACAGCTGTGCTGAGCATGTGATCAGCAAGCCGAGGAGACCATGGAGACCACGGTGCCGAAGGAAGACTACTCAGACAAAGACGAGATAGGTCATACTGGGAAAGTCCTCCCAGGAACCTTGCAGTCCTGAGGGTCCTGCTGGCAGAATGCCCAAGGCCACAGTTCATCTCACTTCTCTACAAATCTGCTTCCCTGCTGGCTCCCTCATTTTATAACAGACAACCCCAGTTTTCTGTTGCTCAGGTCAAAAACCCTGGGCCCTTGGCTGCCACCTTACCCTCCTCCCTGTCCTCCCTGCAAGAGTATGAATACTTGTGTCCCTCCCTCATTCCTACACTGAAATCCTCACCCACAGGTGATGGTGTTAGGAAGTGGGGCCTTTGGGAGGTGGTCAGGTCATGAGGGTAAAGCCTCATGAGTGGGATCAGTGCCACTGAGGCCGAGGTGGGAGGATTGCTTGAGGCCAGGAGTTAACGACCAGCCTGGGAAACATAGCAAGACCCCATCTTTGCAAAAAATAAGTTAACATATACTAGTGAAGCACGATGGTGCATGCCTGTAGTCCTAGCTACTCAGGAAGGGTCACTTGAGTCCAGGTTGAGGCTACAATGAGTCATGATGGCACCACTGTGCTCCAGCTTGGGCAACAGAATGAGACCCTGTCTCTGAAAAATATAAAAATAAAAATAAATACACTGGGTGCGGTGGCTCGCGCCTGAAATCCCAGCACTTTGGGAGGTGGAGGCAGGCAGATCACTTGAGGTCAGGAGTTCGAGACCAGCCTGGCTAACATGGTGAAACCCCATTTCTACTAAAACACAAAAAAATTAGCCAAGGATGGTGGCGGACGTCTGTAATCCCAGCTAGTCGGGAGGCTGAGGCATGAGAATCACTTGAACCCTGGAGGCAGAGGTTTCAGTGAGCCAAGATCACATCACTGCATTCCAGCCTGGGCAACAGAGTAAGACTCCATCTCAAAAAAAAAAAAAAAAAAAGGAAAATATAAATAAATAAACAAATAATAAATAAATAAATAAAAAGGAACCTCTCAGTCCTTCCACCACACATATACTGACCCAGTGAGAAAGAGAGGTCTATGAACCAGGAGACGCCCTCGCCGGGCACCAAACCTGCCAGTGCCTTGCCCTTGGACTTGTGCTGTTCATGAGCTCCCTGGCTATGGTGTTTTGTTAGAGCAGCTCGCACGAACTGAGACACTCCCTGTGTCTTCCAGCCCCACTGGCCTCTTGGCTGCTTCTCAAACACCAAGCATGATGCCCCTCCCTCCCACCTTTGCACTTTGCAGCCCCTCTGCCAGGAATACCCTTTCTACTGTTGTAATTCCCACAGGCCCTCTCAGGAGTGTCCCCCATGCTTGCTCCTATCCCCTCACCCTGCTTCACAGCCTCTGGTCAGCCCCATGAGCTGATGATTCTGTGGAAGGAGAGCATGGCCTTGCTCAGCCCCTGCAGCCAAATGCAAAGGAAGACCACAAGTCCTCTGAAGAGGAGATGCCTGGCTCTGGGGGGCCTGCCCTGACCAGGAGAGCCTCCAAGTGCGCAGCTGACACTACCTCCAGGGCTGGCGGGGCCTGGCTGAGGCCGTCCATGGGCAGGAGCCCTCCAACATCCAGCAGTCATGGCCATACCCCAGCCCCAATCATGGGCCTGTGTCCTTCAGGCGTGGGGAAGGCACTGTGGGGCAGAGAGTGGGGACAAGAGGGTCAGGCTCAGAGTCCGGGCACTGGTCACTGTGGGATAAGGAGGATGTCCCTGAGGGACAAGTCAGGGTCCACGTAGGAGAAGAAACTGGAACTTGGGGAGCTCGGACGGTGGCCTTCCTATGACCTTGAGTGAGAGGCAGCTCACTTCCGGGAGCTTCAGCCTCCCATTTGTATAATGGAAGAATGCTTACAGCTTGTCAGACCTCACAGACCTGCTGGTCGGGGAAATACACCACGCAGCTCCCCTGGAGACAGCTGCCAGGGTGCACAGAAATAAGGTCCCAGGGCTGTGCAGCTCATCGAGCGTGTCCAAGGGTGTGTGTGATGTGTGATGCATTGTGCGTATGTGAGTGTGCATGTGCATGGGGATGTGGTGTGATGTGTCATGTGTGTGCATGGTGTGGGGTGTGTGCATGTGCATGTGTGTGCATGTGTATGTGTCAGGTGTAGTGAATGTATATGTGGTTTGGTGGATACATGTGCCTGTGCATGGGTGTATGTGGATGTGCGTGTGCACGTGTGCATGTGGCTGTGGCATGCATGGGCATGTCTATGTGTGCATGTGATGCAATTGCTGCCTGCTAGGGTTCCTGGGCTGTCCTGTAGCCAGTGGTGGCACAGAGGGAGGCGTGGGCAACATATACACTGCAAAAGGCCAAGAGCACCAGACTGGGCCCTGTGCCATGTGGTTGCTGGCTCCAGAGCCAGGATGGGGTGCTTAGGGCTGCCCACTCCCCCTCTGAGAAGGAAACATGGATTTTAGGAAGAAAGCAGGAAGCCTGTCCTGCTTAGAGCCATACCAGGTGATGGAGGAAGGCTGTGCTGCATGGGGTCAGAGGGCAACATGCCATTCCCTAAAGCCCTGCTACCCTCAGGCATCTTTAGGATATTCCATTGTCCTCCAGAATGTCAGGGTGTCTCTCACTTGTGGAAGAGGAGAGGACATCTCACTTGTGGAAGGGGGGAAGGCTCCTGCCCATAGACGGCATCAGCTCACTGACTCCCAACCTGGACATCTGAGCCCGGCTGGAGGCCAGGAGGAAGCTAGCCTCATGAGTCATACATTCAGGAAACCTTGGGTCTATCCTCCAAGCTGAGCCTTGGGGAACCTGTGCCATCGCTGTCTGGATTAATCGGACCACGCCCATGGAAAGGCACAGATCTGCACAGATGGGAATCTGAGCCAGCAGATTGGCTGGGGGACCAGCCAGCTGAATGCAAAGCCCCAAAGTCAGTGAACAGCACTGGGTCCCAAACCTAATTGCACCTCCAGCTGCTTCGAGAACAGGCCTATGAACGAGTGCTGATCTGGAGCCTGGTCATATACCAGAACTTCCTTCCCTTTTATGGCTGAGTAATAGTCCATTTGTATGGATAGACTATATTTTGTTTACCCATTCACTCATTGATAGGCATTTGGGTTTTTTCAATTTCTTGACTATTATAAATAATGCTTTTTGTGTGAATGTGTATTTTCAGTTCTCTCTGGTATATACCTAGGAGCAGAATTGGGTCATAGAGGAACTCCCTGCTTAACTTTTTGAGGAACTGTCAAACTATTCCAAAGTGTCTGCACCATTTTACATTCCCATCAGCAGGGTCTGAGGATTTTGATTTCTGCACATCTTCACCAGCACTTGTTATTTTCTGCTTGCTGGTTTTGTTCTAGCCATCCTAGTGGGTGTGAAGCATTGTCTCATTGAGGTTTTCATTTGCATTTCCCTGATACCTAAGGATGTTGCGTATCTTTTCATGTGCTCATTGGCCATTTGCCTTTCTTCCTTGTAGTAATGTCTATTCCATTCTTCCACTCACATTTTAATTGGGTTGTTTGTCTTTTTGTCATTGAGTTGTAAGAGTGCTTTATATAGTCTGCATTCAAGTCCCTTAGCCAATACATGATTTGCAAATATTTTCCCCCATTCCACGGGTTGTCTTTTCACTTGCTTGATGGTGTCCTTTGAGGCATGCAAGATTTTAATTTTGATGAATTCCAAATTATCAGTTTTTTCTTTGATTCCTTGGCTTTTGATGCCATATCTAAGAGACCATTGCCTAACCCAAGCTCACAAAGATCTACTCTTAATTAGTTTTTTTAAAAAATATATATAAGAGTTTTAGAGTTTTAGCTCTTACATCTCGGTCTTTATTTTAATTTTCATAGACGAGGTGAGGCAGGGATCTAATCACATTCTTTTGCATGTGGAAATCCAGTTATTCCAGCACCATCTGTTGCAGACTGTTCTTTCCCCTTTGAATAGTCCTGGCACCTTTACTGCAAATCAGTTGGCCCTAGATGTATGAATTTATTTCTGGGCTCTTTATTCTATTCCATTGTTCCAAATTTCTGTCTTTATGCCAGTGTCACACTGTTTTGATTATTATAGTTTTGTAGTGTTTTGAAATTACAACATGTGAGTCCTCCTGCTCATCTTTCTTTTCAAGGTTATTTTGACTATTTGGAAGCAATTACAGTTCCATATCACTTTTAGGATTAGCTCATCAATTTCTGCAAAAAACAAAGCTTAGATTTTTAGAAATTGTGTTGAATGCGTAGATCAGTTTGGGAAATACTGTTCTAATATTATGTCTTCTGATCCATGAACATAGGATATCTTCCCATTTAGGTCTAATTTCTTTCATGACATTTTGTAGTTTTCAGCATACAAATCTTGCACTTCTTTTGTTAAATGTATTCCTAAGTATTCTATTCTTTTTGATGCTGTTGTGAATGAAATTGTTTTATTAATCTCATTTTTAAATTATTTGTCACTAGTGTATAGAAACACAAATGAAGCCGGGTGCAGTGGCTCATGCCTGTAATCCCAGCACTCTGGGAGACCAAGACAGGGAGATCATTTGAGGTCAGGGGCTCAAGACCACCCTGGCCAACATGATAAAACCCTGTCTCTACTAAAAATACAAAAATTAGCCAGGCATGGTGGTGCACACCTGTAGTCCCAGCTACTCAGGAAGCTGAGGAACAACAGTCCCTTAAGCCCAGGAGGCGGAGGTTAAATGAGCTGAGATCACCACTGCACTCCAGCCTGGGCAACAGAGTGAGACTCTGTCTCAAAAACACACACACACATATGTGCATGCGCACGCGCACACACACACACACACACACACACACACACACACACAAATGATTTTTAATATGAATCTTGTACTCTGTAACCTTGCTGGAGTTGTTTATCAGTTCTAATATATTTTTTATTTGCAGATTCTTTAGGGCGTTCTACATATAAGATAGTTTTATTTCTTCCTTCCTATCTGGATGCACTTTGTTCATTTTTCTTCCTTAATTGCCCTGGCCAGAGCCTCCGGTTCCATGATGAATAGCAGAGTTGAGAGTGGACAAACAGCTTTCAGTCTTTCACCACCGGATAGGATGTTAGCTGCAGGTAGGCCCATCTTGCTCTTGAACTTAGTAGTGCTAGATGTGAGAAAACTTTGTTCACATAAATAAATAGATAAAATGGGAGCACTTAGTTATCATGCATATCTCAATTCTTTGAATGTTTTAGAGTTATGTATGCCAAAAATCACATGGTGGCCTATCATCAAAATGTGGAAAAAGCCTATCAGCACATGACTCAGTTAGGTCCTCCTTAAAGTTTAAGGAAAACAGGGATTTAAAGGTGCCTGATTTTCACAAGTCCCAGTCATTATCGATAGCTCCCACTCTTGGTTTCTGGGAGAAACTCCCTAGGGTTTGGCATACTCCAGGAAGATCCAGGAGTCTCCTGGAACAAGAGCTGGGACCCTTGGGGGGGGTCTCCCATGGGTCTGGTGTGTGACAGCATCCTGATAGCACATGCCACAGGTATACATGTGGTGCAAATGTACACAGTCAGTCCCCTGTGAAAGCACAGAGATGCACTCTGCCACATAGCACATGCTTAGAAATGATGTGTTAAGTCAGTGACCTAAGGACAATGGTGCATGCCTCAGGGAATCCCAAGAGGGCTTCCCAGGGGAGGTGGCCCCTGGGCTGAATCTTGAAGGATTTTCTTTCTTTAAAACACACATATCCAGTACTTTCCAGGCACTGTTTAAGTGTTCGACACACCGTGGCCAGTTGAATCCTAACACCCATCTGATGAGGCCAGCAGTGTGGTGACCCTGTTTTACAAATGAGGAAGCTGAAGCACTGTGACAAAACAGAGACTTGAACCTTGGCAACCTGGCTGCAAAGTCCCCAGGCAGAGGAGACAGCCCATGCCAAGGTTGGGGCTGATGTCGGGGTGAGCAGAGCCCTCAGGCAGGCCCAGCAGTGACAGGCCTAGCTGGAGCATACAGTTTAGGAATCACTGGAGGAACCCGGAGCCCACAGGGAAGGCAGGTGTAGACTGGGAGGAAGCAGAGAGGGGAGGACTCTAGAGGATATCCCATCCCCATGTATGCATTCCTCCGGGCAGGGCAGGGATGGATCTGCACGGTCACTGAGAATTTCTCAGTGGGGCTATTGGATTAATGCCGCAGGCTCTCCAGGGGCAAGTGGGCCCCACAGATGCCCAGGTCCTGCCCTAAGGTGCTGACGTTGGGTGGGGGCAGGGAGCCCCCGTTTCGGGTTGCTTTCCTGCTGCTATGCCGGCCTCTCTGCAAAGGGCTAAACTGCTACTGCGCTTCTAGCCTCCCCTCCCACCCCACTCACCTCCCCTCAACCCTCTCCTTCTCCCCTTCTCTCATCCTACTATCCCCTTCTCCTCCCCTTTCTGATGGAGGAACACAGTCTGGGACCCCTCCTACCTCCTCACGGCTTAAATAGGTTTAAGTAGGAAAGGGGAAGTGCCGGCTCCTCCCTCCTGCCTGCCACAGAGACTCAGAAATACTTGGAGTCCTGGTGGCCTGGGAGCAAGGAGCCCGCCGGGTGCCTCAGAGAGAGGCCTGCTCAGGAGGCCATTGTGGAGGCCCTGGCCATGCTCTCCGTAATCATCTGATTGGATTAGGGTCAGGGCAACCCTAATCATGTCAAAGGTCACCCCAGGCTTTGTGGCAGGGGCCGCAGGGTGCCTGGCCACCCCTGCCAAGATGGCCTTGTTGAACACAGTTAAAAACCCTCAGCCAGCTGTGAGGAGAGGGGCCCAGCCTCCTGTGTGTGTGCACATGTGAGTGTGCACCCTAGTGTGTGCATTGTGAGGGGTGCATGTGTGTGCCTATATGTGCACATATGCCATATATGTGCATGCCTGTGTGTATGCATATGCATGTGTGTGTGCGTGTGCATGAGTGTGAACATACGAAGGAAGAAGCTTCATATGCTCACACCTCCTGCTTTCAGCCCCATCTGCCATCCACCTGGGCTGGGACTGGGGGCTGGGGCCACCAGACTGAGGCTGGGAGAAACCATCAGTCCTTGGAACATGGGGCTCTGCCACAGAAGCTGAGCCTGGTCTCTGAAGAGCCCTCTCTTCTGGGGTCCAAAAGGAGCAGGACATTCAACCTGCCTGGGGCAGAAAGCATTTGAGGAATTTTAAGTGTATGGAGACTGGGCACACCATGCAGCTTCTCTGTCCCCTGCCGCAGGCCCCAGGCACCGGGAGGGCTCACTTCCCTCAGAGTTGGAGACACTCCACTCTTGACCCCTGGCAAGGTAAAGCTGGCAAGGACACAGGTACAGAGAAAGGGCAGGGATGGCTGCAGTAGATGCAGGAACCCAGGGCCCAGCATCTGGATCTCAGGCGGCATGTGGCTCTGCGGAGAGCTGGCCTGCTCTAGGCCAGGTGGGGTATGTGCTCCCTAAAGAAGGGGACGGAGGCCAGGAGCGGGTGAGGCCTGGAGCCTAGGGATGCCACCTGTGCTCACACACTCGGTGCCCTCTAACATGAGCTGGGCCCAGGAGTCCCCCCAGGTCCTGGCACCTGCCAGATGGACTGGGGGAAGTGTAGTGGCAGGGGGAGGTATGCAATCTCTTGTGCTTCCCACATAAGTGTGCTCCCCACAACTCCTCGTGGACACTTCCCAGAGCCCTGGGGTTTGCTTCTTCCTACCCAGTGTGGGTGGGGCCTGCAGCAGTGGCCTTCCCACTCAGCCTTCACACACCACCCCTCTTCAAGCATTTCCAGTCACCACCCCCTGCCCTGGACTGTGAACCCCAGGGTATCCCCACTCAAAGCACACGGCCAGATTCCTGGTTGGTGTCCCAGGACCCCTCCAGCCCCAAAGGGTGGGGAGAGTAATGAAAGGGTTCCTGCACACCACATGTCAGTAAGCCTTGCTGGGTGCCCCACAAGTCCCCCATCATCTCCCCAATGTCATCCCCAGGCAGGAGACAGCCCAGCCTTCTCTCCTCCCCGCAGAGTCCCCAGGAGCCCCTGGGGTGGTCCACCACCTCCCTGTGTGTCCCCTGCCTATGAGGGCCGGCATAGGGGTGGGGCCTGCCTGCTAGGACATGGGGACACAGAGGGCAGCTCTTTAGGGAACCAGCGTCCCCAAATCCAGGTTGCGACCCCTGACCCCCCCCATCGGAAAGTGTTGCCGTTTAAGCTGCGTTGGGTTGGGGGGCTCCCCTGGCTCCAGCGGCCTCTCTGGTATATCATTAACTCTCCCCAGTGGGAGGGGAACCCCGGCTGACTCCCCGCCGCGTCCGGCTGGGAGCACAATATCCCAGCGACGGCGACAAGATTAAGCACAAGGGGAGAGTGCAAATGCGCGGGCGGTTCACACGCCCTTCGCGGTGCTGAATTAAAGCTGCTGAATGGGGATTTCCCCTCGCGCCCGACGGCCTGGCGCGCGGCGCATACTTCCAGGTTGCTATGACTGGCCTGCGCTCGCCTAATCACCGACCAGGGGGAAATTCATATAAAATATCGCCGGCCATTGTGGGCCTAACTCGGCGTGACAGTGGCGCACAAAGCCGGATTCAAGCGCCCCAGCGGGTCAGCACGGCGCCCGGCCGCGCGGGCCGCCCGGCGGTGTCAGGGGCCGTGGCCGCGGTGGGGCGCGGGCCGCATTCCGCTCTCAGGTGGCTCCGGGGCCTTTTGTGCAGGCCATGATTACCAAATGCCACCGCGACACCCCCTCCGGGCCGCCTGGCTCCTCCTGGGGCCGCAGGAATGAGGGAAGGTGGGCAGCCCCTGAGGGGAGGCGCCCGGGCGTCCGCTCCGGTGGGGATAGGGGCGCGGGCTGAGTCCCCCTGTGTGCCCCACAGCAAAGGGTCTTCTCCTTCCCCTGTGCTCGGGCCTCAGTAGGGGAAGAGGGCCCACCCGTTGGCTGCTCTGGAAGTCTGTTGTGGCCTCCCGATGGGCACGAGAAGGATTTTGCCAGTCTGGTCAGGTGGTCCTAGCTGGGATCCAAGGCACGCCCTCACTCAGCCAGCCCCTTCCGGCAGCTGTGGCCTCAGCAGGCAGGAGATGGGGGCAGCACCAGGAGAGAGGGACCCAATGCATTCGGGGTGGCCACTGTCCCCACAACTCTATGGGTCCCAGATGTGTGGTGGGGGTGTGGTAATCATACAGGGTGCATTGTGCACGGGGGGCTGTGTTCGCTGTGACCCTCCATCCACCAAGATGCCTGAAGACCAGTCCCTGGAGTACAAGGAGACTGCTCCTCACTGGTGCTGGAAAGGGCTGGCAGAAAAGAAAAGGGCTGGAAAGAAAAGGCAGGGGCAAGGCCTGGGGGATGGGGCATTTGCCCTGCAGACCTGGGGAGAGAAGCTGGCTGCAGTAGGGTGCACTTGGGGGACAGAAGGAATTTTTTGTCACAGTGAAGGTGAGAACTTCTCAGTGGAGATTCAGCAGTTTTTCTCCTGGGCAGTGGGCAATGTTGGGAGTCTGGGCCCCCAGCACCTGGCTGAGCTGGCCACCATGGGGTCCTGCCCTCGGCCTGTGCATCCCTGCTGGAGCTGGGGGTGTCCAGTCAGACCGTCAGCATTGCCAGGGGAAAGAGACAAAGCCACAGGTTTCCAGGGGCTGGGGACAGCATTGGAGGGCCCCAGGAGGCATGACCAGGTGAGCATGGGTCAACATCAAGAAGTGGACTGGGCACAGGTGGCATCCCAAGCTCCTAGGAAAGGAGGTGTCAGCTGCCCCAGGATGGGGCCACAGAGGCAGAACCATAGCCCTGTTCCCAGGCTGAGCAGCCCAGCCACCAGCTGCCAGCAGCCAGGGCCCTGAATCCCAGAGCCTGTGACCAAGGTGCCCACCTCCAGGAAGAGGCCTGGCCAGAGACCCAGTGACCGCTGCCTACTCATGGGGGGATGGCCATCAGCATATCAGAGACACCCCCAACCCCCTTCTCCTGGCAGGCTCCTATTCAGGGTCTTGTCCAGGGTCCCATATAGCCCTTACAAAGTCATGGCCAAGCTGTCCATAGCCTCCCTTCTGGTCACAGCCCAGAGGAGGGGTCAGCACAGAATGGAATCTGACCTTGGGAGATCGCACCTCTGTTGATGTGTCAGAATCACTGGAGACCCTCCCCCAGCCATGATCATTGTTGGAAGTCTCCAGTCCTAGTTCCCTGCTGGGCTTCCCAGAGGGGCCAACCTGGGTGAAGCCCTTCAGACTGAGCACTCTGCCTCCCTGAGGAGCTGGATTTCATTGTCCTATGGTTGTGTTTAACAACAATCCCCTCCCCCGACCCAGAACTTTCCCTCCTTCAAGTTGTTTGTCCCTCAGAAAAGCCACTCAGGAGTCCCCTCTGGACCAACAGGCATGTCCCAGGAGCCCAGGAGTTCTGGACTGTCCTTTTCTTCTTGCCCTGTATCAGCCCCGACAGCCTTTCCACAGATAGGCATGTCCCTCTCAGCCATGCAGTGGGGGCCCAGCCAGGCAGGTGGGCTCCCTGCTCCCTTGAGCTACAGCCATAGAAACACCAGCCATGGGAACACCCATTGGAGCTGCAGGAGCCTGTAATGATGGGTTCAGGGACCTCTCTTGTGACCCCTCTGTCTGGGCTCTGCACTCACTGCTGTGCAGCCTGGGGCCCGTGGCTGACTCTCTCTGAGCCATCTTCCTGTCAGGGCCACTTCTCTCATTAGTTAATACAAGGATAGGCTTGGACCTGCTTTTCCCACTGTCACCCCAGAGCAGGGAAGCCTCCATGCTGTGCTCCCTCAGCACCTACCTTCTGAGCACACACCTGTCCCTGCTGAAATGCTTCCTGGGTCACCTCCCCATGGGAAGGTCAGCTCTGAGGGGACAGAGGCTGCAGCCTTCTTTGCCACTTAAAAGACAGTCGCTGCTTAATAAATAGTGGCAACTGAGCAACTTTAGTAAAATGTGAAAGACAAGGATTTTGGAATGATTTGGGCAAATGTTCAACATTTAAGAATTTGGAAACATGGCCGGGTACGGTGGCTCACACCTGTAATCTTAGCACTTTGGGAGGCTGAGATGGGTGGATCACGAGGTCAGGAGACTGAGACCATCCTGGCTAACATGGTGAAACCCTTTCTCTACCAAAAATACAAAAAAATTAGCTGGGCGTGGTGGCGGGCACCTGTAGTTCCAGCTACTCAGGAGGCTGAGGCAGGAGAATGGCGTGAACCCGGGACGCGGAGCTTGCAGTGAGCCGAGATCGCGCCCCTGCACTCCAGCCTGGGCAACAGAGCAAGACTCCATCTCAAAAAAAAAAAAAAAAAAAGAATTTGGAAACATATCCTTCCTGTTTGATGTTCAAAGGTCCTTTTTTGAAATTATGATGGTAGATATTTTATACATATATATACATAATATCTACCATATATCTACATATCTATATCTATCTGTCTATATAGAGAGAGATATGTCTCTATCCCTCTATCTATCTATCTATCTATCTATATGTATCTTTTCCTCTCTCAACAAAATGAAAACACTTGGCAGTCCTCTTTTAGTCCCCAGATGCTCTCTGATACTTGCAAAGCCCATTAAATCCAAATCTAGAAACAAAGGATTGTTAAGATCCCTCTAGTCCAAAAGTTCTGAGATGCAAGAGACAAAGGAACCATCAAAGCTCATCTCATGATTCCCTGCAGCCGACAACTGCACTGCCCTCAGCTGTGATGGAGCCTTGCCTGGCAGCTCTTCTGCCTTTCCCTAAATGCCCACCTCTTACCACCTAGAACTCCCTCACCTTCTCAGACTTTATCCATCCATCCTTCCATCATCCACTCATCCATCATGCATGATTCACCATTCATCAATCCATCATTCATCTATCCATCCATCATCATCATCCATTTATCCATCATGCATGATCTACCATCCATCAATTCATCCATCCATCCATCCACCATCCAACATCTATCCATCTATCCATCCGTCTATGTGCCATCCATCAATCTATCATCCATCTATCCATCCACTGTCCATCGTCCATCCATTCAGCATCCATCAATCATTCATCCATCCATCTATCCATCCATCCACCATCCATCAATTCATCATCATCCATCTATCCACCATCCCTCAATCCATCATCTATCCACCCACCCATCCATCTACCCACTATTCATCGCCCCTCCATCCCAGGCCTGCCTCAGAGCTCATGTTGTCAAGCCTTGCTGTGTTTCCTTGTCCTCTCTACTGCCTCCCTTGTGAACTGTAAGCTCCCAAAAGCACGTGATTTAGCACAGTCCCAGGCAAAAAACCTAACACACACACCAGCAAAGCCTCCCACTAGAGATAGGGAAGCCTTCCCCTGGTTCATTCTCCTTACCAAGGCAAGGACTCTCTTCTCCTGAAAGGTTGTCATCCAACCTCTGTTTTATTTATCACCAGGACAGGAACTCCTTCAACTTTCAGAAAGCCTAGGTTGTTAGAAATTTTATCATATTGAGCAGCAGTCTACTTTCTGGAGGATTTTTTTTTCTTTTGATGGAGTCTCCCTCTGTTGTCAGGCTGGAGTGCAGTGGCGCGACCTCGGCTCACTGCAACCTCCACCTCCTGGGTTCAAGCAATTCTCCCACCTCAGCCTCTTAAGTAGCTGTGACTACAGGCGCCCAACAACACGCCCCACTAATTTTCGTATTTTTAGTAGAGACGGGGTTTCACCATGTTGGCCAGGATGGTCTCGATCTCTTGACCTCATGATCTGCCCACCTCAGCCCCCCCAAAGTGCTGGGATTACAGCCGTGAGCCACCGCGCCCAGCCTCTGGAGGAATTTTTTTCTGTGGTTCTTGAGAGTGGGCACCTTGCTTCTTATTCATCTCATATTCCTAGTTCAGCCCAGTGCCTGGCTCATTAGGGATTCTCAGATCCTGGATGGATGGATGGATGGATGGATGGATGGATGGATGGATGATGGGTGGATGGTGGGTGGTGGATAGATGGGTGAATGGATGATGGGTGAATGATGGATGAATGGTGATGGATAAATGGTGATGGATGGATTAGAGATGGATGGATGATGGGCAACAGATAGATGATGAATGGACAGACGATGAAGGGGATGATGGATGGATGATGGTTGAATGATGGCTGGGTGATGTATTGATGATGATGGATGATGAATGGATGATGGGTGAATGGATGGATGAGTGATGGTAGATGGTGGATGATGGGTAATGGATGGACAATGGATGGATTGTGGATGGATGGATGGATGGATGGATGGTGGATGATGGATGATAGATGTATGGATAATGTATGGATATGGATGATGAATGGATGAATGGTGGATGATGGATGATAGATGGATGATGGATAGATGTGGATGATGGATGGATGTGGATGACAGATGATGGATGGATGATGGGTGGATGTATAGATGGGTGGTGGATGGTGGATGATGGTAGATGATAGATAATAGATATATGGAGGATAGATGGAGGGATGGATGGTGAATGGATAGATGAATTGATAGGTGAATAGGTGGTAGGTGGTGGTAGATGATGGGTGATAGGTAATGGATGGATGGATGGATGGTGGGTGATGCACGATAGATGAATGGATAGATGGAGGATGTGGTTGACAGATGGATGAATGAATGAAAGGCAGGAAAGATAGATAATTGATACTTTGGACGAATTCAGTAAATAACTGCTAAATGAGATGACAACAAGTTTCTGGGAAAGATGGTTTTCCCAGGTGGAAGATACTTCCCTTACAGAACAATTTTGTTATGTGGTTTCCTTTCTTCTTCCTTTCTCTGACAACTGATTGCTGTGTTAGAATAAAAGTCTTGGGCCTCAATAGGGCAGGCCTTAGGTGACTCAAAAAATTCAACCAGGCTCCTTCCCAGGTGACTTGGCCAAATTGGCAGCATTTGTGTCTAAGCACCCTGCCTCCCAGTAGCTTGTGTCCCATTCCAGTGGGACCTCTGACAGTCCACTCTAATGAAGGCATTTTCCTGCTGACTGGGATGATTCCCTGGCCTTCTGGGATGGCTGGCACTTCCCACAGGCAAGATGCCTCTGTTTCACCCCCGTAGATGCCTCTATTGTGTCAACAAAAGCAGAAACCCCTGACAAAGGTGTTTGTGGCAGAGAACTTGGCTTCCGTGGAGGCTGGCTGCCAGGACTCCAGAGCCTGGACGTGAGTCCTGGTCTCAGGGGAGCCCTGAATCAGCTCCTCTGTAAACAGAGATGACTCTGGGCAGTGGTTCATAACCTGTGTGCTTCAAACGCCTATGGAAATCTGATCAAAGCAATGTATTCTCTTTCCAGAACGACGCCCGTGCTCCCAGATATACCCCATCGTTTGTGCAATTTTGGGAGGGTAGTGAACCTGTTGCAGATTCCCCCTAGAACCTTGGGTGGAATCCATCCCATAGGCTTAAATCTCCTGTTGCTGTGGCTGCCACTTGGACATTCTGGGGGTCTTCCTTCTGTATGGTTTCAGGACATTTTTTAACTTTTTATTTATTTTATTTTATTGTTTTTATATTAGAGATGAGGTCTCATTCTGTCTCCCAGGCTGGAGTACAATGGTGTGAACACAGCTCACTACAGCCTTGAAGTCCTGGGCTTGAGCAATCCTCCTGCCTCAGCGGCCCGAGTAGCTAGGACTACAGATGCACGCCACCATGTCCAGCTCATTTATGTTGTTTTTTTTTTTTTTTAAGAAAGGGGGTCTTGCTATGTTGTCCAGGCTTAACTTTTTATTTTGAAATAACTTCAGACTTACATAAACATCGCAGGAGTGGCACTGAGAGCCCTGGGTCCCCTTGCCCAACCCTGTGGTACATAACCATGCCAATTGTTGAAAACTAAGTGTGTTTTATTCACCACACTCAGGACGTCACTCAGCTTTCCTTCATTTTTCTATCAAGATCCCTTTTCTGTCCCAGAACCCCTTCCTGGGTCCCTTGTCACTTTTGGTGATGCCATGCCTCTGGCTCCTCCACTCTTCCCTGTCCCTCATGCCCCTGAGACCTCTGAGGAGCACAATTAGGCATTTTGCAGAACAGCCATCAATTTGGGTTGGTCTGATGTCTCCCGACGATTAGATGCAGGCTGTGCATTTTGGGCACGAATACCTCGAAGGCTGTATGTGGCCTTAATGCATCATCCCTGGAGTCACATGGTATTGTGTGTCCCATTTCCAGCAAGGTTAACTCAGTCCCCAGCGTAAGGTGGCATCTGCCAGGCTTCTCCAGTGCACAGTTAAGGCTTTTCCCATTGTGCTTGATAAACACTGTGAGCAGTTGTGGAACTGCTTGGAGACCTTGTGGCTTCAACTTTAATGCAGCCTTTCTTTGCCAGAACATAGGGTCTCATGCTTTTCTGGCCTGTGGTCTTTCAGCCTGCAGCTTCTACTTTGGCCTCGGATGAGGGTGTCTGTCCTGGGATCCAAGCCTCTCTGCAGAGACTTCTTCAGTCTTCACGAGTAAATTGAAGGCCTGCACCAGGGTTTTCACACCTGGTAGGGAGCTCCACCTCCACACGTGATGGAAGGGAAAATCAAGGTTCAGCCAGCTAGTGACCAAACTGAGCAAGAATTAGCTCTTTTCTCTCCAAGTGGAAGCCCTGAGCACCACCTGCCCTTGCCCTTGAGTGTGTCTGGCTGTTGGGGCTGTTTGCCTGAGTTTTGATAAGCAGGGATCTCCAAGCCCTTGTTATGGGCAGGGCATGAGTGAGGCAGAGAGAGCCCTAGCCTCAGGCTCTGGTTCTCCTCTTATCAGAAGCTCAGGAGCAAGAGGGAGGGGCTGGCCTTGGAGACAGACTCCTGTAGTAGCCAGCCCACCAGGTGGGAAGGCAGGCTCAGCTGGAGTAGGGTATTCAAGGCGTGGGATGTGCAGGCCATTTGGGAGTGAGAGGGTCCAGCCAGGAGGGCAGGTGGAGCTGTGTGCCATGCATGAGGCCAGGAGTACCCAGGACACTCCTCAACCCTGCCCTCTCAAGCTGCCCTGGAAGGGAAGCAGGGCAGATGGCAGGGGAGGGGTGCTGACTAGGGAGCGGATGACCTGAGGACTACAAGAAGAGGCCTCAGGCCTGGAGGCACAGAGAGGAAGTGCTCTGCATCCAGCCACACGTGTATTCACTCAGGGGCAGTGGGTTCAGCAAAGGCCCCTCCAGGCCTGTCTGTGAACTGATCAGTTGTGTTAGGGAAGTAACATGGGGTCGGGGGTGGGGGCTTCAAGTTTCCTGGAGAGGTGAGGAGGAGGTGGTTGCCTAGCTGCTCCCTGGGAAAGGAAAGAGCGGAGGTTGCATGATGGGCCTCGGTGCCCATCTGCACCCAGGGGCAAAGGTGGGCCTGCTGTGGGTAGGCTCAGACCCTCCCGGTTCCCTGACTCAGCCCAGGGCTCCTGCCCTTCACTCTGGCTCCAGGAAATATCTACGGGCTGGGCCTTGTGCTCCAGATTGGAAATAAAAGGTATGCCAAACAGTTCCTGCCCCTAGGCAGCCAGGACTGGGGAGGGAGTCAGTGGGCAAATCTTCCTGGTTGGGGAGGGGCACGCAGGTGTAGAGGACACCCGGTACCTGACCACTCCCCTCAGAGCAGGCAGGGGCACAGCAGGTCCAACCTGAGCCAAGTAAGGAACTGGAAAGAGCCCAAGGGGAGGACAAAGGGCTGAGTGCGGCCTGAGGCCAGGGATCGCCATTGAGGTCAGGAGAGGAGATAGATCCAGCCAGGGAGGGGCCTGGCTTCATGCGGCCAGATTGGCAGTTGGGCGAAGACCTCAGCTCTCGGCATGAGAGATGCATGTGTTTGCGTGTGGTGGGTTGTGGATGCATATGTGCATCCGTGGGAGGTGTGCATGTGTGTGGTGTGTACGGTGTGCATGCATGCATATGTATATGTGTGCGCATGTGTGTGTGTGCATGTGCATGGGGCATGCATGTGGGGTGTGTGTGCATGTATGTGCATGTGTATAGTATTCATGTATGTGTATGTGTATGTGTTGTGTGGTGTGTGTGTATTTGTGTGTGTGCATGTGTGTGGGGTGGGGTGTGTATATGTGGGGGGTGTGCATGCATGTGTGTGCATGTGTATGGTATGTGTGGTACGCCTGCATGGTTTGCATGTGTGTGTGGGATGTGCATGTATGTGAGTGCATGTGTATGCTGTGCTTGCATGCATGTGTATATGTGTTCATGCATGTAGTGGGGTGTGCATGTGTGCTTAGGTGTGTGGTGGGGTGTGCATGTCTGTGCATGTATGATGTGTGCGTGTGTGTGGTGTGCATGCCTATATGTGTGTGTTTGCATGTGTGCGTGCATGTGCATCAGGTGGGGTGTGCATGCATGTGTAGTATGCATGGGTCTGTGTATGTGTGCATGTGGCTGTGTATGCATGTGGTGGAAGGAGGAAGCTGGAGGCTGGGGCCTCCTAAGGGCCTCTTCATGGCAAGGTGGGAGATGGACCCACAGATAAGAACCAGGAGGGGCAAATTGGCTGAGAGGCCCACCTGGGAAGGCCACCTGGGAAGGCCAGAGTAGCCTGGGCGACTGGGGCTGTTTCAGGACTGGACAGTCTCTGACCAGCAAGCAGAGCCCTTCCTGAGCTGGGGTGGGAAGTGGATACAGAAGAAATGGAGAGTTTTCTTCTAGGCTTGTGGCTGGATGCAGTGGGTGTCCAGGCCTGACTTGGACAGGGCCCTAGGGAGGGGATGGGGCTGCTGGGACCCGCCATCAGGGAGCTGTTGGCCAATCCACAGAAGAGTCAACCAAAGCAGACCCAAGGGGCTCAGGGGGCTTTGCCAGCAGCCAGGGGGACAGGGGACGCCAGTGCAAAGCCACAGCCTCGAATACCTTCCACTTTGTATGTTCTTGGTATGGGAGCAAACGTGCGTTCCTCTGTGCTGGCTGTGTGTGGATGTGTGTTGGGCTGTGTGGGAGCATCTGAGTGTGTGCACACTCACTCATGCCTTTCTGTCCCTGCCGGCCTGGGCTCAAGGACATCACAAGCCCCAGGGGCTGCTCTCTCAGTCCTCTCCTAGGCAGCCTGCAATCATATGCCTGTGTTCCTGAGTTACACCATTCTTGCAATGCTATAAAGAAACACTTGAGTCTGTCCATTTATAAGAAAAGATGTTTAATTGGCTCACGGCACTGCAGGCTGCACAGGAAGTGTGGCTCTTGCTTCTGCTTCTAGGGAGGCTAGGAAGCTTTCAATCATGGCGGAAGGCAAAGGGGGAGCAGGCGTGTCACATGGTGAGAGCAGGAGCGGGAGAGAGTGGGGGAGGAGGTGCCACACACTTTTAAACAACAAGATCTTGCAAGAACTCACTTACAATCTCGACGATAGCACTAAGCCATGGGACCCACCCCCTATGACCCAGTCACCTCTACCAGGCCCCACCCCAGCCCTGGAGATGACACTTCAACATGAGATCTGGGCGGGGACAAATATCCAGACTACATCAGCCCCATCCACCTGAGGATGAAAGCTCTCTGGATATCCAGGTGGCAGAGGAGGTCACAGCCCCCTATGATGACTCTGTTGTGACCCTGAGGGGACCATTGCGGGCCTTTGCCAAGGAGGAGCAGGGGGACACAGTGGGACACAGCCCTGTATCCCCCTCCTTGATCCATGGGAGGACCCTGGCTCCAGGAGAACCTCAGGCCTCCTTCTGTCCCCATCGAGAGGGCCCATCAGAGCTCCCTTCTCCCTCCTGCTCTCCCAGGGCCTCGAGGGGAGAGAGAAGGTCAGAGCCAAGGAAAGGTGGGGGCTCAGGACCCTCCCACAACAGAAGCAGAGACACGGAGGAACCTGCCCCAGGACACACCCAGCCCCCCGAGGCCAGGCCAAGGCTCAGGGGCTCCAAAGCCCAGGTGTCTTCTTGCTAGGTCTGTAAGATCCCTGCCCAGTAGCAGGTCGGGCTCTTTCCTGGTTGGCTCCCTGTTGGCTCCCCAGCTCAGACCGCAATGCTTGGCAAACAGCAGGCACTCTGTTCCTCACCTGTGTCGGTGGATGGGTCCAAAGTGAGTGCCTGCCTTTTTTTATTTTGTTTTTTTGAGACAGGTTCTCACTCTGTTGCCCACGCTGGAGTGCAGTGGTGTAATCATACCTCACTGCAGCCTTGAACTCCTGAACTCAAGTGATCTTCCTGCCTCAGCCTCCTAAGTAGCTGGGATTATAGGCCCCCAGCCCTGAGTGTCTTTTATCAATGAAAGCAGGGCTTGGCCAGGCCCACCCCTCTCCTCGTGCCCTTGCAGACGTGTCTGCATACACCCACCCCCAAGACACGGCTCATTCTTTCAACCTGTCTGGGGAAGCCTGGCTGCGGGTCTGGCCTTTGCAAAGCCCACACCACCCCTCATTCCCATCCCTCTGATCCTAGCCTCCAGAGCTTTCTCCTAAATTCCAGCCCTCCCCAACCACCCTTCTGCACAAGCAATGCCACTTCCCCAACTCAGCCTCTATTTCCCCATTTGGGGAAGAAGGAAGCTGTGTACAAGGACCCAGGCAGCTCCAATGTCAGCAGCGGCAGACACCCTGCAGCCTTCCAAGCTGTAGGCAGGGGCATTTGGGTCACTGGGGCTGGCCCTGGGGAGGCAGGCACTGGAGGCCACTGGTCTTGAGAAGATTCCAGAAGAGGTGGCCCTACCGCTCAGCCATGCAAGTGCCGGTGCTTGCGGTGGAGGAAGGAAATGGCAAGAGGCACAGCAGAGGTGGGAGGTATGCGGGGTGGAGCCACACTCTGGGGTCTGCACCCCAGGCTGTCTGGGCAGCAGAAGGAAGTGGCTCTTTTCTGGTTTTACCTGTCTTCGTTCAGTTGTATGACTATTTTGAGATCCTTCATGCTATTTTTCTTGTTATTCCTAAATTAAATGCTGTTATGGACTTGCCACTGTTTTTTAACCATTCCTGTTGATGGACATTGGGGTACTTCCAGTTTATGGCTTGTGTGAACATTTGCTTACAAGTCTGTGCACAGACACAGGTTTCCTCTGGGGCAAGCCTAACGGCTAGTGTACGTTTACCCTTGAAGACACTGCCAAAGTGCCTCCCAAGAGGATTGCACCTTTCCCCTCCATCCAGCTGTGAATAAGGGTCAGGGTCTGATTTCTTCACATCCTTGCCAACACTTGCTACTCTTTGACCCTTTGATTGCAGCTGTCCCCGTAGGTGTGAGGCGACCCCTCACTGGGTTTTTTGATTTGCACATCCCCAGGATGGGTGATGTCGACGATCTTTCCAGGTGCATGCTGGCCTTCCTTGTGCCTTTTTTTTTAAAGACAGGGTCTTGCTGTATCACCCAGGCTGAAGTGTGATCATAGCAGCCTCAAACTCCTGGGCACTAGCAATCCTCCCACCTCCACTTCCTGAATAGCTGGGACTACAGGCGCACACCACTGCACCTTGCTAATTTTTAAATATTCTTGTAGAGATGGGGTCTCGCTACATTGCCAAGGCTGGTCTCAAACTCCTGGGCTCAAGCAATCCTCCCACCTCCGCCTCCCAAAGGGCTGGGATTACAGGTATAAGCCACCTTGCCCAGCTGTTTGTTTTTTGAGACAGGGCTGGAATGCAGTGGTGCTACCATGGCTCACCGCAGCCTCAGCTTCCTGGGCTCAAGTGATCCTCCCGCCTCAGCCTCCCAAGTAGCTGGGGCCACACCCAGTTAATATTTTTAGTTTTTGTAGAGATGGGGTCTTGCTATGTTGAAAAGGCTGTCCTGGTCTCAAGCAGTCCTTCTACCATACCCTCTCAAAGTGCTGGGATTACAGGCATGAGCCACTGTACCTAGCCAAAGTTGATTGTTAAAAAGAGCCTGGTACCAACCTCCCCTCTGGCTTCTGTCACCATGTAATTTCTTGCACACACTGGTTCCCCTTTACCCCCCACTTTCCCTTCTGCCACAAGTAGAAACAGCCTGAGGCCCTTGCCAGAGGCAGTTGCTGGAGCCATGCTTCTGTGTAGCCTGTAGATCCGTGAACCAAGTAAGCCTCTTTGCCTTATACACCACCCAACCTCAGGAGTTCCTTTACAGCAATGCAAATGGGCTAAGACCCCTGCCCTGCCCAAGGCAGTCCTTTGAGCTGAGCCCTGTTAACCCTGCATCTCTCCTCTCTCTACAGCTACGAGGGAGTCAGCCTTTGTCCACGCCATTGCCTCAGCTGGTGTGGCCTTTGCGGTGACACGCTCATGTGCAGAGGGCACGGCCGCCATCTGTGGCTGCAGCAGTCGCAACCAGGGCTCACCAGGCAAGGGCTGGAAGTGGGGTGGCTGTAGCGAGGACATCGAGTTTGGTGGGATGGTGTCTCGGGAGTTCGCCGACGCCCGGGAGAACCGGCCAGATGCCCGCTCAGCCATGAACCGCCACAACAATGAGGCTGGGCGCCAGGTAGGTTCACTGCCTGCAAGGGTGCTTGGGAAAAAGGAGCCTCTTCAACAGGGTGTGTGCCCCGGTTCCTTGGGGCATATGGTAGGATGGTGGCCAGGCTGAGGGTCTTCTCGACTCCTGCCTGGGGTGTGCAAAGCTTAGCACCATCCAGCTGCACCACAGCATCCAGTGCGCTCCTGGGGATGGCGAGCCCACCTGTGGACTGGGGTAGCCAAGAAGGAGGGAAGAGGCAAAGGCCTGGTCAACAGGAGCCCCTGCAGAGCCCAGGGTTGGAGACAGCCAGGCAGCCACAGAGATGGGGAGGAATTCTGCAATGAGGAAATGCACACAAGGTGACCCGATGTTAAGGACAGTTGGCAGTAATTTAGGGGGAGGGAGGCTGGGAGAGCCTCCCAGGCAGCCTGGAGGTGAAAGACGACAAGCGACTTGGTCTGGGCAGAGTACAGAGTGTAATGGAAAAAAGAACATCTTGATGTGGAGAGGCCAACCCAGACCAAGCCGTGTAAAGCTTCGTGAGCCTGTGTCTTAGTCTGTCTGTGCTGCTGCAACAAAATACCTTAGACTGGATAATTTATAAACAATGGAAGTTTAGTACTCACAGTTCTGAAGACTGGGAAGTTCAAAGTCATGGTACTAGCAGATTCCTTGTCCAGTGAGGGCCTGCTCCTCATGGATGATGCCTTCTGTGTCCTCACTCAGGGTGTGGATCTCTCTGGGGTTACTTTTATAAGGGCACTGTTTTAGGCCATTCTTGCGTTGCTACCCGAGACTGGGTAATTTTTAAAGAAGAGAGGTTTAATTGGCTCACAGATCTGCAGGCTGCACAAGCTTAGTAACAGCATTTGCTCAGCTTCTTGGGGGGCCTCAGGGAGATTTTACACATGGCAGAAGGTGGAGTGGTAGCAGGCACGTCACATGGGCCAGAGCAGAAACAAGGAAGACAGAGTGGGGGCGAGGTCGCCACACACAAATCTTGTGTGAACTCACTCACTATCATGAGGACAGCACCAAGCCATTCATGATGGATCTGCCCCCGTAACCCAAACACCTCCTGCCAGGTCCCATGCCCAACACTGGGGATTACACTTCAACATGAAATTTGGAGGGGACACAGATCCAAACCATATCAGGCACGAATCTCATTCACGATGTTCCACCCTCATGACTTGACTTGATCACCTTCTAAAGGCCCTACCTCTTAATGCTGTCACCTTGAGGGTAAAGATTTCTTTTTTGGGGGGTGGGGACACAGAGTCTCGCTGGAGTAGTGGCATCATCTCAGTTCACTGCAGGCTCCATGTCCCGGGTTCAAGCGATTCTCCTGCCTCAGCCTTCTGAGTAGCTGGGACTGTAGGTGCATGCCACCACACCCGGCTAATTTTTGTATTTTTAGTGGAGATGGGGTTTACCAGGTTGGCCAGGCTGGTCTTGAGTTTTTGACCTCAAGTGATCCACCCACCTCGGCCTCCCAAAGTGCTGTGATTACAGGTGTGAGCCACCATGCCCAGCCGAGGGTAAAGATTTTAACCCATGAATTTTTGAGGAACACAAACATTCAGACCACAGCAGCTTGTTAGAAAGGAATTGGTCAGAAGATCAATGGATTACCAAGGGAGGAAATATGGCTGATGGGCAGTGACGGG
Organism: Rhinopithecus bieti; assembly: GCF_001698545.2. Lineage (NCBI taxonomy): Eukaryota > Metazoa > Chordata > Mammalia > Primates > Cercopithecidae > Rhinopithecus > Rhinopithecus bieti. The sequence continues at coordinate 176,279 of NW_016807824.1, forward strand.
TGTAAGGACCAAGTGGCATCCACAGGATTTAGCAACATGAAGATGGCAGTTGGCCTTGGCTGTAGAATCAGGGGATCACACAGGAGTGAAGAGTGAACAGGGGATATTCACCTTTCAACAGTGAGGAACTAGATAACTCAGACTAATTTTCCTACAGAAGACAACTTCAGATGCAGGATGAACTATAAAAAGCACCCTGTTAAACCTGTGGAGTCCCCATAATTACCCGATTCATGATAGATGAGGCAGTGCAGTGCCATGGGAGGAATGGGCTTTTCAATAAACGGTGCTCAGTCAACTGGGTGGTGTTATGGTCTGGATGTGTCTCCCAAAATTCATATATTGTAAGCGTGATCCCCAGTGCAATAGTCTGGAGAGGGGGCACCTAATAAGAGGTGTTTAGGTCATGAGGGCCTTGCCCTCATGTAGGGACCAATGCTGCTATAAAAGGGCTTGCAGAAGAGGATGTCTCTCTCTCTCTCTCTCTCTCTCTCTCTCTCTCTCTCTGTCTCTCACCTTCATGCCATATGAGGACATGATGGACATGATGTTCCTCCCTTCTGGAGGATGTGGCATTCATTCAGGGTGCCCTCTTGGAAGTAGATAAACCAAGCCGTAACCTGCCAGCACCTTGATCTTAGATTTCCCAGCCTCCCAAACCATGAAGGAATACATTTATGAATTACTCAGTCTCAGGTGTTATGTTGTAGCAATACAGCATTGACTAAGACAGATAGCAACACGGAAAAAAAATAACCCTGGCTTGCTACCTCGCATCATCTGTAAAAATCAATTATAAATCCCAGTGGGAAAGGTAAAACAATGAAACTTTTACAAGAAAATATATAATATCTTTGTGACCTTAAGAGTAGGCAAAGGTGTCTTAAACAGTTCAAAAAACACTCACATTGAAAGAGAAGTGGAATAACATAGACTATATTCAAATTAAGAAATTTCATCCATAAAAGCACACCACTATGGGATTGAAAAGGCAACCCACAGGGGAGGACACATTCACATACATACATCCACACTCACATATGCAGCAAATGTAGAGAAGCTACAGTAGGAAAAGAACTCTGCAGACTAAGAAGAAAAAGATAGACAAACCAATGGGAAAATTGGCCAAAAAATTAAAAGCCATGTATGAAAGAAAATATAGAAATTCCAGTACCTACACAAAAGGTGCTCAATGTTATGAGTCATCAAGAAAATGCTGTGAGAATCTATGTCCTGGAAAGAGAGAGAGGAGGATGGGGGTTTCTGAGACACTGGTGTTCTGGGGCAGGTAATTCATAAAATTTTGTATATTTTGCACTTATGACACATATACTTTTTTGTATGTCTATCATACTTCCATAAAATGATTTTTAAGTGTCAAATAACTGACCATTTAGTGAGGAATTAACAGCCCCTGATCCAAGAGAAAATCCCAAGCCTGGTACCTGGGGTAGCTTTTGTCTAGGGTCCATTTGCTGACCTGGAAGAGACTACAGAGGTTGCACTGCATTTCCAGCAGACTCACAGAGCTAAGGGGCCCACCAAGGGTGGGATCTCTGGTAAATCCTTCCTCAGTGTAGGCTGTGACCCTGAAGAGCAAAGCCAAGCCAGAAGTAGTCTTGCCCTGTGCACATGGGCAGACTAGAAATCTCTCAAAACCTGAACTTGGATTAAGGTAATCCCAAATTGCTGATACTCCCATACACTGGAAAAAGCAGATAAAATCCTCTTTGGAGAAGGACGATATCCCTCCTCTAAGCCTATAAATGTTTCTATAATAATTTTTTAGAAAACACAATGTCGGCTGGGCGCAGTGGCTCATGCCTGTAATCCCAGCACTTTGAGAGGCCGAGGCGGGCGGATCATGAGGTCAGGAGATCGAGACCATCCTGGCTAACATGGTGAAACCCATCTCTACTAAAAAATACAAAAAAAAAAAAAAAAAAAAAAAAATTAGCCGGGCATGGTGGCGGGCGCCTGTAGTCCCAGCTGCTCGGGAGGCTGAGGCAGGAGAATGGCGTGAACCCAGGAGGCAGAGCTTGCAGTGAGCCAAGATCACGCCACTGCACTCCAGCCTGGGTGACAGAACAAGACTCTGCCTCAAAAAAAAAAAAAAAAAACACAATGTCCAGCACACAATCAAAGATAATCTATCACATGATCTGATGACACAATGAGTTTAATCAGAAAAAAAAAAAAAAACAGAAACAAGTACACAGGAAATTCAGATACTGGAATTATTAGACACAGACTTTGAGGGGGAAAACGCTTACTTAGGTTCCCAAGGCTAAAACACAAGTGTGAACATTGCAGCAGGAAACTAGAAACTATAAAAAGAATATAATAGGCCAGGCATGGTGGCTCACACCTGTGATCCCAGCACTTTGGGAGGCCGAGGCAGGTGGATCACCTGAGGTCAGGAGTTCGAGACCAGCCTGACCAACATGGAGAATCCCCACCTCTACTAAAAATACAAAATTAGCTGGGTGTGGTAGTGCATGCCTGTAATCCCAGCTACTTGGGAGGCTGAGCCAAGAGAATCACTTGAATCCAGGAGGCAGAGGTTGCGGTGAGCCGAGAGTGCACCATTACACTCCAGCCTGGGCAACAAGAGCAAAACTCCGTCTCAAAAAAAAAAAAAAGAATATAATAGATTTGGAAAAGAATTACATATAAATTGCAGAACAAATAAAGACTTCCAGTTAAAGATGAGAAGCTGAACACTTCCGTCTGCACTCTCCTGGAACCCACTAAAATAACAATAAATTAATTTTAAAATAAATAGATATGAAGAGATAAATATAAATAAAATATAAATAGATATAAGTAGAGACAGGTAATAGTAGATATAGATGATAGATATAAATGGATATAAATAGTGCATAGAGATTATACATAGATATACATGCTAATATAGATAGGATATATGGATAAATAGATAGATGAATGAATAGATAGAGATGGATACTCGTGAGAATACAGAAAATAAAGAGGAAACAATGCTAAGAAAACTTTGAAAGCTAAAAGCAGACAGATGAATACTCAAGCAGACCCAAGAAAACTGAGTCTTAAGCCAGTAGAGGAGAAATTTGAGAACCAGTCTAGGAATTCCCAGTATCTGATATCGTGATAAGTTGAGATAAATATGGGACCGAAAACAGGAAGATTGGTTGAAAGATGATTTTCAGAGTATTTTATAGCACACTCACTCCACTACCCAACTCTTTGTAGCCAAGCAGCAGCCTCTCCTTTCCCTGTGGCTGAAGCCTGGAGGTTTGTTTTCTGCAAAGCAGAGGTCTCTGATCTGAGGGACGCCAAGCACATCTCAGAGTAAAGCTTCCAAAGTGAAACTTTTCTCTCTACATATGGAAGTTCATGCCTTTCTCTCTGATTTCCTGATTTCTCATGCCTCCTCCTGATTTCCTAACGCTAGCTGTGATCCTTAGTTATCCTCCAGGCAAGAGGATGGAAGATTCTGCTCTGGGGACTCTGACCAACTCAAAAGAGACTTCAAGACAGTAACTTGTGAAAGGTCCCAATAAAGCAATGCAGCTAGATCACTCTATAGAGAGGACCAAGGCTGACAAGTCTCTCCCATGTACAGGAACTTCCAATAAGATTTTTAGTGTCCCATGTTTAAATATGAACAGACAGCCAAGGATCATCAGACCTCTAAGGAAGGCCTCTAACAACAACAATGGCAGAGTCCAAAACAAACAAACTCAAACAAAATTTATGGGAAAGAGACATTGTAAAGAGAGATGAAGCTTCAAAGGATGATCATTAATATCCCCAAAGAGATAAAACACTATATCCATGAAATTGGAACAGGATGGTAATTTTAAACATTCAGGTTACAAAAGAGCTCTTAGAAATTAAAAATATGATAACAGAAGCAAAATCTTCAAATTGAAAGATAGTTGAGACACCCTCCCACAAGACAGAAAAAAAAAAAGAGAGATTAAAAATAAGAGCAAGGAGAAGATTTGGAGGATCTGTCCAAGAAAGACAATGACAAACAAAAAGAGGAGGCAGTCAGCAAAGAAACAAGGCAGGAAGCTTCCTCAGAACTGTGGAGCACAGGTTTCAGACCAAACAGGCCCACGAAGTGACTAGAACAACAGAAGAAAAAGATCTACTTCAAGACACACTGTTGTGAAGTTCAGAGCCTACCACATAGAACAGCCCTCCAAGCTGCCAAGGAAATGTTTGGGCTTTAGGATCAGGAATCAAAATAGTACCAGACTTTTCAGGAGCAATAATGAAAGCTAGAAGAAAACAGAGTAATACTACTTTTGAATTCCAAGATGTAAAAATGAATTTTAAGTGAAGAATTCACTTCCCAGAAAAACTATCAATTAAATGGGATAGTAGAAAAGATTGTTTTTAGACATGGACATTCCAAAAAATTTACAAGATCTTTTCTGGGAAAAAAAATATCTGCAAGAAGATGAAATTGATAGAATAGCTGATGTGTTTGGACATTTTGAAGAGAATATTTAGATAAGTAAGGGAGAATTTGAGGCTGAATCAGTTACAGGTACATTGATAATACCAACTACAAAAAGTCATCGAGGAAAAGAAGTCATCATAATGTATGACACTTAAAGGTGTCCCAATACCACCAGCAGTGAATACTGATGTGAAATTAAGCTACATTTTAGGGCAAGAGTGGTTGGTGGTTGGGAAGTGTACATCAGTATGGTGGAGTAAGGAGAGAAAACTAAATGCCATCCACCATGGCGAGAGGCCAATAAATAATGCCTAATGCTGAAAAATCAAGAGGTGTCTAGATAAGTGTGTTATTAGAGTTGTAAACATTGCAAGGGGCTGCATGTAGGACCAGGATTCCTGTTTATCTAAACAGATCTTGGAAACTGTTGGACTCTCTAAAGTATGCACCTATGTAACTTTGATCCAACACAAAACTAAAACAAAAGAGGAAATAAAATGGATATTAGATAAACTAGACTGGGCAGGGTGGGGCATATGTTACTCTGCAGATGCCCATAGGAAACAGTCAATATCAGAGGGAGGAGTTCAAGAAAGAGCCAGAAGGCGATGAGGAGGAGGCAGGATTGGGACCCAGAGCCCAGTTGAAGCCTTAGATTAGAACTGTCCAATAGAAGTAGAATGGGAGCCACAAATGGCTCATAGATTATTATAATTTGTCCCACAAATGACACAAAGATCATTATAAATTTTCTAATAGCCACATTTAAAGAGTAAACAGGTAAAACAAGGTTTTTTGGTTTTGGTTTTGGTTTGGTTTGGTTTGGTTTAGTTTGAGACAGACTCTGTCCTGTAGCCCAGGCTGGAGTGCAGTGGTGCAGTCTCTGCTCACTGCTACCTCCACCTCCTGGCTAAAGCAATTCTGCCTCTGCCTCCCAAGTAGCTGGGACCACAGGCGCCCGCCACCACACCTGGCTAGTTTTTGTATTTTTAGTAGACACCTGGCTTCGCCTCAAGTGATCCACCCGCCTCCGCCTCCCCAAGTGCTGGGATTACAGGCATGAGTCACCATGCCCGGCCAGAAACAAATTTTAATACTAAATTTTATTTAACTCAGGATAGCCAACATGCTATCATTTCAATAATGTAGTCAGTATTAAAATTATGAATGAGCTGTTTCCTATCCTTTTCCTATACTAAGTCTTGGGAATCCAGCATGCAGTTGGCACTTATAGCACTTCTGAATTTGCACTGCCATGCCTCACGGGCTCCTGTCTGGCCAGTGGCTGCCACAGTGCAGTGCCACCTAGACTGTTCTGATGTTCACACGCCCCTTTACGCTCACCCCCACCCCTTCCCCAAAGAAAGAAGGGAAAAGAAGCTGAGTTCTCCATTGCCCGTAGGGGAAACCATTTGCTCCTCAGCCAGGTCCTGCCCCATCCCCTCACAGCCTTATGTCCCAACATCGCCTTCCTCTTCCTCTGCAGTACCCATACAGTGACCAGCTTCTTGGGCCACTCTTATTACTCATGCTCAGGACTCCTGCCTTTCCACCCGGCCGTGTACACCTCCTCTGGGCAGCGTGCCTGGGTCCTCAGGGTCAGAAGGAACGCCTATCCCCCTGCATCCCTGCACTCTGACTGCCGTGGCTCTTCGTGTATGGCATCCCACGTTGCAACCCTGTCCTTCCTTCACTCCACCCTAGACAGTGTAGAAGTACTCAGCTAGGAGACGGGGACAGGGGAGCCCCCCAAGCCCTGACCTGGGAAGGCTTGGGTCTGGCAAGGGAGCAGGCACCAGTATCTGCACCATAGGAAGGGGGTGGCCCTGGGGCCCTATCTGGGAGTCTGCCCCCTCTGCCCGGGGACTTTATGGAGCAGGTGGGCTGCGGGCGACATGTAATGCTGTTTCCTCCGGGAGACGCACCAGGGGGCCGCCCTGACGCTGGCTCCTGCGCGTGCCCCGCAGGCCATCGCCAGCCACATGCACCTCAAGTGCAAGTGCCACGGGCTGTCGGGCAGCTGCGAGGTGAAGACATGCTGGTGGTCGCAACCCGACTTCCGCGCCATTGGTGACTTCCTCAAGGACAAGTACGACAGCGCCTCGGAGATGGTGGTGGAGAAGCACCGGGAGTCCCGCGGATGGGTGGAGACCCTGCGGCCGCGCTACACCTACTTCAAGGTGCCCACGGAGCGTGACCTGGTCTACTACGAGGCCTCGCCCAACTTCTGCGAGCCCAACCCCGAGACGGGTTCCTTCGGCACGCGCGACCGGACCTGCAACGTCAGCTCACACGGCATCGACGGCTGCGACCTGCTGTGCTGCGGCCGCGGCCACAACGCGAGAGCGGAGCGGCGCCGGGAGAAGTGCCGCTGCGTGTTCCACTGGTGCTGCTACGTCAGCTGCCAGGAGTGCACGCGCGTCTACGACGTGCACACCTGCAAGTAGGCACCGGCCGCGGCTCCCCCTGGACGGGGATGGGCCCTGCCTGGGGGTGGGCTTTTCCCTGGGTGGGGCAGGACTCTCACCTAAACGGGGCAGTACTACTCCCTGGGGCGGGACTCCTCCCTGGGGGTGGGGCTCCTACCTGGGGGCAGAACTCCTACCTGAAGGCAGGGCTCCTCGCTGGAGCCAGTGTCTCCTCTCTGGCGGCTGGGCGCCTCCTGAATGAGGCGGAGCTCCAGGATGGGGAGGGGCTCTGCGTAGGCTTCTCCCTGGAGACTGGGTTCTGCCGGACAGAGGGGGAGCTACATGGTGGGCGGAACTTCTCCTGGGTGGGACAGAGCTTTTCCTGCGAGGGCGTGGCTCTCGGTGGACGCGACACTAGGTAGGCTTCTACCTGCAGGTGGGGCTCCTACTGAAGGAGGCGGGGTTCTAGGATGGGGCAGGGCTCTGGGGTAGACTCCTCCCTGGGGGCGGAGCTCCTCCTTAGGAGTGGGGTTTCATGATGGATGGGGCTTCTGCCTGGATGGGGCAGAGCTTCTCCTGACCAGGGCAGGGCCCCTTCCATGCGGACTGTGGCTCTGGGTGGGCGTGGCCTGCATACGCTCCTTCCTGTGGGTGGGGCTCCTCTGGGACAAGGCTCCGATGGGGCGGGGCTTCTCTCCGCGGGTGGGACTTCCCTGGGAACCGCCCAGGAATCCGGGATCCAGAGCAGGGAATTCAGCCCTCTAGCCCCCTCCTCCCCAATCCCCTGTAAGGTTCCATCCACCCCTGTGTCTAGTTGGGAAGGTTCCATGAAGCGAGTCGGGTCCCCAACCCGTGCCCCTGGGATCCGAGGGCTCCTCTCCAGGCGCCTGGTTTTGGAATGCTCCAGGCGCGCCGACTCCTGTGCCACCCCTTCCTCTGCCTGGGGTTTGACCACCCACCTGACCAGGAACCCTACTGGGGAAAGCCTGAAGCGCCTCGCAGACCCCAACCCCAAGACCAAGCTCGGTCCTGGGAGAGGACCGGGGCTTCGCGGAGGCAAGTGACTGAGGCCCTCCCAAAGAGGTCCGCCCTGCCCGGGCTACCACACCGTCAGGTCCTCCTCCTAGGGAGCCGGCCTGCTGCGCCCCAGGCCCCGCCTGTCTCTGCGCTGCTCAGCTGCGCCCCCTTCTTTGCAGCTGCCCAGGCCCTCCTCCCTGCCCTCGGGTCTCCCCACTTGCACTCCATCCAGCCACAGGAAAGATAGAAGCTTCTCGTCCCGTCCCTCCCTTTCCTCCGCCTGTCCACAGCCCCTTATAAGATAAAGGTAGGAAGAGGGGTCCAGTCCCCCCAGGCTGCCCAGAGCTGCTGGTCTCATTTGGGGGCTGTTCAGGAGATTTGGGGGGTATCACCCCCCACCCCACTGTGCTGCTCGCAAAGGTCCCACAGCCCTGAGATGGGCCGGTCCCCTTCCTGGCCTCTCATGGCGGAACTGGAGCAAAGGTCCGCTTTCTTGGAGCCAATGGCCCGGCCCCTCCTAACTCATCTGCCTGACCCGGGAATGAATAGGAGGCCGCTGAACCCACCCGGCCCATATCCCTGGTTGCCCCATGGTCAGCCCCTCAGCCTCTGCCACTGTGAACCGGCTCCCACCCTCAAGGTGCGAGGAGGAGACGCGGCTAGGCGGGGCGCCCCAAGAGCCCAGAAGAGGGGACACCGCCATCCTCTGCCTCAAATTCTGCGTTTTTGGTTTTAATGTTATATCTGATGCTGCTATATCCACTGTCCACTGGAGTTAGATGAATAGATGTTTTGTGGTTTTTTTTCCTTTTCTTTCTATGAAAGAAATTATTTTAGTCTTAGCTTGTGAGTTTCAAACAATGGGAAAAGTGAAAAAAACAGAAACAAGCCATCAAGGCTGTAGTCTGGGCTGGATTTTTGGTGGTGGGTCAGCACGGTGTTGAGAGAGTAGAGAAGATGCCTACTCAGGATCTCAGGGCCTGGGTCCAGGGGCAGGGGAATGCCCCAAGGCCATGATGGGTAGGGGACCTCCAGAGCTGGAATTCCAGGTGGGAGGAATAAGGATAGCTAAGCTGAGGGAATGGCCACTGGCACCAAGGCCTGGAGTGGGGTAGAGCCTCTGATAGGGAGACAGCGGCAGGCACCTGGAGTCCCCAGGTAGGTAGCCCTAAGGTAAGGGGCTTGGCTGAGCCCCCAACAAGTCAGAGCAGCAGGATGCCCACCACCTCCTCTCCCACAGAGCCCATACTCACTCAGCGGACACCCTAGCACCAGCTATGGACATGCCCCCAACTCTCTGGGTTTGCGGACAGTGGCATGGTGGCTGGTGGCCTCTAAGTGTAGGATCAGCTGGATCCAAGCAGGACCTTGGGATGGGGCTAGCCATAAGGAGTTCTTCTGGGATCCTCACCTCGTAGGGTTGTGCACAGGGGTGCCCTGCCTGTGGGAGCCCCCCATCTCCTTTCCCCAGCCAAGGAAGGCAGGGAGAGCCCCTGGAACAGGTAAGCCATCCTACTGACAGGAGCCCTCATGTGGCCTCACTAGGGGTGCTGGGTGTGCCTTTGGAAACAGGCAACAGGGGCCCGAGGGCTGTCTCAAGGCCATGCCTTCCCCATCCCAGCCTCACCAAAGATCTCTGCTCCACTCTCTGCCGTCCCATGCCTGCCTGGTCCCCGTGCCCATCTCTGGGCCCTGTCTGGATGCCCAGCCAGACCTTCAGGGCAGTGAATGCCAAGGGAAAAAGCCATGGAGGTGGAGCAACCAGTGCACTTGCCTGAAGGCCAGGCCCAACACAGCCACCATACTCAGGCCATGTGCACGCCGGCGGGGAGCTAGGCCTGCAGAGAACCGGAAGGGCTGGCCATCCTCTGGTGTGCCCTGTGGTAGGAAGCGGGGGTCAAGGCAGCCCCAGGAGTGGGGCGGGTGCACCAGCATCCTAGGCATGGAGGCCATGGGAACACAATCTCCCGGCCCCAAGAGCCAGAGAGGGGCCAGCCCCAGGCAGGAGCATGACCCCTCCAGGCACAGTGTCCCCTGACCCTGCCAGGCACCTGCCATCCCAGACCCTGAGGGCACAGGCTCAGGGCATGTAGCTCAGGCTGGGCAGAGGGGCCTGAGGGACTGCTGACCTCCCTCCCCACACCCTCGCTCCAAGGTGCCCTCATGGCTGCCCAGCAGGACACCCTCTCTAGGCCACACTGGGCCTGGCTGCCCTCTCTGGGCACCATTTTCAAGCTACACCCCTTGCTCCTCGCCTTTGTGAGTGGTCCACCAGAAGCCTGGCCTTCCCAAACCCCCTACCTGCCCCTCACTACCCACTCCCCAGGACCCCTTGGTCCTGTGCCCCAGCCACCTCCCTGAGGCTACAGATCCAGCCCAGCCTCCACCAGGGCCCTGCTCCTCCCCACCCCAGGTCAGGTCTTTCCACCCCACTCAATGCCCAGGGCCTCCTCACAGTGCTGGCATAGTGGGGCAACATAGCACCCACAGAGCAAGATAGCATGCCGCCCTCTAGCATACCCTGATGGCTGCACAGGACTCCTGCCCAGGTCTGGCCACTGCCCAACCCCTGCCTGCAGCAGCCATGCAGAGCCTCATGAAGCAGAGGACCCTGCAGAGGACAGTCAAGGAGGCCAGGCTAGGAGGGGATGAGGGCTGAAGTGTGGCTGCTGGGGTGGTTGTGGGGAGGGAGTGCTTCTCCAGAGCCACCAGCCATGGGAGCACAGAGCTACCCAGGGCCTGTCAGGGCCAGGGGAGAAGGGACCCGGTCCAGGGCTCTGGAGGTCAGGTTCCCCTCTCCCTTGCCTCCCAAAACTGTGCATCAGCTTCGAGGTCTGGTGGGCACCCCAATATCACTCCCAGCCATGGCCTCATTGTCTGGGGCCGTGACACCCATCCCAGGCAGGTCACCCACTGCTCCAGGGCAGCTCTGACCCTCCGTAGGCAGGGCCACTGGAATTCCCAGGGGGGCCCCGGGGGGGCAGCTGTGCTGCTGTCTACAACAAGGGAGCCAGTGACTAAGGACACAGGACCCCTCTCCCCCATGGTGCATCACCAGTGAGGGGACCCCAAGCCCGCTCAACCCGCCAGGTCTTCCTGAGCAATAGCCATAAAGCGTCAGTCCTTGGGGGAGGGCAGCACCCGACAGGAGCCCCTGCTCAGCCCCGGCCCATGGGCACCATGCCTCTTAGTCGGGACCCAGGGCAGAGCCACCCTAATTGGCACCTACTGGGCCCCAGTGCTGGGGGCATTGCAGATGAAAGACACTGACCCAGTCGGGAGGCAGCTGGGCAGGCAGAGGGCGTGAGAGTGTGGGGCCACCTGGGGGCTTGAAGCTGAGGTAGGCCCCAGAGGCCCCAGAGAGATCCCCAGCACCCAGGCTCTATCTCCACTGCTGGGGTCCAGAGAGGGGATGGTGCTGGCCTGAGGACACACAGCCTGCTGGAGACCCAGGGGGCCATCTGGGTGGAGAGCCCAAGGTCCCGTTGCAGGCCAGGTGTGAAGGACCACTGTGAAGATGGTCTCAGCAGTCCTCATCCCCATTGTGGCCCTAGCACAGACAGAGGGTGACCCCACAAGAGGTCCTGGATGTGTCTCTGAGGAATGGGGTGCAGCTGGTCTGCAGCCCGTGGGGCCATAGGACACACCCCAGTTTATAGGCGATGGGGGCTGGGAGGTAAAACCCTCAACTCACCCTGTGTAGAAGCAAGCCCTGCCCCTGCCTGGGCTTCAGTTTCTCTTCTATGCAAAAGGCAGTGAGCCGAGGGAGGTCTTCCCTCTCAAGGGCCTGCTGGCCTGGGCTGCTGCACCTAGTGCACAGCCTCCCTCACCTGCCAAGGGCAAGCATCACCCTCGGAGCCCCAGCCCCCAAACCCCCAGAGCCTACAGGCTTCCAAGTCAGTATCAGAAGCCACCCCCCAGGGTGTTTACAGCCCATCCTGCTCACCCGCCCTGCAGAAGGAGGAAATGCGCCTGGTGGGCCTGTTCGCAGGTAGTTGAGACAGGACAGGAATAACCATATAAAAGGCCCGGAGGTGGTGGGGCCCCACCCCACCAGGGCTCCCCTGCCCAGCCCCCTGCACATCTCACCCTCCGGGCTTTGAAGTCCCAGAGGGGTGTGGCTGGCCCTCACCTTGGGCACCCCTCCTCTCTCTGACACCCCTTCCCCACACCTACTTTCAGGAATCCGGGGCCTCAGTTTTCTCCCTTCAAGGAGAAGCCTGGAGGCTGCCAGCCTGGCCTCCCCAGGACGCTGGGACCGCAGCAGGCAGGTGCAAGGCCAGCTCCAGGTCCCCATGCCCAACACGGGGTGGGGGTGAGGCCCTACTTACTGATTGCCCAGTGCCCATCCCCAGCGCTGAGCCTGGGCTGGGTGTGCCCCGGGGCCCTGCCAGTCCTGGTCCTTGCCCCTGCTCCATCATGGGTCCTCTCTGGGCCATGCTGGATTGGTGGGGGCCTGAGAGGCCCATCAGTGGAGATGGCCCCTCCCCTCTCAACCGGATTCCACATCCAGCCTAGCTCCCCTAGTGCGGGCCTGGCGTCACCACCCTCCAGTGGGTGGGAGAGGAGAGGGCAGAGGGCAGGACCCCTGACCAAGCTCTGGGCCTGTCAGCTCCCAGGGGCACAGCTGCTACCCTGGGAGTTGACATAGCCCAAAAGATGGCCTTGGCCCAGGGGTTCCTTGGCCTATCTGAGGTTGGAGTGGGGTCTGTCATGGCCTCCAGGGAACTCCAGGACACAGGCTGAGCAGCCAGGAAGGAATTCAGGGGTTCCCCACAGTCCCTGGGGCCATCCTCAAGAAGGAACATTCTAGAAGCTTATTGTTGGGGAAGGCAAGGCCTGGGGGACGTCCCTGAAGAGGATGAGAAGCTGGGACTTGGGAGCACCACACCCCAGTCCTTGGAGGGGGTCCTCCAAGGACCAGGGCATTGCAGAAATGGTGTCAGGTCCAGCTTGCCATCCAGGCCTCAGTATGCCTGTCTGTGTATGAGGTGGAGTGTCTGAGGCGTCGTCAGACATCAGCCACTCCTAAGCCCTAGCAAGGCTGCCCTGGCCACAGGTTCCCCGATAAGCTGACCCTGTAACTTCATTCCCTGGAGACTTCCTTTAGCCTGGCCCTCCCCAGTGTTTCAGCCAGGTGGATACCTCTGCCCTTTCCCCTGCAGATAGCCTCTTACCAGGAATTACAATCAGGGCCGTGCACTCAGAGCCTGGCATCATCAGAGTGGGGGACCCTGGTCCCCGAGCCCAGGGCGGGCCTCGGTGGGTGGACTGTCCACCCTGCACTGAAGCCTGGAGTGAGAAGCCATGAGAGAAAGTCCACGGGAGAACCAGAGGGGAACCCCTGGGATGCTGAGCCAGCCTCTGCCCTCTGCCAGGCTCTGTCCCGAGACCCTGCCCTTCCACCTGTAGGCCCTGCCCTTCCTGGGCTACTGGCAGAGGGCAGAGGACGTTGGAGCACCCTGGGCTGCGGGTCTAGGTAAGACAAGTGCGGACCCTCAGCCTGGACTGAGCTGGGGATGTGCCCCACCCTGGAATATGAGAAGACAGGGCCCTGCCCTGGGGTCTGGGAGACACAGCCTCATCCCAGGTCCTGGGGGAAGCAGTCCCACCCTGAGGTCCAGCTGTAGACCTGGGATGGGCCCTAGTTCCCTCTGCCCTACAGTGGCACCACCACCCTCCACAGGCCCCAGCCCCTCTCCTGGACAGCTCAGCCCTGTTTCCCAGTCTCCTCTCCTCATGGATCCCCCTTTCTGCCTCTGAACCCCTCAGGATGGATGCCTCAGGACAGGGCACTCAGGTCCCTGCAGGAGTCTTGCATGGGTCTGGAGCCCTGGGGCCCAGGGGCAAGACCTCCTGGAGCAACTTCCAAGGTCTGGGGGACTAGGTCAGTGTTCCTCCCTGCAGAACTGGACTGCTGTCAGTGATTGCCTTCGGGATCATCTGGGAGGGCTTCCAGGAGGAGGTGAGCATGGGGACACTTCCTAAGGCTCCAAAATCCTCCTGTAATTCTGAGACTGCATCTCTGCAGATGCCAAGAAAAAAAGTGGGTGCCCATGGCACCAGGAGAGCCCTCGGAAGGGGCTCCACTGAGGCCTGGGAGCCACCACCCGCCTGCCTGGCCAGGATGGGAGCTCAGCAGAAGGTGCTAATTGCTGTTTAGCTCCAAGCTGACTCCTTGCTCTCTTTTTGTCTCTCTCTCTCTCTCTCTCTCTCTCTTTTTTTTTATTTGAGCCTCTAGAGCACACAGTAAACAGTCATTTGGCTCTCGGGGCCCTGCAAATTGGTGTTTATGGTGCGAAGATGAGGAGGATTTGTCCACCCAAACACAGGCTAGCTGGGAGGGAGGAAGCAGGGGTGGGACATCCCATTCAGGCCCAGCTCAGGGGAGCCTCCTTCAGACTGAGGAGCTGTGGTCTCACAAGCAGAGGACTGTGATTAACCCAAGAGAGCTTCTAGGAAGAGGTGAGGTGTTGGCAGCAAAAAGACCTCCTCCAGTGGAGGTTGCAAAGGCTCCACCATACCCTCAGGTGCCGCTGGGGAGTACTGCCCTCCAGACCCAGCTGGGATCAGAGCTTCCTGGCTGGGTCCCAGCCTGGGTCTCCTTCCAACAGCACACCTCACCTTCCCACCCAGCGGCCAGCTGCAGAATTACAAACTGGAATGCCAAGGCCTGGCCTCCTGGCAGGAGCAGGAAACACGGAAGTCCAGGCGCAGGCATATGGGCTGGATGTGTGGCTGGGAAAAGTGGATTTCCCCAGGTGTCTCCCCATCGTTCACGAGCCTGAGGTGGGCAGACTATGCCCCAGAGCCAGTGCCCGGGCTCCTGTCTTCTTCTGCTGCCCAAACACCCCACCATGGCAGAAGGCCAAGAGGCCAGACTGGCATTGACCTCTCCCCACTCCATTCAAGGCCTGGCATGAGGCACCTGCCCTGCAGTGCCACTCCTCATTGGAGCAGGCAGCCTGTAGCACCAACACCAAAGGCTGGGGAGGATGTGGGATGCTGGACATCAGGAGAGTGCAGGAGGGGCAGTGTTGGCAAGTAGTGTAGACCAGAGTGTACAGGGCATGTAGAAGAATGGATAGTGTAGACAGGGTAGTGCAGAGGAATAGCACAGGTGGGATAGTGTAGGGGGATAGTGTGGGGGGATAGTGTAGGGGGGATAGTGTAGAGGGATAGTGTAGGGGGAATAGCGTAGGGGGATACTGTAGGGGATAGTGTAGGAGGATAGAATAAGGGGGATAGCATAGGGGGATACTGTAGAGGGATAGTGTACGGGGAATAGCATAGGGGGATAGCGTAGGGGGATAATGTCAGGGGGATAGCATTGGGGAAATAGGGTGGGGGATAGCGTAGGGGGACTAGCGTAAGGGGATAGTGTAGGGGACAGTGTAGGGGGATAGTGTAAAGGGGATACTGTAGGAGGATAGTGTAGGAGGATAGCATATAGGGGTAGTGTAGAGGGGATAGTGTAGGGGACAGTGTAGGGGGATAGTGTAAAGGGGATAGTGTAGGGGGATAGCGTAGGAGGGACAGTATAGGAGGATAGCATACAGAGATAGTGTAGGGGGGATAGCGTAATAGGAGCATAGTGTAGGGGGATAGCATGGGGGATAGCCTAAGGGTATAGCGTAGTGGGGATAGCATAGGGGGATAGAGTAGTGGGGATAGCATAGGCGGATAGCGTAGAGGGATATCATTGGGGGATAATGTAGGGGGATACTGTGGGAGGAACAGTGTAGGGGGAATAGTGTAGGGGGGATAGTGTAGAGGGGATAGTGTAGGCAGATAGTGTAGGGGGATAGCATAAGGGGATAGAATAGGGGGATAGCATAGGGGATATCATGGGGGATAATGTAGGGGGATAGTGTGGGGGGAATAGTGTAGAGAGATAGTGCATGGGGATAGTGTAGGGGGGATAGCTTAGGGGGATAGAGTAGGGGGAGAGTGTAGGGAGATAGTGTAAGGGGGATAGAGTAGAAGGATAGGGTAGGGGATAGCATAGGGGAGACAGTGTAGGGGAATAGCATAGGGGGCTAATGTAGGGGGACAGCATAGTGGTGATAGCATAGGGGGATAAGGGATAGCGTAGGGGGATAGTGTACAGAGATAGTGTAGGGGGGATAGATGAAGGGAATAGAGTAGAAGGATAGTGTAGGGGGATAGCGTAGGGGGGATACTGTAGGAGGGATAGCATAGGGGGATACTGTAGCAGGGATAGTGTAGGTGGATAGTGAAGGGGTAATAGCATAAGGGGACAGCATAAGGGATGGTGTAGGGAGAGAGCGTAGGGAGGATAGCATGGGGGATAGTGTAGAAGAAAACCGTAGGGGGATAGAGTAGGGGAGATAGCGTAGGGGGATAGTATCGGGGGATAGTGTAGGGGGATAGTGGAGTAGGGATACCATAGGGGCATAAGGTAAGGGATAGTGTAGAGGCATAGCGTAGGGGGGATAGGGTAGGGGAATAGTGTAGAGAGAATAGTGTAGGGGGGGTTAGTGTATGGGGAGAGGGTAGGAGGATAGTGTAGGGGGATATTGTAGGAGGGATAGTGTAGGGTACAGTGTAGAGGAATAGTGTAGAAGGAGAGTGTGGGGGGGTAGCATTGGAGGATAGTGTAGGGAGGATAGTGCAGAGGGATTGTGTAGAGGGATAGCGTAGGGGGATAGCATTCGGTGATAGTGTAGTGGGATAGTGAAGGGAGGATAGTGTTGAGGGAGAGTGTGGGGGATAGTGTAGGGGGATAGTGTAGAGAGGATAGTGTAGGGGGATAGTGTAGGGGAGAACGTAGGGAGGAGAGTGTAGGGGATAAAGTAGGGGGATAGTGCAAGGGAAAAGTGCACGGGGATGGTATGGGGGATTGTGTAGGGGGATAGCATGGAGGGGTAGCATAGAGGGGATAGTGTCAGGGGAATAGTGTAGGGGAAGAGTGTAGGGGGATAGTGTAGGGGAAGAGTATGGGGGGATGGCATACGGGGATACTGTAGGGGGATAGTGTACACGG
This sequence comes from Rhinopithecus bieti, assembly GCF_001698545.2. NCBI lineage: Eukaryota > Metazoa > Chordata > Mammalia > Primates > Cercopithecidae > Rhinopithecus > Rhinopithecus bieti. The sequence goes on from NW_016807824.1 coordinate 193,164, forward strand.
ACAGTGTAGGGAGATAGCGCAGTGGGAGAGTGTGGGGGGATAGGGTAGGGGGATAGTGTAGGGGAGATAATGTAGGATACAGTGTAGGGGGATAGTGTACTAGGATAGTGTAGGGGGATAGCGTATGCGGAGAGTGTAGGGGGGATAGAGTAGGGGGATAGTGTATGGAGATAGTATAGGGGGATAGTGTAGCGGGATAGCGTAGGGGGACAGTGTCGGGGGGATAGAGTAGCGGGATAGCATGGGGGTAGCATGGGGGGACAACAAAGGCGATAGTGTAGGGGAGATAGTATAGGGGTATAGCGCAGGGGTATAGCATAGTAGGGACAGTGTAGGGGATAACGTACGGGGGATAGAGTATGGGGAATAGCACGGGGGCATACCATAGTGTAGGGGGATAGCGTAGGGGGATAGCATAGGGGGGTAGTATAGGGAGATAGTGTAGGAGGGATAGTGTAGGGTGATAGTGTAGGGGGAGAATGTAGGGTGATATAGCAGGAGGAATAGTGTAGGGTGATAGTATAGAGGGATAGCGTATGGGAGAGAGTGTAGGAGGATCGTGCAGGGTGATAGTGTAGAGGGATGGTGTAGGGGGATAGTGTAGGGAGGGGTAGTGTAGGGGGGATAGTGTAAGGGGAGAGTGTAGGGTGATATTGCAGAAGCAATAGTGTAGGGTATAGTGTAGGAGGATGGTATGGGGGAGAGTGTGGGGGACAGTGTAGGGGGTAGTGTAGGGGATAGTGTAGGGCAATAGTGTAGTAGGGTGATATTGCCAGGGCGATAGTGTAGGGTATCGTGTAGGGGATGCTGTAGAGGGATAGTGTAGGGGGATAGTGTAGAATGATAGAGTAGGGGGGATAGTGTAGGTGGGAGAGTATAGGGGGATAGTGTAGGGGAGATAGTGTAGGGCGATAGCGTAGGGTGATATTGCTGAGGCTATAGTGTAGGGGGTGCTGTAGAGGGATACTGTAGCGGGGGAGAGTGTAGGAGGGATGGTTTAGGGTGATAGTGTAGAGGGATAGTGTAGGGGAATAGTGGAGGGGAACAGTGCAGGTGGGATACTGTACGGGGATACTATAGGTGGAGAGTGTAGGTGGATAGTGAAGGGGGATAGTGTGGGGCATAGCGTAGGTGGATATGTAGGGGGATAGTGTAGGGGATAGTGCAGGGGTCACAGTGCTGTTGGGGTGTCAAGGCACCATACTCAGTGTCCATGATGGTTTGTATACTTTGTGTCTGGGGCATCACGTGGGGATCCTGCAGACACAGAGTCCTGGTCACCTTCCCGTTTCTGTGTCACTCAGCCTGCCTAAGGTGGAGGGTCAGAGGCCAGTCTGTTCCCTGTTAGTGTGGGCACTTTCCTGGGCTGTGCCTAACCACAGGTGGCTCTACTCAGGCCATCCTGGCTCAGTGCTGCCTAAAGGTGTGCAGTTGGCCACAACCCATTCTGAGTTGCTTCTTTGTGGGCCGGTCGAGTCAGGGAGGAGATATGGCGTCTGCCTCTGTCCCCTGTTCTGCGGCCTGGGACTGATAAGCAGCCTCCACCTTTACGGCATGAATCCCACCCTGGCCCCTTGGACATCATGGCCTGCTGTGTAGCACAAGGGGCTTCCCTGGGCTTCCACACCATCAGCCTGGGGTGATGCCTGGCTCCCAGGCTCCAGGCCATGTGCCTACTCAGCAAATGGGGCCCCTTGACTAGCACTCAGTGTGGCTGCTGTCTGCACCTGCAAGTCTATTGCACCAGGTGCATCGGTTGTTTAGATGTTTCCCAGCTGTTCCCAAGGGTTCATTTTTCTCCTGGATCACAAGCATCCCTGCGTGCCAGGTGCACAGGGCCTCCTCCCACCACCTGCCTACTTACTCAGACTCTGTGGAGGCCTCTGGGCCTGGACCACAGCCCTGGGAGGCCCGGATGTGTGCCTAGGCTCTGGGCGGGTGGCTGTCCTGCGGGCCACGGTGACACTCTGTCACCTCATCTATCACCCCCTCCATTGGGACAGAAGGGGGCCCAGCACTCCCTGACTGCTTGAGTTCCTCTTTGTGGTCCTTCTGCTCCAAGGAGTCTGTCTCCCTCACTGCGGCCGAGCCCCAGGGCATACGCTGAGAGGGCAGTGCGACAGCCCTCCCTGCCCTCCGTGCCAGCCTCCCTCATGGGGCCACCCACCCTCTGCATGTTCCTGTGGCACCCAGAACCTTCCACGGCAGCCCTGGCTACTCCCTGCCTCCTGAGAAAGGGGTCTCCCAGGTGTAGGTGTGTAGCTGGGCCGGCAGGTGATGGGCAGTGGAGTGGGAGAGGGCAGGGTCACCGTGCAGTCGCCTGGGAGCCGTGGGCAGCACCCAGACCCCCAAGGTAGGAGTTAGGAGCTGACACAAGTAGGCCAGGACAGGCCAAGGTACTCTGGTGTCCCAGAGCCAGCTTTGCCCTCGCCCTCCCACGGTGGGAACACTGGGGCCCATCAGTTCAGGGTGTCCAGGGGGAGTCTCCTTTTCATTAAGGCCCCAGCAATGAGCAAGGTCCCCCATCTAGGCTGGTTGCAGGCTGCAGTATGGGGGCTGGAGGCCCCTGGGGCATGGTTCTGCCCACCCCGGTAGCCCAGGCCTTGGGCACAGGTGGGGCATAGGCAGGCGGGTGCTGGCAGCAGATGCTAGGAAGACAACAATGCCTTCAGCTGGGCTTTTTAATTAACCTCAGTCGCCCCTCCCCGAAGGGCCCCAATTAAGGGAAGAATGCACGGTAGAGTGGGGTCATGCTCGGGGCGGGTTTCAATTAAAGCTCCGTGGCCTGGGCAGGAGCGCCCCCGCCTGACTGCCTTCTCCCCTGTTCTTGTGCTGGGCAGCCATGCACCTCCAATGGGTGCTGCAGGCCTCTTCTCCTCTCGCCTGTCAGGCCCCAGACCAGGCAGCCCGTCTCTGAGCCACCATCCAGTCCTGGCATAGTCCCACCTGCCTGCTGGTTCAAGCATTGGCTGAGCGTCTATGGTGTGTCCACAGCAAAGGCAGACAGAAATCACACTAGTAACCATGTCAGATGTGCACATGCTATGAAGAAAGCAGGTGAGGGAAGGACAGAGGGAGACAGAGAGGGCTAGGCCACCATGCCCTGTGCATCTGGAACCTGCAGGAGGCGGGCAGGGAGTGCATCTGGAGGGTGGGCCCTGTGGACAGGAGCAGGGGCCTGGCTGAGCAGCTGAGGGGTCAGCCTGTGGACATCCGCATGCAAGAATGAGAGGGAAGACAGATATGTCTCCCGAGAAGATCTATAAACAGCAGCAGGCACATGGAAAGATGCTCAAAGTCGCGAGTCCTTCAGGACACGCAAATCAAAACCACCACGAGACACCAGGTCACCCCATCAGGATGGCAGCTATTAAAGAAACAAACAAAAAAAAGTCACTGGATGCAGTGGCTCTCGCCTATAATCCCAACTACTCAGGAGGCTGAGGTGGGAGGATCGCCTGAGGCCAGGAATTTGAGATCAGCCTGTGCAACATAGTGAGACCCAGTCTGTACAAGAAAAAATATATTAATTAGCTGGCATGGTGGTGCGTGCCTACCATCCTAGGTATTCAAGAGGTTGAGGTGGGAGAATCGCTTGAGCCTAGGAGGCGGAGGCTGTAGTGAGCTAAAATCACGCCACTGTACTCCAGCCTGGGTGACAGAGCAAGACCCTGTCTTAAAAAATTTAAATTCTTTCTAAAAGGTTAAAATGGTAAGTCCTATGTTATGGGTGTTTTACCACAATTTTTAAAATGAGAAAAATTTGAGGACAGAGGGCTGTGGGTATGGGGGGTTTTCAGCCGCACTCAGCAAAACAGGGGCTGCGTGGGGCTTCTGTGCAGGGACCCACACCAGGGGCCTGGCTCCCCACAAGACCCCCAGCCTCACACAATGGGGTGTGCCCCAGGACTGGGAGCCACACATTCACCGGTCCCACCACAAGAGCACATGCATCCGAGAACAGCAGCTGGACAGGTCTAGCAGGCAGGCACATGTGTCCCGCTTTGTTCAGGGCATCTTTGCATTAATCGCCACTGCAGGACCAACATTCTCCACAACTGGCTTCCTTTAGAAACACCTGTCCTTGGGAGCAATGAATGAAGGAAGGGTCTCCTCCAGGGTCACCATGAGCACTCTCCTCTGCCCGAGCCACGCCCCCTGGCCAGCCCCGACTCTCTCTCTCAAACCTGTGCACCAAGGACTCCCTCCCCAACAAGGCTTGTGCTGGGGGATCCCCTTGGTTCTTCCGGGGATTCGGGATACAGTGTGCCCAGGAAGGGAGGAGTCTGATCCTAGCAGCCAGAGTCACTGTGGCAACAGGTGACATCAAAGCCCAGCAGTACTGAGCCTTACACGGGACCCAACCTGCTCTCAAACTGACCCATGGGGGAGATACATGCCTGGCTGGGCAGGTCAGGTGGCTGCCTGCAGAAAACTCATGACCCTGAGGCTGTGTGGGCATACACTCCATGCAGGGGTGCAAATAGGATCATCTGAGGAACCCCAGTGCTTTTAGCCCCAGGTATTTGACTTTCCCAGCCTTGGCACCAGACATGAGGGAAGAAGGTGTACTGGCATCATACGGTGGCCACAGCAAGTTACCACAACCTGGGTGGCTCACAGCAGCAAGGGAGTTACTTCCTCGCAGCTCTGCAGCCAGAAGCCCCACATTGAAGTGTCCCGGGCATGCTGTCTCCAAAGGTTCTGGGGAGGACCCTGCACAGCCTCCTCCAGCTCCTGGTGGCTCAGGTGCCTCAGGCGCATGGCCACACACTCATTTCCACCCTGTCCTCTCACGGCTGGTTCCCCATCTGTGTATCTCAGATCCACCTCCCCTTTCTCTTAGATGATCGCCTGTCACGGGTCCAGGGCCCGCCTTAATCCAGGATGGCCTGGTCTCAACGTCACTCATTGAGGACGTCTGCCAAGACCCTGGTTCCACAGGAGGTCCTGCTCCAAGGCTCCAGCTGGACGTGAAGGGGGGTGCCCAACCAACCCCACCGCAAAGCCTTCAAGGTAAACCCAGGCACTGACACCTCAGCTGAGACCTTAGAGCAGAACCAGGTTGCCATGGAGCCCAGAGTCCTGCTTCCCAGGAACTGTGAGAGACGAATCTATGTGGACTGCCGTTTTAAACCATTAACGTTTGCTGGAATTTGTCACCAAGCCTTGGACCACATACCGGGACCAACAGTTCCCCTCTCCCCAAACAAGAAACGGGCTGTTCAGAATCCAGTGCCTTTGCTGCGGACTGCTATGTCCTCTGGGTCCTGTCTGCCCTATGTGGAACAAGATCCATTTAGTTTTTTGTTCTTTTTTTTGTTGGAGACAGAGACTCGCTGTCACCCAGGCTAGAGTGCAGTGGCATGATCAAGGCTCACTGCAGCCTCAAACTCCTGACCTCAAGTGATCCTCCCACCTCAGCCTCCTGAGTAGCTGGGAATATATATACATCACAACACCCAGCTAAGTTTTTAATGTTTTGTATAGACGGGGTCTCACTGCGTTGCCCATGCTGGTCTCAAATTCCTGAGCTCAAGTGATCCTCCTGTCTCAGCCTCTCAATGTGCTGGGATTACAGGCTGAGCTACCATGCCTGGCCACTTTGATTTTAGTGTCCTTCTCTGGGGTGGTGAAAAGTTGACCACCCCACAGGAGTCCCCAATATCGTCCTGAGACATTACTGCTCCGTGCAGCCCCCAAGCTGGGGAGGTCACACACAGAGTGAGTCTGTGACACATCTTGGAGACAAGGACCCCAGCCCAGGCGTACCCCTCCTGCTAGCCTCTGCCTAGAAGCTTGGAAGGTGGAGAGGAAGCCCTGAGAGATACAGACTCCAGTGCCCTAAAACCTGGAGGTGGGTCTCAAAAGAACAGCTTTACCCAAGGGAAGCCCGGCAGGCACCTTCACAATGTGCCTCTCCCTTTCCCCCATCTCTGGGGGCTGGCCCCTTTCTCACTCCCCACCCCACCACCTCATGGGAACGTCACCCAGGGGTTGCCATGGCCCCATGCCCTGGTGAGCCATCACACCTCCATGTGGAACCTCTCTCACACCCACCTACAGGCCTCAGCCAGATGAGACTCCTGCCCCTTCACCCACACTGCTCTTCCCAAACGGGGCACAATCAGTCATTCTCTAAGGACAGAGGGAAGCCCCCCAACCAGCTTTCCTCACCAACACATCTCTCCCATCTCTGACTTCCTGCCATATAAGGTTCGCCTTAAACAAGCCTTACTTGATGCCAACATCCCCTGACAAGCAGAGCCTTTTGTCAAAAGTCTGCTTAGCCTCTTGTGTGCCCACAGCAACGGTAGCTCACTGCCAAGATGCTTCTACATTTGGAGCTGCAATCTGTTCTTCTGTGTTGGCCCTGGTCACGAGGCTGGCTGTGTCCCCTGCCACAGACCCCCTGTCTGTCCCCCAGTCCCTGGTTGCCCCCAGAGAGCTCTGACTCTAAAAGGCCCTAGAGCAAAGTAGCTCCACACCTTCAGACATGTCTCTTCAAATCCTTGGGGCAGCACCCAGTTCATTTCCAGGGCTCTGAGCTCAGATACAGGTCTCGATGTTGGCCAAGGAGATCCCAGGCAGGCCCCGAGCTGTGGGGCAAAGTGGGTCACTCTGCAGAATCCCAGGTTCTGACGTCCAGCCTGGAAGTAGACTGGAAAGATCCCTCTCCCCCAGGATCCCCCCCGGGTTCTCAAGGCTCAAATAGCCATTATCATGCCACTCTACTCCATCTGGGGTGACAGAAGGGGGGAGGGAGGGAGGGAAGGAGGCAAGGAAGGCAAGGTATTAGGGTGGGGAGTTGGCAGGCAGACAACTTGCCAAAGTCCCACGGGCAGAAGGGAGTGTCTGAAAGTAGGCAGAGGCCCACAGTCAGGGCTACTATCTGAGTCCAGGACAGGGAGAAGGCTCATGTGTGCAGGCAGGCACCACTCTAGCCAAGTGGGGTTTCACCAATGCTTAAGATAAGTGATGAACGAGACTGGAGAAATGGCGCCATCAGACACTTTAAGACTTGTGGTATGTCACTTTGGGGATGCCATGTATTTTGTTATCCCGATGGGAGGAGTGGATCAGTACGTGTACCCAGAGTCAGAACTTCTTTTGTTGTTAGCACCTTAAATGGTAAAAGCAGGCCACCTCTGTCACTTCAGTTGATCAGGGAGTTTAAACAATATTTCCAGCCAGGCGTGGTAGTGCCCCCCTGTACTGCCAGCACTTTGGGAGGCTGGGTTAGGAGGGTCACTTTCCCAGGAGTTCAAGACCAGCCCAAGCAACAAAGCAATACCTTGTCTTTAAAAATAAAAAAGAGAAAAAAATCTTTACAGATTTCATGCAACAGCTCTGAGATGAAAAGTTCTGATATTTCAGCAACAAAAACCACAGGTACTGCTAATACTGCTTTTTGGGAATGCTGCTTGCATTCGAGATGGGAGGAAATGCTAAATGTCACTCAGAGGTTAAGAAGAGCCAAGATGTGCTTTTCTGCAACCCCTCCCCAGACTGCTCACCTCACTGGCTCCCCATTTGTCCACCTAGGCATGACAAGAGGCTGGAACCAGACAGAAAACAGTCCTTGCCCTGAGAAGCCAGCCTGTCTGGGAAAACAAGGTCCCCCGAGAGCTAGTCCAGAGGAGGGGCATGTGCAGCTCTAGGCTTTCATCTGAGGTTTGGAGGGCTGGCATGAGATGGGGAAACTGAGGCTGGAGTATTAGGGGAAACAGGTGATGCTTCAAAAGGACCAGAAGTCAGAGGAATATGAGCTAACTCCCTGGAGTTCACGGAACTCAACTGTAATTTCCTAAGCCACTGTGTAGTGCAGGCAAGCCCCTGGAACCCACACCACTGGCCACCAGCTTCCTGAATGACCCCAGACCCCAGCCCAGGCTCAGAAGGCAGGGCAGGGCCACCCTGAGCTGGGAGGTGGGGGCCTCTCCCAGGGCCCATGCAGTCAGAACAGCCATAATAATTCCTGTGGCATGCTCCAGGTCCTGTAGTGTGACCAGTCAGAGGGGAGGCTTTGGGTAGGGGTCTGGGGGAGAAGGAAACAGGGCCAGGCAGAGGGGACAGCAAGGTCCTATCCCCACCTCACCCCCCAGAGAAGTCTTTAAGGGTATGAATTCTTCCTGCCACAGGTCTTAGAGGTTGAGTGCTTGGACTAAGCCCTGAGTGTGAGGAGAAAGTACTGATTCTGGTGGAGGCAGTGCCACCCCACAGAATGCCCTGGCATCTTGGAGTGTGATTCTCCAGCTTTAGCTCATCTATAGTCTCCCAACAGAGAGAGCCGGCAGAGCAACCATGTGGGAGACAGAGTGGGGCAGGAAATCCACAGAGGAGAACTCTGTCCTGGGATGCCTGGTTTAGTAGTGAGCTGCCCATCACTGGAGGAATCCAAGATAACATTGCAGTCTGCAGAGGCACCAAAGCGCTTGTTCCCCAAGAGGGAGGGCAGGGCTGGGGAAAGAGTAAAGGTGTTGGCAATAAGCAGACTTGGGCATGGAGTAGTCAAGCTTCAGAGGGGTTTCATCCTAGCTGGGTGACATCAAGTACATGTGAAACCTCTCTGAACATCTGTGACCTGGCTCAAATGCCGCACACTTCATAGCCCTGCACTCAGAGGTTGACCAAAGTGCCTGCCAGGCCTGAGGTGGGCTGGGGTCCCCTTCACCTAGCCACAATGGCTGCCTACTAGGTCTCCAACATGGGTATTCCTGCTTCTTTGCTCCAGACAGCTCATCTGTCCCTCTAGCCGCATTCCCTAGGAGGCCAGCCCGTTCCGTTGTTTGGCATCCATGTCTCTGACCTGGTTCTCAGGTGCAGCCACCCCCAGAAGAGAGAAGCCCAGCCCCACCTGAGCTGGCATCTTTGAGACTGACAGTGGAGGCAGCCATGAAGGCTGGAGGGTCCCTGTCCAGCCTGGCCCCCAATCCCCTCCCTCTAGCCAGCTCATCCCACCCCTTGGCTAAACCTCATCTGATCCCAGGGACCTCAGAGTAGAGAGAAAGGGATCCCTACTCCCTAGGCAGTGTTGGGAGAGCACCGGGGCCTCAATTTCCCCAGGAACTCACTGCCTGACACTTCTTAGCTCCCTAGTGGGTCTGTTTCCAGGGGCAGAAATCTGGGTGTGACTACCTGGGCTCCCCTGCACCTGTCTGGCTTGAAGACATCACTTTTGTCCTGGTGGTGGTGGGGAGGCCAAACCAGGAGCACAGAATCAGCGGAAAGGGACTTTTTAAAAAATTATTATTATTTTCAGACAGGGTCTCACTCTGCCACTCAGGCTGGAGTGCAGCGGCAGAGTCCTAGGTCACTGTAACCTTGAACTTCTGGGCCCAAGTGATCCTCCCACCTCAGCCTCCCAAGTAGCTGGAACTACAGGTATGTGTCACCATACCTGGCTATCTTTGTAAAATTTTTGTAGAGATGGGGTCTCATTATGTTGCCCAGGCTGGGGAAGGTACATTTCTTAACCCTAGGGCTGTGTATACAGAAATCCATTACTTTTTAAACTGTGCATGTATCTGACATACACTCTTTCCTGTCTGCATTTTTTCACATTTAAAATAAAATATTTTAAAGGGGCCAGGCATGGTGGCTCACACCTGTAATCCCAGCACTTTGGGAGGCCAAGGCGGGTGGATGACCTGAGATCAGGAGTTCGAGACCAGCCATGGCCAACATAATGAAACCTTGTCTCCACTAAAAATACAAAAATTAGCTGGGCATAGGGGCAGGCGCCTGTAATCTCTGATACTTGGGAGGCTGAGGCAGCAGAATTGCTTGAACCCAGGAGGCGGAGATTGCAGTGAGCCAAGATTGTGTCACTGCACTCCAGTATGGGCGACAGAGCAAGATTCCATCTCAAAAAAAGAAAAAAAAAAAAAAATAGAGTATTTTAAAGGAAGGGGAAGCAGGCTCTAGTTCCCACACAATCCCCACTCAGTGACACTGGAGCCACGCTCTGCCATCAGAGAACCAAAGCCAGGTCCCTTCAGCCCTAAAGTGGCCATAACTACATGTATCCCCCATGAAATGTCCGCACATGGCCCAGTTCTGGCTAAGCGGGGAGAGGCAGCACAATCAAAAGGCTCCACAGGCATCCACACCCCTCCCTGGGACTTTCCAAGAGTATCTGAGATGCCTGTAGGGTGGGAGGGAGACCTCCTTCCCCTAAACAGACAACCTGCCGCAGCTTCACAGAGGTGAGATTTCAGTCGGGAGCCCCAGGCAGAAAATGGGACTGAATTTGGGGGCAGGAGGGTCACCACTTCTGGGGTTCTTCGAAGACACCGCAGGTGCAGCCCTGGGGGAGAACTCCGACCATCGCAGCCTGCAGAGGCAGTGAGGACGCCCTGCCCAAGGGGCAAGCAAGGTAGGTGATGGCGGCAGCAAAGGGGCGCAGGAGGCCTGGGCCAGGCCCAGTGACCCCACCCCTTAGGCCCTGCCCCCGGGCCTCCCCCTGGTCAAATCATGTTGATTCCCGACTTCCAGAATACCCAGAGAACTGTGCTGCACGGACACTCTCCCACAAGCCCAATCCCTCACAGCTGCACAAGGGAAGAGGCAAGAAGACCTGAGGGTGGTGGGCAGAGCCAGGCCTCTGTTCCCTTCTGACCAATCCAGGAGGGCTTCCTGGGAGCAGGGTCTCCTCCGCCTCAACTGGATCTCAGCTGAAAGGCCAACTCATTAGAGACCGCTGTGACCTCCCTTCTGAGCACCCGTCCCCAATTCTGGGCCCCACCCCCACAGCCCCGGACTCCCCCTGGGGTTCCCAGGCCACCTCCTCCTTTGCTTCATCTGTAGCCAATTCCCCGGCATGAGTCCGCGCGAGTCACTGCGGCCGCCGGGGCACCGAGGCCAGTGCGGGGACACAGCAGGCCTCCCTCCTTCGGACCTTCCGCCGCGGCCCCGCGAGTGCCACAGGTTTCCACAGGGCCGGGGCACACGGACCCGCGCAGCCTGGGAGCCAGGGACCCCAATCTCGGCGAAGGGGCGCCTCGCACCCCAGTCCTCACGCGGTCCCCGAGGGCTCGCGGTGACTGCCGGGTCGGGGAGGAGGAGGGTGGCAACCCGGCCCCGCCGCTCCAGTTGCTGCAGCAGCCGCGCGGGCCTCAGTCTCCGAATCTGCCAAACGGGCGTGTGGGAGCCACAAGGTGTCTCTTCGGAAGACTCACAGGCGCAGGCGCAGATGGGTGCGCGCCCCTAGGGCGCGCGCGAGCTAGGACCGCGGCCCGGGGCGGGGTGTCCCCGGCCCCGCCCCCTGCAGCCCTTCTGGAGCCAGCGCGCCTGCGTCGCGGGGGCACGGTGGGCGGAGCTCCCGGCGTCTCCGCCCCTTACCCGGCGTTCCCCGCGCCCGCAGGCGCTGACGTGGCCGCCGTCAGAGCCGCCATCTTGTGGGAGCGAAACCAACGCCTGGCTCGGAGCAGCAACCTCTGAGGTGAGGGCGAGGGGCGCGGGTCGGTGTGGGCCGCACACAAGTTGGAGCTGGCGGGGTCTGGGGACTGGCCTCAGGGCGACTTGAGGTTCGCGAAGGGCACCGCGATCCCGGCGGCGGCGGCGACAGGGCCGGGCCGGGGGCGGACGAGGACGGGCCGGGCTGAGGCTGGGGCCCGGCCGGAGTCGGGGCTGGGAGGGCGGGCGGGTCGGTGAGCTCCTCGCGCCCCTCACAGGTTCCCGGAGTCGCCCGCGGCCCCTTGTCCTCCTCTGCCGGTCTCTGCCCCCGCCCGTCGCCCGGAAGTCAGCCGGGACGCCAGGCTCTTCTCCAGGAAACCTGGGCTTCCTGCTTCCCTCGCCTCTGCCCCTTACGTTTCCCGAGGCCGCCCGCGCGTTGAGGGTTGGGGTAGCGGCCTCGGGGGCCGGTGGGGGTTGTGGGGCCTCCTCCACCCGAGTGCCGCTAGCGAGCGGCATCCGGGCGGACCGCCGCCTCGGGGACCGGGAAACTGAGGCTCAGGCGGCCCCAAGACGCCGTCAAGGTCACGTAGGTGGTGGGGGCTTGCACCTTCGCCTCCCGACTCCATCCAGTTCGTGTTTCCTCTGAGGAAGGCACTGGGTCAGGGGCTGTGAGAGCGAGCGGGTGGGCAGTGGACAGGACCCCGCGCCTTTCCCTGTCTGCTGAACGGAATGCGTGGACCTTCGGGGAAGCCCAGAGTGCCTCCCTTCACACCAGTGAGACGCGATTTGGGGTCAGTATGAAGTCTCCGGTGGCTTTCAGAGGGCCGGTCCATGTTCGCTTTAACTCCAGGGTGGTTTCCTTGACGTTCTCGGCAGTAGATAAGAAGGCCTCTTTTGAGCTGGTGAATCTTTAACTTTCCTGCGGAACGACCTGCTCGCAGACTCTAGGCCGCAGAGGCCGGCCCCAGCGCTCTCTCGGGGCACAGCCTGGGTGGTTACGGCTTGTGAGATTGGGGCTGGACAGCCGTGCGCACCTAGAGTGTTAGATAACCATTCCGACGGCACCTCCTGGCACTCTCCCTTTCCGTCCAGGCAGCCAGTTGCTGCTTTGCAGGAATTGAGCAGAAATGCGCTCGGAATCGCAGGCAGGAAAAGAAGGGAGGTCGGAGTCTTTGGATGGTCCCCGAAGTCGCCGCCTAGTTGAGAGCTGTAGAGTTGGTGCCACTGCCCCTATTGGAGTGGGCAGTTGTATTTCTTGTTACAGAACTAGTGGTCAGCAGTTTTCTTTGCCGCCGGCTGTTGCAAGGCTGGTGGTTCTGGCGTTTTCCGCAGTGTGTTGGGAGGAGTGTGAGATGCCGAGGTGCAGTTATGTGCGGCCCCTGTGGCCCTCTGCTTTTGCGTTAGCCATTGTCTAACACGTGTGACTGCATGGATGGTGTCCTCATTTAATTTGAATTTTCACCAGCACTACCAAGGTAGCCAGAACCATAAGGTCCTGAAATGCCGTACTATTAGCTGGGTCCAAAATTGAGAAGAATTGAGTAGTATAAATGTTAGTCACACATCTGATTGGCCACATTGTTAGAGGTGTGTTGTCCACGTTTTCACATGTTGGTAGACCGGAGAATATCTGTCACTTGTCTTTAGGTGTATCTTGTTGAAAATAAATCCAAATCCTTGCAGCAGTAGGAATATGCTGTTGCCTGTCAGGCAGTTTTTCAGATTTGCTAGTTGGAAAAGATTTGAAATAGTTGGTGTGGACAACAGCTGAGTCACACAATGACTGTGAGTGAAAAGCAAAAACTGGTTCTGTGCCCCTCACAGTTCTGGTTTTGTACATCATGTAGTCTAACTATGCGCTGTACCTCTTGCACAATATGGAGAGGACATTCAGACATCTTCACCTGCTCATCTGCCCCTACGGACTGGACAGGCTTGAAACTATAGGAAGATGGATTTGGTCTTTCATTTTTCACTTCAGTAAAATTTAATATGGACTGTCAGCTGCTGCAGTGATCATAGAAGTAGACCTAACTAAGAGGAAAAAACCTGTTGTGCAAGTTCACACGCGAAGTATATGACTGTGGTTTCAGAGAGTTGAAGCAGTTCTTTCTAGATTCTTCAAATTAAATGTTTCCTTGGTGTATTTAAACCTGCTCTTACTCACAGGCCATGCTCACCAAGCTTTTGTACACACTTCTTCCTGAGCTGTGACCATTCTCTTGAGCAACAGGCTGCAGCCAACCTGGGCTGGCGGGCCCATACTGTCTCTCATAGGCATTCTGTCCTCTCCCCCTGACCTTTCACCTGGGTAAGCTCAAGAGGGTGAAAGGAAGTAGAGTGCACTGTCAGAGGTAATTGGCAGAGAAACACGAAAAGGCCTTGCAGTGGGGGTCTTAAATTATGAGAACTTGTGTTTTCTGTGTTGTGCCTGCTCCTCACTGGTGTGGTTGGTTGGTAGGGGTATCCTGCCCGTAGCATCTGAAGTGGTCTTTTGGAAAAGGTTTAGCCCCTTCATGTTGGGATTCCAGGACTTGCCTTCATCCTCAGGTTCGTATTCTCCTGTGGTGGTTATAAACTCTTTAAGGCATAGTTGCACTTACCGCCTTACAGCTGTGCAGGTGCCCAGCACCGTCTTGGAAGGTAGTTTCACATTTTCAGGTGGGTCAGATGACCTTGTTAGCAACTTGACAGACATGTCCTGGATGTTTTTTGTTCCCAGGAGGCTCTCAGGTCCTCCCCCAGGGTCCTGTCACTCAACCATCTACAAGGATGAGGAGACAGTGAGGCTGGCTGATTAGCCATAATGTCCTTGACTAATAATCCTGGTTTCCTGGTTCTCACACAGTGGTAACAAGGGCTTGCAGCCGGTTGTCAGCCAACAGACTGGGAAGGGTGGTGCTTCTTACAGGCCCTGATAACAGGAGAAGCCTAAATGACATCAAGAGAAGAGACAGGGAAAGCATAAAAGGCAGATTTTCACAGGCACAGCAATTGAGAATGATTCTGTTTAGAAGGCAGACGTTCTCCCACACCCCTGAGGGCCAGGGCTCACTGCTAGTATACAGCATGAAGTGAACGGGAGACTTGATTCAGTCCATGAACATTTCAGGAAGTTAGAAGTCTATAGTTGTGGATTGCAAAATACATATCTGGCCTGCCTCCCATTTCCTGCCATACAACTACTAAAATACTTGGAATTTCCAAACTGATGATGTCTTTTTGTACCCTAATGAGTTGACCAGTGACGGGCAGCCCCTGCGAAACTTCAGGGTAGGGCTAGTCACGGGGCCAAGGCAGGATTAGAGGGTTTCAGCCCCACTCTCCAATTTCCCCAGAGTGGAGAGGGACTGAAGATTGAGCTGGTCACCAGTAGCCAATAATTTAATCAATCACACCAATATCATGAAGCCACACTTTTGCCTTCAGTAGTTAACAGCATCTACAGCCCTGTGTTTCCACATTTGTACAAAGGAATGTACAGACTGAACCACACTTAAGTACAATACTGAAATAGCATGAAATTCCTTGTTGATGGGAAATACCCAAAAGGCCTGCCTGGGCTTTCAGAGAGCTTCCAGAAAGCTGAATTCATGGAGGTTCCTGGAGGGTGGCATGCCCAGGAGGGCAAGGTAGCTCTGTGTCTCTTCCCTCATACCCCACCCTATGCATCTCTCCATCTGTATTGTTTGTAATATCCTTTATGAAAACCAGTAAACTTTAGTGTTTTCTGAGTTCTGTGAGCCACTCTAGCAAATTAATTGAACCCAAGGGGAAGGAGTTATGGGAACCCTGATTTATAGATGGTTGTCCAGAAACACAGGTAAAATAACCTGGAGCCTGTGATTGCCTCCAGGTGGACAGTGTCAGAATTGAACTGAATTAAAGGACACCTAGCCGGTGTCTGCTGCAGAACGCAGAACTGGTTGCTTACTTGGCATGTGTGGAGAAACCCCTGCTTGTGTAGTGTGAGAAGCGACCTGTGTTATAAGTGAGAAACTGAGTTTGGGTTTTCCTGTGTCCTCAAAATAGTGTGTTTTGAAAATCTTCTAGGCAGAATGTATTAAAATAGTTTTTACTCCCTGAAGGGATGCCAGCAAGCTAGAAAGATTCATTTCCAAAGGACTTCCAGTGGTAGCATGGCTAGATATGAGACATCTTTCCATTTGTGTCATACAGCAAGTTATTTTTGCAGTACCATATACACTATACGGAAAACTTTTAAGTATTTTATAGGTTTGATTTAGGTACAAATGGTCAAGAGGACTATTGCTAGATATCTAGACTCATCCTGAGGATTGGGAACGCAGGCAGTTAGATGTGCCTGTGCTTCATACCTTCTGTAGATGGGAATGCAGTTGCTCACTCACTAATCAAATTTATTGATTTATATTTAAAATACTATGAATACATCTGGCAATTTTGGTGGTGACATATTCCTTAAAATATTTGTATTAACCAGGCACTGTAGCTCACACCTGTGTAGTGCAATCTACTTGGGAGGCTGAGGCAGGAGAGTAGATCACTTGAGCCTAGGAGGTGAAGGTTGCAGTGAGCTGTGATCATATCACTGCACTCCAGCTTGAGTAACAGAGCAAGATCCTTAGCTCTTAAAAAAAAATGTATACCTACTCACCAGCTGAGGACCTGGGGGCAGGTTTAGAAAACAGATTTTGAACATGCATCCCTCTTGTGGTGTCTGACATCACTGAGCTGCCACACTTTTTTGCCTTCAGTAGTTAACAGCATCTTCAACCCCATTTTCTACATTTTACAGTCAAATGAATGTTCAGACTAACCCACACGTGAGTAGTTTTTAAACAGCATGAAATTCCTTGTTGACGCGATAAGTTTTTTGTGACAAACTTAATTTTTAGGGAAAGCACATCTGCAGATGTATACAGTTGATTTTCATGAGCCCTAGGGGCCTGATAAACATTCTTTTGCCATTGTTTTCTCCTCTCCTTGGTAGTGAGTCACTTGTGCAGTACCCAGCGGAAGAGGGTGGGAGGCTGGGGAGGAAGGCCTGTTCTGGGCAAAGGAAGCCCTACTTGATGAGCATGAGGCTCCACGGGGGCAGGGGCTGTGACAGTGAGTACCACACAGAGCCACCCACACTGGTGGAGGGAAGGCAGGGAGATACCAGGACCATCCAGAAGGGGCTAAGTGTCATTTGACAGGTGCCATGTGAGCAGAGATGCGGAGTGGCCTGGGACAATCAGGGTAGAATCCCTGAGGTGGATGCGCTGGCTGAGTTTGGAGACCTGCCAGGAGCAGGGTGCATACTGGGTGGGAAGCCTGCTGGGGTGTGCAGCGGCCCTCAGAGGGGGTCTATGATCCCCAGAAAAAGGATTTGGGGAATCTGGGGGGGCATTTTGGGTGGCAGCACTGGCACCTTTGGCAGTGGCAAGAACACTTCCTGTCTGACCTTCATGTAGGGGAGGTCATCTAATGTCCCAGATGACCTAGACCTATGTCCTAGACTTGTTATAAATATGAAAAAAAAGAAAAACTTTTCTGTGCATAGTTTTAACAGGTGTTCTGAAGTTTCAGGAACAGAATCACCTTATAAATCAAAGATGATTGTGTATTGTTCTCTTCAGAATCATAGCAAGAATTCGGTTTCCAGAAGGAAAAACTACAGTGGTTGCTTCATGGACACAGCTTGTCCTTGAGGTTGGAGGTGTCCGTGCATGAGCAGCCTGGTAAGGGTGGTTCTCTGGCTGCCACCTTTGGTCCTCTAGCGTAGTTGTGAAGTCACTTTCCTTTACTCCCCGTTGCATCATAGTTGGGGCAGAGCAGTGGTTCTCTGCCATCTTGTGCGAGTGCTGGGATGCTGTCTCCACTTCCTTTTGGGTTGTCAGAGGCAGCATTTAGAGCACAGTGTGGGCATTATGTTGTGGACCAACGCAGCCTGTTGCAAGGACCTGATCTGGAAGCAGCCGTGGGGCAGCTCTGAGCAGAGCATTGGGTCACCTGGCTGACTGGTGTGCTGAGAACATGCAGGAGGAGGCTGGAGACAGGGTTCTTGCCTGGGGAGCAGGAGGGAGGTTACTCGCATCACAGTGGAGAATGCCTGTTGGGTTTGGGTGGGGGGTTTCAGCAGCAAAGCTAGCTGTCAAGGGGCAGGAATTGGGAGGAGGGTCTAAAGCCTTGAAGAGAAATATGGGGTCGCTGTGTAGGAGCCGCCATCACCTGGAGAGCAGGGTAGATGCCAGTGTGTGTGAGAGACCTAGGTCACCTGAGGGGAGGTCCCCAGAGTGTGTCCCTGCGGTGTGCCTTTCTCTTACCTTCTGGAGTGCATCCAGAAGCGAGGATTTCCTGCAAGGGTAGTGGCCTCCCAGGGCCTGTTGGGGGTGTCCCTGTCCCTTTACATGTCTGACCAGGGTGGGGTGGAGTGGGGTGGCAAGGCAGTGCTCATCCCAAAGCTGGGGGAAACCTGGTGATGGCTCCCACTCCCATTGTTGCACTTCGCTTTTGATGCCTCTGGAAGAGCAAGTCTTTGTGTGGTGTTTCCCCTCAGCCCACATTTTAAAAATGAAAGTTTCTTGAAGGCAGAAATCAAGTTTTAGGCATTGGCTCAATTACTGGTGCAGCCACTGCATTAATTTTCTTTAACCTGGTATGGAGAAGCTGCAAGGGCCCCACCCCCTCCTAGTAGTTGGAGGAAGGAGCAACTTGCTCTCCCAGTTTATGACAGCAACACCAGCAGTGTGCTGTTCCAGTTCCCCATTTTTTTTTTTTTTCAAGTGATATGGAAAGGGGCCTTTAGGGCGCTGGATCCCCTGGCCCCACACAAGGGTGGGCCCATGTTCACCCCAAACAGCGCCTGGCAGTAACTCAGTGCCCAGCATGTCTGTGGTCAGTGTGTAGTTCAGGAAGTGAACTGGCAAAGCTGAATAAATGAGGTTTACTTCCCAGCAGAGGTCAGAGGCCCTTTCACCCTCTCTTCCTGGGTTCTTGGCACTCCCCTGAAAACCAGGGTAGCATTGTCACATCAGATAGCTCTGCCATGTCTGCGCTGACCATGCCAAGATGGGCACTGTGGACTCAGCCTCTGGTCATTGCTGGAACCAGCGGCCTCCATGTGAGGTACAGGGGAACGCACTGCTAGCAGATGGTTGGGGTATGGACACTCATCCTGCCCTCTTGACTTGGTGCTGTGCCATCACAGTCACTCGCTGTTTAGCATGCTGTTTAGAGTGAATCACAAGGGCCCAGGCCCCTGGGAGTGCCTCCCCTCAAGTTGGAAGAGCCCTTAGGCACGGCATAGGCTCCTGGCAGAATTGGGCTGGGCCATGATCCAGGGCGTTGGCACCTCACCTAGGAGTTGGGGTTCTGGTCAGAAATCCTGTGGAGACAGGGTCTCCCCTGTGGGCACCAAACTGACCTCAAACTGCTGATTCTTTGGCCCTGGGGATGGGGCTGGTTGAAGTATTCTCCCTGCATCTGTCACCTGCACAGCAGGGATGCTGTGTTTCTTGACTGTTCCGCGTTGCAGTGTTAAATCCCTGCAGGTTCCTCATTCTCAGCTTGTGTTGTGAGTTTCAGTGTTGTGGGCTAGTGTGGATTTGCATTTCTGGTCTTGGTTTTCCCAGTGACTAGTCTGTCAGTCACTGCACTGGGGACCAGGTAGAGGTCAACTGCACCCTGCCTGCCAGAGTAGAAATACCGGTAGGCCCCAGGCTCTGGTGCCCCTTCCATATCCTTGTGTAGGCATCCATGGACAAAGCTGACTCACAGGGTTTGCACAGCTGCAGGGAGGCCAGGAAACATGGGTTTTATTCTAGAGGGCCTTGTGCTCAGTGACAGACCAGAGTCCCATCACTGAGAGAGCAGGGCAGGGGCAGCACAAAGGACTGGATGGCGTTTGCTGTGATGCTGTATGCATAGCCAGCGCAAGTCCCTCATTGTAGCTATGGTCAGGGGTCATAAGACACTGCCCTCAGAAGCCCTGGGAGCCCACCTGGTGTGTGCTCAGAGCTGTGCATCTGCATATTTCAGAAGGGCTTATGTTTGGTGAGGTGCTTTGAGGACAGTTAAGTAACACTTCACAAATACCAAGAAGCAAGAAATACACAAATAAGCAGTTAGTGGGCAGTGACTCTTTGGTGTTCACATTAGCTGTAGTCCTACAACTCAGTCCATGAGGTGGAATCACAAAAATGGAATTCATTTCTAGCTGTCAGTACACAAACTGATTTAAGATACCACCTTGAATCTTAAGCTGACAAACAGTGATCTAAACTGAATTTCACCGATTGCCCCATCTGAAAGAACTGATAGATAATGCCCTCCCTTAACTCAAGGCCAGCAGCAGATGTGTTAGAGGGGACCCTCGTCTCCTAATGGCTTGTGGGGTCACTGCATCAAGTTGTAATGCCTAATGAGCTCCTCTAAAAACATCCTGAAACTTTTGTAAAAAAAAAAACCCAGCAGACTCAGTGGAACTCACCTTCAGATGCAGGCCAGAATGAGAGTTCTAGAATGTGTGTGCTGTTCTTTTGTCTCAGTCTGCATGATTGTAAGTCTCTTCAACATGATTGGGTCCATAGAGTGTCTCGGTCGTGTGTCTTCCCCTCTGATCATGCCTTTTGATTTGCACCTGTGTCACAATTGTGCTGGCTTGTGAGATGTGTCTGCCTGTCACCGTTATCGGCACATTTAGTTTTCCCTTTACATGAGTTTTGGTAAAATAGTGACAAAATGTAATGCAGTGCTCAGTTGCAGAAAAATGTCAGGCCTACAGAAATGGAGCATTTGGCTGGTGGGTAGACTGATGACCATAGGCTTTATTTGGCTGCTATGGTAAACAAGCAGCAGCTTGTGCAGGTGAGAATAAATGGCCATATTGCATTTCATTTTAAGGACTCTCTTAAAATGAAAATCCTCATGTGGGAAATGAACACAGGCTTTCACAAAATTGATCATCTACACTATATGTATGACTGTTGAAAGGCTGCTGTTCCTCAGAAATCCTTAAAATGTTGTATAATGTACGTGAGTCCCTTCGGAAAGTCATCAACTTTGTTCAGTTTCCTCAGATTAGATAGTAAAATTGAGATTATGAACTATAAAGATGTGTGTAATTTATCTGTCAGTGAACTTGACTTTAATAAAAGCTTTTTAAAAAAGAACTCTGGGTGGGGTGCATTGGCTCACACGCATAGTTCTAACTACTGTGGAGGTTAGGGCAGGAGGATCACTGGAGCCCAAGAGTTCAAGACCAGCCTGGGCAGGATAGTGAGACCCTGTCTGTAGAAAATATTAAAAATCAGCCAGGTGTGGTGGCGTGCCTCTGCAGTCCCTGCTACTTGGGAGGCTGAGGTGGGAGGTTCGCTTGAGCCCAGGTGTTGAAGGCTGCAATGGGCTGTGATCGAACCACTGAATTCCAACCTGGGTGACAGAGTGAGGCCCTGTCTCAAAAAGTGAACTCTGGATGTCACTGGCTTTCCATGTAAGCAGAGCACACATCATGTGAGCCCCATTTGTGGATGTCAGTCAGCGGAACAAAATCTTGGACCTGGAGCTTGTTTGTCCTGTGCTAGAGGTTGGAGGTATCTCTGTCTTTTTGTTGGTTCTTGTCAGTTCAAGTCACTTAGAGATTCTGTTCCGTACACCAGCTCTGACAGGTTGGGGAAAATGATCTACCTTCTGCCTGCGCCTGTTCCCTTCCCTGACTCATGCCAAAGCATCCCTGAGATCTGCAAGGGACCGAGGATGGTACTGGCTGGTGGTCTGGGTACAGGCCACAGAGGCGCTGGCTCCCCTGTGCATCTGGACCATTTTGGTCGGATCCATTCATAGACACAAAACGGATGTGAACTCACAGAGCTGCATTTTCTCCCCACC
Organism: Rhinopithecus bieti; assembly: GCF_001698545.2. Lineage (NCBI taxonomy): Eukaryota > Metazoa > Chordata > Mammalia > Primates > Cercopithecidae > Rhinopithecus > Rhinopithecus bieti. The sequence goes on from NW_016807824.1 coordinate 214,413, forward strand.
CCGTTCAGTGAGGTGTCAGGGAATGTAGCTGCCAGAGGTGACTGTCCTGTTCTCTGGTGTAATGCCTGAAGGCCACCTTAACCATTGGTCTCTGGTCTTCACTGAAGAAAAAAACATTCTTCCTAAAAGACTTTTCTTCCCCAGAGTTGGAGCCCACAGGGTGGTCAGGAAAGAGAAGTAGCCACTGGCGGCTCCTGGCATCCTCCTGCTGGGCAGCCCTCCTCTCATAGTGTGAGGGGTCCCATCGTGTACAAGCAGGAAGGCTCTGAGAAAGCCAGGGTTTGCTGCTACCACAGGATAATTCCGATGAACCTGAAAAGAGGGTTTTGGCTTGTGTGGGGGGAACTCTGGTGGAAGAAAGGGTGACAGCACTTGGCCTGGGCATGACACAAGTTAGGCCCTGGAATTGAGAGCGGGGTTTGCTGTGGATATTTCTCCCTCGTCCGAGACTCTGTTGGGTCTCCACCTGTCACAGAAGCAGTAAATGGTGCAGGGGCTGGCAGGTCCAGGGTCCTGTGGGGATGCTGGAATGTGCCAAGGCAGGATGTGCCAGCCACCCTCTGCCCATGTGTGCAGCAGGGCCGCAGATGTGCTTGTGGGTGGGAGAAACTAGGCTGGCTGTGCTGATGTCTTGACACCTGAGGTTCAGCCCTCCTGGTTCTGCCATTCCCTTGCAGGGCTGCTTCCCTCCTCTGGGGACTCTAATGCTTTGGTCTGTTAGAAAAAAAAATAAAAATAAAAAAGGCCAGGCACGGTGGCTCACTCCTGTCATCCCAGCACTTTGGGAGACCCAGGTGGGCTGACCAACATGGTGAAACCCTGTGTCTACTAAAAATAAAAAAAAATAAGCTGGGCGTGGTGGCGCACGCCTGTAGTCCCAGGTACTCCAGAAGCTGAGGCAGGAGAATCTCTTGAATCTGGAAGGCAGAGGTTGCAGTGAGCCGAGATCGCGCCTAGGAGGTTGCAGTGAGCTGCAATTCTCCCAAGCGCCGGCATGTGTGGATCGTGGACAGTGCTGGAGTCAAGTCCTTCTAGACTTGTTAACTTGTAAAGTTAACAAGCCTTTGACACCACACACCCTTGCCTTAGCTTTCCAACACCCCAGTAATAACATCAGGACTCCCTGAGTATCGTACACCATATGTTTTCCTGGAGTAACTCATAAAAGGCCCTCTTTTCATTCCATTTCATGTTTTTGAGTTTTTCCTGCGAACCTGTCATTAGTTTTTCCCCATTGCCCAGAGTTGCCCAACCCCATAATACAAGAACACGTAGGTGGTGTGCCCCATTCTTGCAGGTGTCCACTTCCTGCTCCAGTCTGAGGGAGTTGGCTAGGCTGCTGCTCTCTCTCCACGTTGCTGTGGGCTTGCATCCTCTCCCTGGATCCCTGGGGGAGCTTCTTGCGGGGAGCACGTGAGAGGTCTGAGGCCCTGCGGTTTGGGAGTTATTTTCATTCTCCCTAACACTTGTTGGATACTTTGGCTGGGTATAGAATTAAAGGTCATGTTCTACGGGTTTTGAAAGCACTGTTTCAGAGTCTTCCATTCTCTGGGGCAACAGAGGTGTCATTTGCCTCTGGGCATTCTGGAGTCCACCTTGAACCTTTAGTGGGTCTCATCTAGGTCCTTGGCTTTGTGCTTCGGCCCTGGGTCCCCGTTCTGGAACACAGAAAAATTTCACCCCGTAATTTCATACATTCTTTCTTTTAGGGTTTCCGTTAGTTGATATCTTAAGTTAACATAGTCTTCTGTCTTCAGTCTCCTGTCTTGGTTGCTTTCTTCCAGATTCCTTTTATATTTGGGTCTCTTATGTTGGTGGCCTTTCAAAGGCAGACAGGCCAGTCTCTTTAGGGGGTGGGGGTGGAGCTCCAGTTGCTTGTGTGTGGATCTGCTGGGGCATATAGGACTCTCAGGAATTATTCTGGAATTTCATGGCTCAAGTGTGTTGTCATGGCTCAGCGCAGGCCTAAACCCTGCTGCAGCTGCTCCCCTAGACCAAGCTTGTCCAACCCTTAGGCCGCATGTGGCCCAGGATGGCTTTGAACCTGACCCAACACAAATTTCTAATAAAACATTGATATTTGGGGGGGTGGGGGGGTTTGTTTTGGTTTGGTTCATCAGCTGTTGTGTTAGTATATTTTGTGTGTGGTTCAAGACAATTATTCTTCCATTGTGGCCCAGGGTAGCCAAGATTGGACATTCCTGCCCTAGACAGTCCCAGCTTCATCCCTTGGGTCCCAGGTGGTCCAGCTTTCTCTGCCTGGTCAGTCATCACGTCCAGGGTCTTCCTCCCTTTTCTCTGCCCTTCAAGGTGTGTGTGTCATTTTGGTGTCTTCATTGGCAGTGGTTGCAGGAGTGGACTGAGAGGGCACGTATTCAGGCTCTTCTGTGTTCCATGGGTGGTGGTCTTCCTCTGGGCTTAGAAAACCTGGCTGTCCCCAAAAAGGGAACACTACAGTGAAGGTCCTTATAAATTTCAGAATTCATTTAAGTTTCAGAATAGGTGATATGTTCAAAACCAAGAGCAAAGTGTCCAGAGGACACTGATCCAGCTTGAAGGAGTTCTGCGGCTCATCTGGGATGATGGCAGTGTCAAATCAGACACGGGCGGCCAGTTCATACCCACTGAAACACGCAGGCATGTGTGGGCTCTCACCAATGTTGAGAAATGGAGAAGAGGCATTTCGTTGTAGTGCGCGGGGGTGACTGGATGAGAAAGTCACAGCAGACAGTCATGGCCATGATTTAGCCAAAAGCTGCCTCCGTGTGGAACCCCTGGTGGAGGAGGTCTGATGAGGGATGGGCGTGGTCACAGGCTCCTTGCATGTCCTCTTGAAGGCAGAAGCCTTCTTTACTCAGGGTAAGCCCCCCTGCGGGTGCAGTGAAGAAGCAGTCAGTGTTTCAGAAAGTGACCAGTTTTTTCTCAAGTCCCTGTTGGGAATAAAATCACCTGATTCGTGCAAGTGCCTGCTGGGCAGTGAGGCCAAAGCCTAACAGCTTCAGTGTCCTTACAGAGGCGTCTGGGCATTGGAGGCCCTTCCTGCTGGAGTCTCTGCAGGGCTCTGATGGTGGGTGCCAGCCAGTCGACTTAATTGCTGTCCCTGATATTTGTGTTCTGCTGAGGGAACCCCTACCATTGCGGTGTGGGGCACTCATGGCGTGCGTGCCCCATCGAGGCATTTCCTCATGGGAGTGTGTCCCTGAAGGTGGCCTGCTGTGTCTGGCCTGGTCCTGTGTGCTCTGGTCCTTGTGAGTGTGGGGAAGCAGAGTGAGTTCTGTGTTGGGGTGTAGAGGAGCCTTGCACGCACCTGGAAGCCAGTCCTCAGGCAGCCAGCGTCCCCTCCTGCGTAGGCTGGGATGAGGCAGCCTTTCTGGCCATGCAGTCATGGGGATGGCTTCCCAAGGTGAGGGCAACAGCTTCTCAATTCCTGACTCAGCTGTTTTCCCTCAGCCCCCATCCTGAGGTGGATTTGGGGGGCTTGGGAGGCAGGGCTGTTTCCCTGTTTCCCTGCAGGCTTCCAGGAGGTGGGGTGAGGCAGTGGTGTGTTCCTGGCTGGGTGGGCTCTGAGCAACTGCTGCTGGGCAGCACAGAACCAGACATGGAGCACCTTGTCTCTCCAGGTGTCCCTGGCCAGTGTCCTTCCACCTGTCCACAAATATGGGGAACATCTTCGCCAACCTCTTCAAGGGCCTTTTTGGCAAAAAAGAAATGCGCATCCTCATGGTGGGCCTGGATGCTGCGGGGAAGACCACGATCCTGTACAAGCTTAAGCTGGGTGAGATCGTGACCACCATTCCCACCATAGGTGAGGTGGGGGCCAGTAGGGAGTGGGTTGGGCTGGACTGGGCCAAGGTACAAGGCCTCACCCTGCATCCCGCACCCAGGCTTCAACGTGGAAACCGTGGAGTACAAGAACATCAGCTTCACTGTGTGGGATGTGGGTGGCCAGGACAAGATCCGGCCCCTGTGGCGCCACTACTTCCAGAACACACAAGGTGAGTGGCTGGGGCCTGGTCCCATGGGCCCTCCTGCTTCTAGAGAGGGGGGCCAGCCCATAGATGCAGCATCGATGCCCATAGATGTGGCAGGGGGCCTGTGTTCCCATGACCATTTGACACTGGCTGCCCCGCAGGCCTGATCTTCGTGGTGGACAGCAATGACAGAGAGCGCGTGAACGAGGCCCGTGAGGAGCTCATGAGAATGCTGGCCGAGGACGAGCTCCGGGATGCTGTCCTCCTGGTGTTCGCCAACAAGCAGGTAGGCACCCGAGCCAGCCTGGGTAATGTGAGGCGCCAGCATGGGTTCCTCCAGGGCGCCTGGTGGTAGGGGTTACTGGAGGCTGGTGGGGCCCCTTTCTGTGTCCTGGGGACAGCCCTTCCCATGAACCCTTCCTTCCCCCAGGACCTCCCCAACGCCATGAATGCAGCTGAGATCACAGACAAGCTGGGGCTGCACTCCCTACGCCACAGGAACTGGTACATTCAGGCCACCTGCGCCACCAGCGGTGACGGGCTCTATGAAGGACTGGACTGGCTGTCCAATCAGCTCCGGAACCAGAAGTGAATGCGACCCCCCTCCCTCTCACTCCTCTTGCCCTCTGCTTTACTCTCATGTGGCAAACGTGCGGCTCGTGGTGTGAGTGCCAGAAGCTGCCTCCGTGGTTTGGTCACCGTGTGCATCGCACCGTGCTGTAAATGTGGCAGACGCAGCCTGCGGCCAGGCTTTTTATTTAATGTAAATAGTTTTTGTTTCCAATGAGGCAGTTTCTGGTACTCCTATGCAATATTACTCAGCTTTTTTTATTGTAAAAAGAAAAATCAACTCACTGTTAAGTGCTGAGAGGGGAGTTAGGCCCATGGGCACCTGGCCTCCAGGAGTCGCTGTGTTGGGAGAGCTGGGCATGCCCTTGGCTTTAGAGCTGTGTTGAAATCCATTTTGGTGGTTGGTTTTTAACCCAAACTCAGTGCATTTTTTAAAATAGTTAAGAATCCAAGTCAAGAACACTTGAACACACAGAAGGGAGACCCCGCCTAGCATAGATTTGCAGTTATGGCCTGGATGCCGGTCACCAGCCCAGCTGTTCCCTCAGGAACATGTGGTGGCGCAGCAGACCGCGATCAATTCTGCATGGTCATAGTAGAGATCCCCGCAACTCGCTTGTCCTTGGGTCACCCTGCATTCCATAGCCATGTGCTTGTCCCTGTGCTCCCACGGTTCGCAGGGGCCAGGCTGGGAGCCCCATAGCCACCCCACTCTCCCGCAGGCGCACCACCACCTTCAGGCAGCTATGGGACGCAGGGCCCCATCTGTCCCTCGGTGACGCTGTGCCAGAGTGGGGTCCGTCGTCTCCCAACCCTCGTGCTCGCTCAGACACTTTGGCAGATGTCTGGGGGCTCCCAGCAGGACGCGCGTGATAAGCGGGGAGGCGCCACCTAGACCCCAGCCTTGGGAGCACCACTCTGTGTGTGGATGCTAGCTTTCTCTCCTCAGCCTGAAGGGTTCGATTTGCCATCGAAAAGAAACTTACTTTTTTTTTGTATTATGATAAACACTGAAGAAGGGCTGGACTGTTAAATTTTCTTGGGGAACTCAGAACTGGGTCTATTTGTGTCGTGGAAACCTCTTACTGCTTTCAATACACGATTAGTACTCAAACTTTGCACCCAGCATATCTTGTTTTCAGTTTATTTCGACAAACAAGCCTTAATTTAGCTATTAGAATAAAATCTCTTAACTATTTCACGGCTCTCCAGTGCTTCCACGTAGGCATACTGCCCCAGGAGATGGTGGATCAGCCAGCTTTAGGAAGTGCAGGTGACTGCCTAGGGCCACCACCTGAGTCCATACCCTCCCTATGTCCCCTCCTGAGTGTGTGGGCACTTCTCTGTGTCTGAGAGGCTCTTCCAGCATGGTTGCCCACACTGACCTTGGTCTCTGTTTGCAGTCCTGTTGGGCCCAGCCAGTGAGAACTGGGCCAAACAGGGCAGGGGTTAGCAGGCACCATGGAAGACCTCAGCCTCCATCCCTCCCTCCCTCGGCCTGCTGCTGAACCCGCTTTATATAACTGACTATGGGGCAGGGCTACTGCTAGCATACATAGTGCTTTGTGCCAACCGGGGAATGGTCCCGGAGTGGGCACAGCCCCAACTCTCCTCAAGATGCCATGCAGCAGGGAGCTGCCAGTCAGCTACCTGTTTGTGGGATGTGGCCATCAGCAGGTCTAAGGTCTGCCTTCTGTTGGGCAGAGTCCCGACGACCTTCATCCCCTTGACAGCACCCAAGACAGCACAGTCTCCACTCCAGTAACCACGTGAGGGTGAGGGCAGAGGTCAAAGCCACCGGAGCCACACCTTGGCCAGGGCCCTGAGGAAGGTCTGCTTAACTTCCTTTGAAGTCAGAAACAGGCCAGGCGAGGGAGCTCATGCCTCTGATCCCAAAACTGCAATGCTGCAGTGAACTATGATGCAGCCCAGGTGCCATCTTTATGCCATGCAGTCTGGTGGCCACACACATCCTGAACAGCCCTGATCCTTCTTAGGGTCAGGCAGAGGGGACACCCAGCCCACTGGCCCAGGAAAAGCAGACCTGGGGCTGGGGCAGCAGGCAGTTGGTGGACCCCGCAACCCCACACCCAATTGAGGTTGTGCCTCCACAGACTGCAGTCCTTGACCTCACCTGTCGCAGGGATAGGGCTCTCTGCCCCAGGTTCCCACATTGCCAGCTGAGCACCCGCTTCCATGGCCTCGGCCCTCCCTGGGTTTTGGTGGGGCTCTGGGCACACATGGGAGGACTACTTTCCCCAGAACATTAAGAATCAGATGGACGCCATGGCTCACACCTGTAATCCCAGCACTTCGGGAGGCCAAGGCGGGTGGATCACCTGAGGTCAGGAGTTCGAGACCAGCCTGGCCAACACAGTGAAACCTCGTCTCTACTAAAAAATGCCAAAATTAGCTGGGAATAGTGGCAGGCGCCTGTAATTCCAGCTACTCAGGAGGTTGACAGGAGAATCGCTTGAACCTGGGAGGCGGAGGTTGCAGTGAGCTGAGATAGTGCCATTACACTCCAGCCTGGGCAACAAAAGTGAAACTAAAAAAAAAAAAATCACCAGGCCTCAGACTCCTGGAAGACAGACCCCAGCTCCAACCTCCCAGTGGGATCTCATTTAACTCCTGACACTGACCTTCCAATTAGGATGATACACCTTCCTTTTAAAATATATTTATTGAAATATAAAGAGTCAATATAAGGAAAATAGAAGTCACCATACTTGGCCACAGTTAGACCGCTCATAGGCCCATGGCTGCTGTCTCTACTGGCAGAGGGAGTCCAGCTTCTACTGGTACCTCTGGGCAGGTTCACCTTTGCAGGGCAAGCCAGGGACCATCCCCGCTATGTGAAACCTGGAGGTTTTCCAGAGCTAGCTGTCCAGCCTTTAGCCCCACAGGCTGGTGCCCAGAGCCACTTCCACAGGAGCAGCCCCGGGCTTCACCCACACACGAGGGGCTTCCAAGGCAGGAGGCAAGCAAGGCAAAGGGAGAGTTCAGGGTCCCACAATAGCAGTGAGCACAGTCCAGCCATCAGGCCTCAGAGCCTCTGTCATGCCACCTGCGAGACGGGCTTATCCTGTCCCCACTGTGTCCCTGCCTCCTCCTCTTACAACAGGGGAGTTGGAATAGGAGTTGTGGTGGTGCCTGGGCCTAGGGAGACCAAGGGCAGTCACTCAGAAGGAGTCAACCAGGCTCCCACCCACAAGAGGCAGACATGGACCAGGACATACCTCTCAGGAGATGTGGGAAAGGAGGCGGCCTCAGCTGGCTGCCTGTGTTCTTTGTCTTTCTTCTTCTTCTCTTTCTTGTGTTTCTTCTTTTCTTTTCTTCTTCTCCTTCTTGCTTTTCCTGTGGCTCTCAGAGCTACAGGGAGGATACAAGGCGTACCTTAGACTAGTCTTGCAGGCCAAGAGAGTGAACACAGGCCCCAACCAGGAGATGAAGCCACCACCCACAGGTGCGTCTTTAAATCAGTTAAATCAGACTACAAATTCCACTCCTCAGTAACGCAGTCACGTGGCCAGTGGCTGCCCTGTGTTAGAAACAGATGCGATATCCCTATCCACAGCACAGCCCTGTTACACCCCAGCTGTGCCCTTGACAGGTTGACACCTTCCTACTTGCACCCACCAGGCCACTCTTGGGGTCAGGCCCAGGCTCACCACCCAGGAGAAGCCCTGGAGGTGCCACCCACGGAAGGAAAAGGCCCCGCCCCAGGTCCTGAGCGCCCTCCCACGGCGCAGCCCGCGACCACTGCCAGTACTTAGGACCTCTCTTCAAGGGTGACCCTAGAAACTGCCTTGGGGAAAACCTAAAAGTGGGACAGGAGATAAAGTAGGGCAGGCCACCGGCTGGGCCGCTGCGCCAAGAGAAGCTGCTACCTGCCGGAGCGGGAGCCGCTGGGTCCTCCCGAGACCCCTCCCGCGCGCAGCTCGCCCAGTAGGTGCAGCCTCACCTGCTTTCCGTCTGATCCTCCGCCCGCGGCTTCCTCCTGGCCGAGGTTGCCGAGGTCCCGGGCCCGCCGCTCTCTATGCGGTGATGCTGCGGAAGAATCGCGCTCTGGGGAGGAGTCTGCGGGCCAGCCCCACACTACGCCCCGCAGCGCCCCGGGGAGCTCCATTCAGTGCCCCCGCCCCGCCCCACCCCTGTTGGCCCCTGCTGCGGTCAGGCGGGGCGGGGATTACCGTGAACACAGACAGCCCCAGTTTGGCGGCTTCCTTGTCCTCTCGAGACATCGCCACGCGGCCCACGGAGCCACTGCAGGAACACGGCGATGAAGACAGTCCGTCAAGGGCCCGCCTCACCCGAGCAATTCTGCCCTCCCCTGGAAACCTGCTCGCACCTGGCGCTCCCCAGCCCCAGTAGCCGGTCCACGCCCTTCTCCTCGGGGTCGCCTCCTTCCCGCTTGCAGACCTCCGCGAAGTCCTGCAGGTGCGGGAGCACAGGGAGCGTTCGGGACGGCCCCACACCCACGGCCCTCCACGTGCCCCCCACCCCAGGGAGTTACCTCCTTGCTCAGGCCCGTGGGCTGCTTCTTCACGTTCTTGTAGCCACTGCGAGAGGACCAGGGCAGGCGTCAGGACGGACGGACCTCCTCCCACCACGGCCCCCCACCACTCCAGCCTTCGTCCTGAGGGTCCCGCCCGCGCAAGTCCCCGCAGCCCCGCCCCC
>NW_016807824.1:224122-230768 GCF_001698545.2 Rhinopithecus bieti
CGCGGCTCGGGCCCGCGCACGGCGCCCGGCCCTTGGCGTACCAGGTGAGGTCGCGGCCCTTCTGCCAGCGGCCTACGGGCGCCATCAGCGAGTTGCCTGCGGACGTAGGGGCCGTGAGCCCAGCGCCCGCCCGGGAGCCCGCCCGGGAGCCCGCCCGCTGCGCCCACCGCGCCCACCGACCCAGGTAGTTCTCCCGCTGCTTGTCAGTCTTCACGTCCTCCCAGTTGAACTGGTCCTGCCCGCCGCGCACGCCTCCGCGACTGGAACCGAACATGGCGCCCGGGAAGCAGTTGCCTGGGGCCTGCGGCCCGCGACCCGCAACCCCGGACCCTCTGTACCCACTACCCTCGGACCCAGGCCCGACCCCGCCTTCGCGTCGCACGCCGTGACGTCACCCGGCGCCCACCCGGCCTCGCCGCGCGCGCCTGCGCAGCGCACTGCCCCGGCTCTGTGCTCACGCGCATCACCTCCAAGCAGGATTTGGGCGCCTGCGCACTGCGCCTACCCTGCCCAGCGCGGGAACGCCTTCGAACTGGACGTTTAAAAATGGTTAAAATGGAGCTGGGCGCTGTGGCTCTCGCAGCACTTTGGGAGGCCCAGGCAGGCGGATCGTTTGAAGTCGGGAATTCCAGACTAGCCTAGCCAACATGGTGAAACCCCTTCTCTACTAAAATACAAAAATTAGCTGGGTGTGGTGGTGCACACTTGTAATCCCAGCTACCCAGGAGGCTGAGGCAGGAGAATCACTTGAACCGGGAGGCGGGGTTGCAGTGAGCCGAGATCGCGCCACTGCACTCCAGCCTGGGCGACAGAGCGAGACTCTGTCTCAAAAAAAAAAAAAGTTAAAATGGGCCGGGCGCGCGCGCGCCTGTAGTCCCAACGCTTTGAGGCTGAGGCGGGAGGATCTCTTGAGCCCAGGAGATCGCGCCACTGCACTCCAACCTGAGCGAGTGAGCGAGACCCTGTCCCATAAAAAAAGAAAAGACACAGGATGCGCCTAGCTAACACCGCCAATTGGTCACTGCCAGCCGCGATTCCATATGGGGAGCTTAACAAGGTAATGCCCTAATGATTTGTGGAATTTCTGAGTATTACCTAGTAAACTTCTGGATGAACCAGCAGCTATCCGGACACCCTCAGAGCACTGGTCCCATCCCTGCCATGGTAAACTGAATGTGCACCCTAACTCCCACGTGAAATCCTCAACCCAAGGCGTTGGTGCTTGGGAGGTGACTAGGTCATGAGGACAGAGCCTTCATAAAAGAGACCCCAGAGCTTTGTGCAGCTTTCCACTGTGTGAAGGCAGCGGGTAGTCTGTAGTCTGGAAGAGACCCCTTACCAGAACCTCAGCATGATGGGCACCCTGATTTTGGAGGTTGTGGCGTCCCCCTGCTTCACCTTTCCACTTTCATTCCCAGTGCTGACCAAGAAACGAGTCCCTTGGCCGCTCTGTGACCTCGCCAACGGTATAATTTCCTCTGCAGACTTGAACCTGAGCCATAGCCATGAACGTTCCCAGGCACAGATGACAGCATCTAGGTTGTTGCTCAAAACACAGAAACTGGACCCAGCCTGAGCCAGATTCCTTAAACCCTCATATAAACTCCATTCGACAATCCCCTCCCCATGGACATACCAAGAGAGAACATTCATTTCTCTCACCACCCGTTGCAAGAACTGCTGCAACCCACTCTGTACAAAAGCCCTGCTAATAAATGTTCTGGGCGCATTGCCCTGGCATGCTCAATCTTTCTGTAGAATCCTAACCAGCCCCATCTCAGGATGGTGTGGGGCAATCCCTTGTGGGAACTCTACTGCCACCACTTTTGGGGCAATTCCAGCCACAGGTTGAACTGGATGAAACACAGGTCTAGTGTCCAGAACTGTGGGAAATTTGTTTCTTAGTGACCCAGTCCATGGGTCAGACTGTTAGAGCAGCCTGGCAGACAGCCCATCTGGCTCATCTATCTACTTAGCAAATACCAGCTGCCATCTCCCTCATGAGGTGCTGCGTGAGCTTGCATCATGGAGCAGGTGCATGGCAAGGGCAGAGCAACAGGCCACAGCCACGCACACAGAAGGTGACTGGCCCACTCCTGGGAAGGCTCCCTTGGGTGTAGGGCATCAACTCCTGGGTACAATTGTGGCTTGCCAGGCCAGGGTGGACTTGGGCCATATGGGCAGGGCCCAGCTGTGGAGTGTGACCACTGACTGGATATCAGGTGTGGTGGAGAGGGGATAGCAGGGCCAGGTGGATGTTGGGGAGGAGTCCAGGACGGCTCTGAGGCTCTGGTCTGGGCAACTGTGAGGATGAAGCAGCCACCTGTCAACAAGAGGACCAGGTTTCTGGGGAAGACCTGGTCAGTTTTGAGCCCATTAGCCTGACAAGCTGTAGGCCACAGGGGAGGGGTCACCGCGGTAGAGGTTGCATGGCCTGTGCCTGCTGGGTGGAGGCCCAGCTGGGGGCACTGGTCACAGTGGTGTCCTCTGTGACAGAAGCAAAGCTGGACCCAGGAGGGTGGAGTTCCCAGGGGAGCCCACTATAGAGGGAGGAGGCTGGGTACACTGGAGGAAGGGGCCAAGTGACTGCACAGTGTGGCCGGGCAGCTGGCTCTATATGCCACAGAGATTGAGCCACAGCTTCAGAGACGGGGGCTCCAGGGAGGCTGCTCAGGAAGTAACCCTGCAAGGCAGAGTCCCAGGCGGCCACACAGCCCATCCATGTGAGGTCAGGTACTGCTGGGTCACAGGGACAGGGGCAGGGACAGGGGACGTCCCTTGCAGGCTCTTCTCAGCAAAGCTGAAGGCCGGCAGGATGAGCAGAGGGCCAGGAACAAACTTAAGGGACAGGGGAAGGGCCTGCGAGGTGGGGACACTGCCCAGGCTCCTCAGTTATAAGCACTGTCATCACAGGGGCACGACAGCACACTCCCACCTGCCTGGCAATTCCAGAACACCACTGCAAGAAGTCTTTGTTGGGCACTCCAGGTGTCAGTGAGACAGCCTGCCAGCTGGGACCCAGTAACACCCCAGGACAGGGACAGGAAGCAGTCCGGGCCCTGAGCTGTCCAAAACTGGGCTGATGTGTGTGTGAAGGTGCCTGCACATCAGCTGGAGCTGGTCCTAAGTGAAATCAGCCTCTGGACAGATGGAGCAGGGTCTGTGGATCTCCCTGGGCTGTGCTTTTCAGACCCCATTAGCAGTCAAGGACAACCAGGGCTGGCTGCTCTTCTGGGGACCCTCCCAGGGCAGGACCTTCCCTGGGGCAGCCTGGGAATGCAGGGCCAGGGCAGGGAGCTGCAGGCTGTGGTCCAGATGGTCCTAGGGCTGCCCCACCAAGGTTGATGCCTGAGTCCCAGAACACCCAGGCCCTCCTAGGAACCAACCTGAGGGCCACTGTGCTGTCAGGAGGGCAGTCGCCTCTGAGGCTGGGAAGGCACAGCTTAGAGCTTGGAGGTATTGGGTACTGCCCACGCAGTTGTCCGTGTGCACCACAGCCCCAGAGCAGTGTCCAAAACCCACAGGTTTGATCTAAACCAACCCTCACCCTGCTAGTCCACTAAGCCCTCTCCATGCTTGAGCTGGTGCCTTTCGGGGACGAGCTGCCAGTCTGGGGCTTACACCTAGTGTGGGGACAGACACAGACTCCAGGTGGCAGCTTCGAGAATATGTGATTTAAGAACAGCCCTCCCATCTTATCAACGTCCCGGGGTGGCTGGAGCCACGGTCACTTCTTGGTCCTGTTCCAGAACTGTTGGTAGTGCTCCACATGAAAGTCATCACTGAGCTCTTGCTCGTACTCCTTCCTCGGCTGGAGCTGAGCCTCACGCTTCCGCAGCCTGGCCCGGCGTTCCTCAGGAGACAAGGTGTCCAGATCTATGGGCATCTGCAGGGGACAGACCAAGTTTTGTCCATGTGGATCGAGGGACCTTGAGAACTACTGAGGGGACAGCCCAGGGCCTTCCTGTCAACTTATGTCTTCCATCCTATACTAGCTTGATTTTCAAACATTCTTACTGGTCTCTCCCTTCAAAGCTTTCAGTCTTTAAAATAAATTGTTCTGTGTTTTCCTCAGATTTGATGTTTTTAAAAACACACAAGGCCAGGCATGGTGGCTCACTCATGCCTGTAATCCCAGTGCTTTGGGAGGCTGAGGTGAGAGGATCGCTTGAGCCCAGGAGTTCAAGACTAGCCTGGGCAACGCAAAGACACCCCATCTCTACAAAAAATATTTCAAAAAGGTAGCGAGGCATGGTGGTGTGCACCTGCAGTCCCAGCTACTCGGGAGGCTGAGGTAGGAAGACCGCATGAGTCCGGGGATTCAGGGCTGCAGTGAGCTGAGATCGTGCCTCTGCACTCCAGCCTGGTTGACAGAGCAAGACCCTGTCTCAAAAAATAAATTTTAAAAATAAAAACACACTACTGGTTAGTCCTATCTAATTTTGGCGCTTAAGAGTCAGTTTTGGATCTAAGCCTTCCTCCAATCCTCCAACAACCACCTGCTCCCCTGACTCCTGTCATGTGGTACAGTGATCACAGCCACATGTCCATCCTAAGGCGACTGGCCACCACCACCCCCACCACAGCCTGAACCCCAGCCCAGCACCTGGAAGCACCTGGAGAGGGAAGCTTACCGCCAGCATGCGCCGTGGCTCCCTGTAGCGGATGTGGATGGTGGAGCCATCCTGCTTCACCAGCAGTACAGGGTAGAGTCGTGCATAAGCTTGGCGGTGCACACGACTGAGTGAGGCCCTGCTGCTGTCGGCCTGCCAGGAGGATGTGTGCAGGTGGCGGAGTGCAGGTTCGGTGGCCTTCACAGTGCTCTGCCTCAGCAGGCTGCAGAAAAACGTGCAAGCACTGGTCCAACATGACTGAGGCTGGCCGTGATGGGGCACTGCCAGGCAACAGGAGACACTACCAGAGCTGGTGACCCATGCTAGGAGCAGGATGAGCCTCAGGGCTTCCTGAGGAGCCGCAGGTGGTGGTCAGAGCCGCTCTGGCCCCCTAGCCAGGAAGAGGCTGCCAGGCTGAGCAAGGGCACAAAGCTTCCAGCACAGGGGACAGTGGACAATAGCTGGGACTAGGGAGGATTAGAATGGCCATTTCCTGCTGAAGAGAGGGGTTCCCTGGGTGGCCCCTGACAGTAATACCCAGGGACCTAAAAGTCCATGCTTACCCAAGCAGGCTGCCCACAGCCGCCATTCCTCCTTAGAGTCCCGTGGCACGTGGTGGTGGTAAGTACAGGCCCTGGCGTGCAACCTGCTAGGTAGAGAATGAAGACATCTTTTTTAAAAGGAAGGTTCTTCCACCTAATGGGTTCTCATCAAATCCCAGCCCAGGATGCTTCCAAGACACATGTAATCACCACGCCACTCACCAACCTCTCCCAGCAACCCTTGGACTTCTCAGAACCGACTGTAGAGGTTTTTCCAAAAGCAGAAGATGGTCACTGCTCCCAAAAATTCTGAGTAAGTCTGCGGCAGGGCACAGGCTGTCTGCTCTGGCCGTTACCGAGTCTGGGAAACCTCTCTAAATGGACTGCAGCCTCAAAAGTGGAGCTGAGATCATGCCTTGCTTTCTAAGGTCATTGCTAGTTTTAATAAAAACCCAGTCAGGTGAGGATTGTCATGCTTGCTTAAAGGAGAGTGGAGGCCCAGGGCTGCTTTGCTGTGACCTGGATTCCCATGGGAGTCTGTGCTGAGGTATCCGAGGTAAAAGCCCAGTTTCCAATACTCAGATTCCAGGAGACGAGGCTGCACGGCGGCCGAGCGCCCAGCTTCCTCTGGCGTACCCCTCTCACCAAGGAAGGGACCTGAAGACAGGTCCGGCTGCCTCTAAAATGGAAATCCTGCTCCGTGTCCTATGCCGACATCCCTCTCCCTCGGCCTCACGAGCACAGGAGCCTGGGGCTGGTCCAGGAGGGTCTTCAGGGGAAGTTACCTCTTCCTTCCTGCTAGACCGCATGGGGACAAGGGGCCAGTACAGGTGCAGCCCCCAGTCCCCTTCCCTGCTTCCCTCTCTCTCTCCCTCCCTCCCGACTCCACAGGTAGAGTACAGCGCCCCCCGCCTCTACTCCCGGCCCACACGAGGCGCCAACCTGCAGCCGCCACAGTCGCTGCGGAGGGGCCTGAGGACAGGCGGTCCTGACTCCCACTGCCCGGTGGAAACTAAGACCAGGGACGAGGCCACGCAGGAGGTCACGGCACACTCACTGCGTTGGGTGCTGCAGCGCCGCAGCCCACAACGTCACTGGCAGGCGCTGCGTCGCGCGGTAGGACGTATTCTATGGCCGGGCGAGGCAAGAGTGGGCGGTGAGACACGAAGATATACCCCCCGTTGGGCGGGGCCGGCGCGGTGTGATGTAATCTCGTGGGCGGGGCGAAGCCTAGGTAGGCGGGGCCTGCGGGGCGCTGTGGCAGTACGAGGAGCCAGGCGGGGTCGGCCAGGTGACCTCCGTTCTTACGAGAGGACCAGGGCAGGCCAGCGGGGTCGAGGGGACCCGCGGGTCTGAGGGAGGACCCGGGGTGGGGAGCTGAAGGAGAATCCGCAGGGCTGAGGGAGGATCCAGGAGAGTTGAGAGAGGTCCCGGAGGTCTGAGGGAGGATCCAGGAGAGTTGAGAGAGGTCCCGGAGGTCTGAGGGAGGAC
>NW_016807824.1:233464-242100 GCF_001698545.2 Rhinopithecus bieti
CCCCCGTTGGGCGGGGCCGGCGCGGTGTGATGTAATCTCGTGGGCGGGGCGAAGCCTAGGTAGGCGGGGCCTGCGGGGCGCTGTGGCAGTACGAGGAGCCAGGCGGGGTCGGCCAGGTGACCTCCGTTCTTACGAGAGGACCAGGGCAGGCCAGCGGGGTCGAGGGGGACCCGCGGGTCTGAGGGAGGACCCGGGGTGGGGAGCTGAAGGAGAATCCGCAGGGCTGAGGGAGGATCCAGGAGAGTTGAGAGAGGTCCCGGAGGTCTGAGGGAGGATCCAGGAGAGTTGAGAGAGGTCCCGGAGGTCTGAGGGAGGACGCAGGGGAACTGAGGGAGGATCCGCGGGCCTGAAGGGGCACCAGCTGGGCTGAGGGAGGACCCAGGTGGGGCTGCGGGAGGATCCCGGTGGGGGCTGAGGGAGGGAGGATCCGCGGGGCTGAGTGGGCACCAGCTGGCCTGACGGAGGATCCAGGGGGAGCTGCGGAAGGATCTGCGGGGCTGAGGAAGGCTCTAGAAGGGGTGAGAGAGGTCCCAAGAGGCTGAGGGGGGGGATCCGCAGAACTGAGGGAAGTCGCAGGGGGCAGTGAGGGAGGATCCTTGGGCGCTGAGGTGGGAATCAAGGGAGGCTGAGGGAGGATCTGTGGGGATGAGGAAAGTTCAAGGTAGGGCTGAAGAGGGACGCAGCGGGCTGAGGGGGACCTGAGAGGCTGAAGGAGGATCTGAAAGGCTGATACAGCAGAGCTGAGGGGGCATCCGCGGGGTTGGCGGGGGCTGAGGAATGACCCTGTAGTTCAAAATGGAGTAATTTATGTCACAACGTAACCAAAATGGAGTGGGGAGGGCCCTAAGGAAGCAGCTGTCACGCATTTCTGAAATGCCAGTGAGGCTTACTATTACCTTGTAAGCAGAGTTTATTCCGGGCATTTCCACTGGCCTGCAGTATTCCAGATGAGATGTTTGGACCAGGGCAGGCAGATAGCATCGCTTATCTGCCCCAGCGAAGCAGGGTCACTTTGTGCAGTGAGTTCATGAGACCAGGGCCTTTGTTTTGTGAAAGTTACAAATAAGGAATGAAATCACGTTGTCAGGCCCAGACAGACAGGGCTGGGAAGGACAGGAGGCTCAGGCTTAGTGTGTGAGATAAGAACTATTTGCAAGGACTTTCGAAAAACCCCGCAAGAAACCCTTTTGTGTCATTCGCGGGTCTCCTACTTTGATAAAATTTAGACGATCTTTGTGACTACAGTAATTCAGATAAGATGCTCGGAAGAAACATTTGCCCAGTAATGGCAGCTCCACCAATGAACTGAGGACAACTTTGAGCTTTGGCGTTGGGCCTCTGGAACCAATGAACTCTTTCTAAGCAGCTTCTGTCAACCTCTCCCATTTCGCTGATAAAAAGTTCCCTCTACCCTTCCCTCACCAGGAGTGCTGGTGGCTTGCTGTTGTTGACAAAAAGAGTCAAACTGTAAAATATTTCAAGAGATTTATTCTGAGCCAAATATGAGTAACCATGGCCTGTGACACAGCCCTCAGGACAGAGGTCCTGAGAACATGTTCCCAAGGTGGTTAGGGTGCAGCTTGGTTTTATATGTTTTAGGGAGGCATGAGACATCAATCAAATACATTTAAAACCTATATTGGTTTGGTTCAGAAAGGCATGACAACTCAACGCGGGGGTCGAGGATGGTGGCTTCCAGCTTATAGGTGGACTTAAAAATTTTGTTTGACAATTGGTTGAATTTACCTAAAGACCAGGGATTAACAGAAAGGAATGTCTGGGTTAAGATAAAAGACTGTGGGCCGGGTACAGTGGCTCATGTCGGTAATCCCAGCACCTTGGGAACCTGAGGCAGGCAGATCACGAGGTCAGGAGTTTGAGACCAGCCTGACCAACATGATGAAACCTCCTCTCCACTAAAAATACAAAAATTAGCCGGGCGTGGTGGTGTGTGCCTATAATCCCAGTTACTCAGGAAGCTGAGGCAGGAGAATCACTTGAACCTGGGAGGCAGAGGTTGCAGTGAGCCGAGATCGCACCACTGCATTCCAGCCTGGGTGACAGAGCAAGACTCTGTCAAAAAAAAAAAAAAAAAAAAAAAAATTAAGAGTTCCCTGGCCAAGGGGAAGTCTATTTAGATGGCTGGGGAACCTTCTAAGTTTTTTTTTTATTTTGGTTTACACTTGATACAAGAAAACTTCAGCTGAATTACATTTAAAGTTTAATTGAGCAATGAATGATTCACTAATCGCGCAGCCCCCAGAATCACAGCAGATTCACAGAGACTCCAGCACAGCCACGAGGTGGAAGATTTGTATACAAAAAAAAGGTAAATGATGTACAGAAATTGGAAGTGAAGTACAAAACAGCTGGATTGTTTTCAGGTTGGTGTTTGCCTTATTTGAACACAGTTTGAACACTCAGCAGTATATGAATGATTGAAGTACAGCCTCTGGGATTGGCCAGGAGGCAGCTATTACAGTTGCATGCCCCTGTTAGGTTTTCAGTCTATCTACCTTAAGCTAGGTTGCAGTTCATCTGCAAGAACTCAAATATAGAAGTATGAAGTCCTTCTCAGGCCATATTTAGTTCGCTTCAACAACTCCCCTCTTTTGGTCATTTTCTCAATTTTGAGAGATTGACCAAACCTTTAGTTGTTGTCACTGTCACCATTGTAAATATACTTATTTGCTCCTGAAACCCACTGGAAACAGTAAAACAATGAGTTTTCCAAAGGTAGGAACAAAGTCTGAGTAGAGGGTATGTCTTTATGCTGGAACATTCTGTTTACAGGAGAAAAAACCTGGTCTGTTCTAGGATTTATGTGTATTCTTAGTTTGATTATGTCACATTTAGCATGAGTGACTCCATTTTAGTTTGGTTTGGCCTGTTGGGACCTAGTGCATGAGCTTAGTCCAAAACAGTGGCCTCCCATAATTGTATTTTTTTAAAAAAATTCCCCCTTTTTGGTCAGGTTCTCACTTAGGTGAGACTGTGACCAAAATTTGGGGCCTTAGCACCACTCTATTACCATCATTTTGGGTTTCTGGTGTCAGTACATCATTCATAGGTTATGGTATCCTCATGGTCACATATTTCTTTCAGCTCTTTCATTCTAGTTGAAGAGAGACCATTTGAGGTTCTAGAGATGGCTACATGCAAACATTTAAAACCTTAGAGAGAATACAGTGCACCAGGGAGACTATTATTATGCCTATTGGGAGGATAATACCAAGAGTTTGGAGTATGCTCCTTACCCAGGGTCCCCATAAACCAAACCACCTAAAATTAAATAGATTAAAGAATGAGTGAGATAAAGGGTCTACTTGCTTGACTAAATGATCTTTTCATTAATCCTCTACAACTGAATTTTTATAATCTACATTTAATGTATTCCTCCATAGGCCACAAGTGCCAGCAGCTGCACAGGTACTTTTCTGTTTAGCTAATTCTATTATTTAGCATAACTTTCACAAGAGAATTTAAAGTCTGTTGTGTAATGATAGCCTTTACAGTAGAATCTGCTAGAGAGCCTATTATGAGGAATACATTTTTAATTATTGCCCATTTTATTCTAAACCGAGGAAAAGGGACCTAACAAATGACGTCCTTTTAGAAAAGTGAAGGCCCCCTGGCCATGTTCTCTAAAGAGACTCTGTTAAAACCCATGATGTGGGTTAAGAGGAGTTTTTACTGATTGTGAGGAAATGTATGTACAATTAAAGTTTTTCACCTACATTGGGCCTTCATTTTGTCTTTATCAAAGTATAAGGTTATTCATGTCTTATACATGAATAAGACTGCAAAATCCTTCACAAATAAAAGTATACCCTATAACTGAACATAATAGAACCCATTTTCTATTGTTCATAGAGGCATAAACAAGGAAAAAATATTCAAAGATAAGAGTCTCATGATAGAAGTCTTGATCTGTGATCTTGGGAAAAACTGTTCACGTCAAGGATGCCATCTTCTTCTGGGAAGAAACTTTCTGGGTTAGTTTTACCTTAAGGATTCCAAAAGGTGTACAGTTCCAAGAGTGTAGAGGGACTCCTCTCAGTTGTTTATGAACCCAAGGTTCAAGGTTCCAAAGTTTTTTTGCAGTATAGAAGGACAGTCTTTCTCTGATGTTCTCAGAGGATTCAGTCTTCAGGTTCTAGATTGTGAAGGGGTTGATTGTCCTCAGTGAATCATAAAAGGTTTTCTTTATCTGGTGAAAATATACTCTGGCATAGTAATTAGCTGTTATAACAAAAACATGCATTGAAAATGACAGTGCAATGAAATTTATTTATACATGTTTTAATGACCCATTGGCTTCAGGTAGCCAAATGTACCTGAAGGTTTGATTACCTTCCCAGGAATATGGAACCAACCATTGGTTTTATTTTTTATTCTTATTTATTTATTTTTTTTGAGATAGAGTCTTGCTCTGTCGCCCAGGCTGGAGTGCAGGGGCCTGATTTCAGCTCACTGCAACCTTGGTCTCCTGGGTTCAAGCGATTCTCCTGCCTCAGCCTCCTGAGTAGCTGGTACTACAGGCACCCGCCACCACACCCAGCTAATTTTTACATTTTTAGTAGAGACAGGGTTTCACCATATTGGCCAGGCTGGTCTTGAACTCCTGACTTTGTGATCCTCACATCGGCCTCCCGAAGTGCTGGGATTACAGGTGTGAGCCACTGTGCCCGGCTGCTTTTTTTTTTTTTTTTTTTTTTAAACAAGAATCATCTGCTTATTTATTTTACAGAGTAATTATTTAAATTGAGTACATTTGGGCACAGTAGATATTGGACATGAAAAGTATTTGCATCAGAATGGGCATCAGAAAAATAGCAACTCATCTTACACATGATGACTAGAAAATATTATTCTGATCATTTAAGTGTTACAGATCCTGAGAATGTTATACACTGAACAAATTAGGTACTACCTTAAAATTAAATCTTGCTTGGAAATAATCCTTTAAAAAATGATCTGAGGTACAAATCATCTATGTATTAAACGTGAGTCTTTGACATTATACAAAGAGTTTAAACAAATATATCAATTACAGGTTAGTGACTCTTAAAATACCTACCAGTCAGGTTCAAGGACACACTGTTCCACAATTTCCCATAAGCTGAGGTTTTCCATTGCAGCCTCTACTTGCTCTTTGTTGTTTATCTGTGTGCTGATGTCTTCTTCTGTTGAGTGGGTTCCTTCAGAAATGTAGATTTCCAACTTATGTTTAAATGGTAAACACCGCTGAAGTTTTATTCTCAAGCACAGCCCCATAAGAATCGCCAAATATCAATGAGGTACTCTGATGTAAACTTGGTAATAACCAGATAGTCTTCTTCATTTATCTCCTTAACTTCCATATAACTTTCCTTTACCAATTCCAGTTCTTCTAATGTATTGAGCTTTTCTAGGTCCCAGATAGTTTGAATCAAATCATAAACCTCTAGCGCTTTCTCTTCCATGATCCCAGGCTGCCCAGCAGCTCCCCACTCAAAAAGACCTGAGAGCCACAGGACTCTGCTCAGTGTCCAGGAGAGCAGCCTCAGCTCTGCTGTCCCTGGCAACTGTGGAAGCACTAGTTTTAAACAGTTTTTGCAATTTACAAATTAACCACATCAGTATATTCAATTTGGATCATTTTATCTTTTCCATGATGAGTCATAAAATCCAGAACCTTTAATAACAAAAGCCTTAGAGTCTCAAGAGGGACAAGGTGGCCATCCTGGTTTTCCATGAGTCCATGCTTAACATTGGACTTACGTCCTCTTGAATACCAGTTTTTTCTCCAATTTAGGTACATAGCGCTGATAACTAATGGGTTATCATAGGTAATTTGACTCAGACCTTGAAGTTCAAATTGTATATCTAAACAATTTTAGTATTGGCTGGTTTAACATGAAAATCTGGCAAAGTATTTTCTTGGAATTTAAATAATTTTTTCTTTTTTTTTTTTTTTTTTTGATACAGAGTCTTACTCTGTTGTCCAGGCTGGAGTGCAGTGGCATGATCTTGGCGCACTGCAGCCTCTACCTCCCAGGTTCAAGTGATCCTCCTGCCTCAGCCTCCCAAGTAGTTGAGATTACAGACTTGCACTGCATACCCAGCTAATTTTTGTATTTTTAGTAGATACGGGGTTTTGCCATGTTGGCCAGGCTGGTCTTGAACTCCTGACCCTGTCAGGTGATCTGCCCACGTTGGCCTCCTAAAGTGCTGGGATAACAAGTGTGAGTCACTGTGCCTGGCCTGTATTTAGTTAATTTTTTCTGTTCCACTCGGGTTAGCAGTTTTATACAAGGGAATCTGGTTATTTCTGTCATGTATAATAACATAATAACCATAATTATGATTGACAGTATATACTCAGACATATTAGAATTTTAGAAATCCTATTAAAAAAAATTTTTTTTGAGATGAAGTCTTGCTCTGTAGCCCAGGCTGGAGTGCAGTGGCACCATCTCGGCTCACTGCAAGCTCCGCCTCCTGGGTTCACGCCATTCTCCTGCCTCAACCTCCCTGAGTAGCTGGGACTACAGCCACCCGCCACCACGCCTGGCTTATTTTTTGTATTTTTAGTAGAGATGGGGTTTCAACATGTTAGCTAGGATGGTCTCGATCTTCTGACCTCATGATCCACCCGCCTCGGCCTCCCAAAGTGCTGGGATTACAGGCATGAGCCACTGTGCCTGGCCTACAATTTTGGAACATATATTGTTGTCCACTAAAATATAAACTGATGATTAAATATTTTTATTTTGACAATGCTTCCATGTAACTTAACATGTTAAATAATTCTGTTTACCTCTCTTTTGGATGCTTTAGGGGCCCTCTGTAGCATTCCAAAGTTACAGGTCAGAAAAGACCATTTTGGAGCCAGGCACTGTAGCTCATGCCTGTAATGCCAGCATTTTGGGAAGCTGAGGTGGGTGAATCACCTGACGCCAGGAGTTTGAGACTAGCCTGGCCAACATGGTGAAACCCCCTCTCTACTAAAAACACAAAAAATTAGCTGGGCATGGTGGCAGGTGCCTGTAATTCCAGCTACTCAGGAGGCTGAGGCAGGAGAATTGCGTGAACCCAGGAGAAGGGGGTTGCAGTGAGCCAAGATTGCACCATTGCACTCCAGCCTAGGCAACAAGAATGAAGCTCCAGTCAAAAAAAAAAAAAAAGAAGAAGAAGAAAGACCATCTTGGGCTGGATGTGGTGGCTCACACCTGTACTCCTAGTAATCCTAGCACTTTGGGAAGCTGAGGCAGGCAGATCACTGGAGGTCAGAAATTTGAGACCACCCTGGCCAACATAGTGAAACCCCATCTTTACTAAAAATACTAAATTTAGCAAAGCATAGTGGTGCACACCTATAGTCCCAGCTACTTGGGAGGCTGAGGCAGGAGAATTGCTTCAACCCAGGAGATGGAGGTTGCAGTGAGCTGAGATCATGCCATTGCACTCCAGCCTGGGCAACAAGAGCGCAACTCCATCTCAAAAAACAAAAAATGTTAAAGGTTTAAAATATTTGATATTATGAACTAGAATTCCAGTTTACCATAAGTCATTCATTTGGCCAAAATCATGACTCAAAAATTTTTCAAAAGGCAAAACCTTTACTCATTAATAGAAGACTTACCTTTCCAAATAATCTGTCTTGTGTATTCCCTCCCGCCTTTTTTTTGTTTTGTTTTTTGGGTTTTTTTGGTAGTGTATTTAAAAGGCAAACAAAATCTTTCATTATCTTTCAATATTACATGAAAATTTTGTTCAAGAGAGAAAGCCACATTTCACCCTTGCGTTAGTGGACTATTAATGTCAACTACAGTTTTCAATATAACCTCACAGACAAACATATCCAGTCTTAATCAGTTTGACCATAAGGCGAGATTTTCATAGACCTTTTATAATCCTTTACAAATTTTTGTCAAAGAGCAGATTAGTGCTTTAAGAAAACCCTGTTGTGCTTTTATTTAGATGTTCATTTTAGGGAAAAAAAAAAACAATTAATAGCCCTTTAAATTTAGTCAATATTTTCACACATAGAATTTATTTTACAAGGTTAATTTTTACAAACCTTCCACAATTTCTTTAAACCTTTAGTTTAATTTAATTGAAAACAATCCTTTAACCCTCTAAATTAGGCAGAAATTTATATTCCTATGCCCTCTTATAATCTCTTAACCAAAAACACTTAAAACCTATTTTTTTTCAGTAGTTTCAATTACATGTTATAATGGTAATTCTTAGCAACTTTCACTTTTGGTGCATAAATTTTCTTTTATGAATCATTTCACAACTTACACAGAGCATCTACGACATGCTTGGACTTCCTGGCTTGTCTTAAACATCCCTCTTTTAAACAACCAGTCGTTTTACTTTAGGACAAGAATTTAGCTTACAAGACACTTTCTTATATAAAGTCTCTTCTCTTTGTAAACTTCTTTTCATAGCTAGGGGGCATAGCTAATTCCACATATTCCCAGGCCTTATTTAGAATTTAATGTCTCCAAAATTAGTTGAACAATTTTCAAAAGTCAAAGCAGTTTATGACCTTAAAGTATGAAGAAACCTAATATCTGACCTGCATAATTTAGACTAAACACTAAATACTAAATGAATAAATTTTTTCAATAATTTTAAAGCTG